>NC_089490.1:99627927-99932823 GCF_036850765.1 Saccopteryx bilineata
AATGACGGCGTGTTTCTTATGAGGTTATTGGTAGAGTGAAATCACTTATGACTTAAAGTAGTACTGTATCTGGAATATAGTAAATATTACACAAGGATAAGCTAATATTATTATAATTAAAATCATCATCTTCTTTTCCTTACCTCCTATTTACTCTCAGTTCATTCCAACTTGCTTATAACACATACTCATTCCATAAACAGCTCCTGTTCAGGTCACCAATCACCTCCATATTCCTGACCCTCAGGGACTATCTCAGTTCTCATTGCTGACTTCTCCCTGTTTATCAGTGCCTTTTAAAAATATATTTTCTCACCCTGGCCAGTTGGCTCAGTGGTAGAGTGTTGGCCTGGTGTGCAGGAGTCCCAGGTTTGATTCCCAGCCAGGGCACACAGGAGAAGTGCCCACCTGCTTCTCCAACCCTCCCCCTCTCTTTCCTCTCTGTCTTTCTCTTCCCCTCCCACAGCCAAGGCTCCATTGGAGCAAAGTTGGCCCAGGCGCTGAGGATGGCTCCATGGCCTCTGCCTCAGGCGCTAGAATGGCCCTGGTTGCAACAGAGCAATGCCCCAGATGGGCAGAGCATCACCCCCTGGTGGGCATGGCTGGTGTATCCTGGTCAGGCACATGCGGGAGTCTGACTGCCTCCCCGTTTCCAACTTCAGAAAAATACAAAAAAAAATGTATATTCTCTCTGCTGACATCTATGACACAACAATTTCTTATTCTCTTTTTTTTAATCTCTTTGGCTACAACTCAATTTCTTTTACTGGCTTTTCCATCTCAGCCCAAACATTTAACATGAGTGATTCAAGATTGGGCTTGGGTCTTTTCCTCTTCTCTTCCTATGTAAGCCTTTTTAGTCCCAAGGCTTCAACAACTTCTTTGATCTCTTTTCTGAGTTCCACAAAATCACTACCTTTAATACATGTCCATTAAGATGTTTCAAACATATGTCACTTATAATATACTTAAAACAAATAGCTATTTTCTTCCCTAAACCTGGGTTTCCTCCATGGTTTCCTACCTCAGAAAATTTAATCCATTGCATAAAGTAAAAATCAAAAAATAATCCTTGATACAGTTCTTATCCACTTTCTACTCTAATTTCTTTCTTTCTTTCTTTCTTTCTTTCTTTCTTTCTTTCTTTCTTTTTTTTTTTTTTTTTTTTTTTGTATTTTTTCTGAAGCTGGAAATGGGGAGAGACAGTCAGACAGACTCCCGCATGCGCTTGCGACCAGAGCCACTCTAGCGCCTGGGACAGAGGCCAAGGAGCCATCCCCAGCGCCCGGGCCATCTTTGCTCCAATGGAGCCTCGGCTGCGGGAGGGGAAGAGAGAGACAGAGAGGAAGGAGAGGGGGAGGGGTGGAGAAGCAGATGGGCGCTTCTCCTGTGTGCCCTGGCCGGGAATCGAACCCAGGACTTCTGCACGCCAGGCCAACGCTCTACCACTGAGCCAACTGGCCAGGGCCTCTACTCTAATTTCAAGTTTTAGCTCTTATGTGTCTATTGAACCTATTCATTTTTCTCTGTCTCCATTTCCACTATCCATGTACCAGAGCCACTGCAGTAACCTAGACCTTGGCATTTCCAGTTGTTTTCTGCACCCTTTCTAGGCCCCCAGTCTCATAGTGCAGCCAGACATAGGTCTTCAATTCAAGTGTGACATGTCAACTTAATCACCTTTTTCAAACCTTTGAAGGGTTTTCCAATGCTGTCAAAATAAAAGCCAAAGACATCACCATGCCCTGCAAGGTACTAATGATCTGGACCCTGTCTACCTCTCCCCATTGCTTTGTGTGTTCCATACAACTGAGTGTCTCTCAGTCCTTCAGAAACATTTCTTCTTTTCTACCTGTTTACACTCATGGCAGACTCCATCTGTAAAGTTCTCCAACCCCACCACTCTGCCTCTCTCTTTCTAGGGAGGGACTTCTAGTCAACCTTCAGCCTCTCCTTCTCCCATATGCCAGCTTCCCAGTCTAGGTTCAACTGTCACGTATTTCCACCAAAGTGTGTTTCTATTTTCCAAAAGATTTGACTCTGTTTGTAACTAACAATTCATTTGGTGATTAATTAAGGCTCTTATTCCAAAATATAACTTAGTCTTCATGAAGGAAAGGACTGTTTCTGGTCTTGCCCCTATTTTTTCTCCAGCACTTACTGGAGGGTCTATTACACAGAAGGAACTCAACATTGGTTGAATAATTGAATGAATGACTTTCCTATTTTGGGTTATGTTATTAGAATATTTCACGTTACTTTTTAAAACCCTCCAATCCCCTCCAAAGCTTGATCTTAACACATTCCAAAAAACATTTGAAGATTAAAATTGAAATTTTGGCTAAAACAGAGCCAGAGTTCCATTTTAACAGATGCAGTTTCCCTGCAAAAGAGGAGATCTGGTAAGCAGCAGTTGAAAGAATTTGTGTAAACATTCTTAAATCAAATGCACAAGATTCAAACAAGAGTGCAGCTGCAATTAATTTGAAACCTAAATTGTATTTCTACATCAACTGAGTTATAGAGAAAAACGAGTCATTAAGTAATTGCTATTGTGACATAGATTCATATTATACTTGAAGTACTTTGCACAGCTGTAAGCTTAAACTACCTTCAGGTTTGCCACATTTTTAAATTTTCTGATTGATTAAATAGATTTTTTTTGACATTTTGGAAGATCACAGAAATTGCTGAATAACAAAGACTCCTTTCATTCTTCATCATTTGCTCTTTATTGTCCTTAATGCAAATCCCTTAGAAACAAAGGTGTGGTATTTTCTTTTCTACAATTTATTTTAGTGTTGTATTTTTACTGATAATTGTAGCAGTTCCTACACAAAAATTTCACATTATTAACTTAGGTAGCACTCTCTCTAATTAAAATGCAATGCATAATGAGATATGAACTTATATCACCTTCTGACTTTTGTAGTCTTGTCATTTGTACAGAGTATTACATGCTTTTGTGTTCCTGTCATTAGAACAAAGGATTAAAAAATAAATAAAACAGTGATCATGGAAAATTTTTTCGGCTTTGGCTGCTCATGTGTGCATCCTTTGGGAAACTAGGTATTTCCAGGTGGCTGGTTAAGTGATGGTTTGGACAGTGTTTACATTGATTAGACTGGCCAGAGAAAGGGTTTATGGTTCCAAGCTTATTTTATCTAATCTGGTCCATTCAGTTAGTACTGATGATATAAATATTGTCCCTCATCCGCTGGGACATACACAGACCTTCATTTACAACCTTCATCCAACTTCTGACTTATGTGAAGTGCCTTAGCATGGCATCTCTAATCAAATTCTCATGTCTCCTCAAAGGGAGTGGATATTTGTTACGGACTGATGGTGTAGAAAATCCACCCCAACAAACATTCCCTGAGTTTGTTTTAAGTGATAGGACCTGAACAAGGCATTAGAAATAGACACTGAAAAGATACTGACTTCTCTTTAGCCCAAGATACTCAAGTGGGGAAAACAATTATGATGTCGTGCAATAGCTACTATATTGGAGAATTTAATCATCTCCTATGCAGACTTAACAAGCAAGGAAGGCTTGTTAAGGAAGTAAGGTCTTAGCTGAGTTGAAGAATAAGAAGGAGGAAATCCAGTGAAGAGAGGTGGAGGGGGAAAGTAGAGGATACAGAATGAGTCATCCCCAGGATGAGATTCAAGATGTGCAATCAATTCAGTACATCCCTAGCACAGGCTATAAAAAAAGATATCTGAAAAGAAGATTCCAGTAGAGACCTGAAGGGCATGTCAAATGAGGAGCTCTATTTTATCTTTGCCACTTTAAGTTTCAAGGACAAGGAAGATTTTCACCAGTTTTGCTTCTGAGGAAGATCTCTCTGGTTGTAGGGTTGGATGGTAAAGATAAGATGGAGGCAGGGAGACCTATTAGGAAGCTGAAGCAGTCATCCAGGAAACTATTTATCAGGACTGGAACTACTGTGGTGGCAATGGAAATGGAGACCACAGGGGACAGATTAGGAAACTATTTAGGAGGTATATTAGGCAGTCATTTGCAACCACTGAATGCAAAAGGGGAGGAGAAACCAGGCTGAGGGCAATTCTTAGGCTTCCTTGGGCTCCTGTGTGGATGGTTTCATATTAGATAACATACGCTTCCTATTTGCAGTGCTAATTAAAAATAGTTGTACATACTCCTAGATCCTGGGATCTTTACGTAGAAGGGATCCATAACATTCCTTAGCTGGAAACTTTTCACTCTGTACAAGAGTTTGGAGACTGTGACCTTTGTTATCTATAGGGAGTCTTCAGTTAAATGGCACTTTATGTTTCTGTGTCACCCTCCCCCCTGTTCCTTTGCTTAACTGTTTACCTCACCATACTGTGAGCACCTTTCCAGCAGGAAGTGTGTCTTATGAATCATTACTCAGACATGTATATTGTACTCAATCTACTCAATATCCCTGGTGTCTACTCTGTGTCAGGCACTCATTTGTTACATGCTCAGGACCTTGCATAGTGGCTGGCATACAGGAGACCCTGAATGAAAGATAAGTTGAATTCAGCATATGTTTTAGTTGGCTTACTAATCAAAGAATTTACAATAATGTAAGGAAATTTCAGAGTGTAAGTTTTTTTGCAGACAGGTTGTCCAAACTAACCTTTCTACTCATGTGGTTTGAGGATCAATAACTTGAGCATCACCTGGGAGCTTGTTAGAAATACAGAAAGAATCTCAGACCCTGACCTGACCTAGTGAATGAGAATCTGTGATATAATAAAAGCTCCAGAGACCTGTGTGCATGGTGAGGTTTGAGAAGTCTGGCTCTGGAGTGTCAGTCTGAATTGCTACAGCCCACAGATGAGTAGCATACAAATGGTGATTCCCAAGTATTTCTTGATTATACTTCCGTGTGCTCTACTCCGAGCTCAACTTTTGTCTCACAGCCACCACTGTACTCCAGTACCAAAGGGGTACATTTTTCTCCTGTTTTATCAGTTGCTTATCCTTCTGGGCAAGCTGCATTGTGATAATAATCAATATGGAGAGCAATAATGTCGGCTATTTTCTTTTGGGATAGTAGTGATTAACTGTTGGTGCTTTGCAACCAATTAAATCTGTGTTCAAATCCCAACTCTGTCACTGATTAGTGAGATGTCACAGCTGTTTTATTTTCATTTTCTTAGCACCTATTTTCTCATCAGTAAAATGAAGATAATAATAGGATCCACATCATAGGATGATGGTGAGAAATGAATGAGATATTGAGTTCCTAACTCAGTAATTGATACAGAAATCACTAAATTTATCTACAATGATTCTATTTATGGAAATCCTTTGCAACTTTACAGCATTTACTGTATATCACTGCTGAAGATCTATGATGTATAAAGCCTTGTAGAATGGAGGATGCAAAGATGCATACCTTATGTGTAGCAAAGAAGATAAAATAACAAGTAGACAAATTATTGTACTAAAAGGGAGCATCCTGTAAGTGCCACCCCTCTGCTCAGTGGTCCTCAAGGTGGTTTATATAAAATGTTGGTGCCAGGCTCTACCCTCAGATATTTTGATTCAATTGGCCTAGGCATCTAGTATTTTTTTTTAAATGCACCCAGATGGTTTTATGTGCAGCAGGTTGCAGACAAACATAAGAAATTCAATGAGGAAAAAACTATTTAAGGATGAAATTCCTTAAAAAAAAGTTTCACAATAGGGGTAATATTGAGGGAGAATTATAATCATTTTAAAACTTAATTAAGCACTATACTTTTCCTTATAAAAAATGCAAATGGAAACCCACCTCAAATCCCATAATTTATTTTTGTTACAGTTTTCTCCCTTCTTTTGTTAATATGCATATATATTTGTCATACTGAAGCAGAACTATTCAATAGACAGATAGTGTTATTGAATAGTTAGAGCCACAGATGCAAATCACACATATAATTTTGAATTTCCCAAGATTCACATTATAAAAATTAAAATGAGACAGTGAGAGATAATCTTAATTAATTTTATTTAACCTAATATATACAAATATTATTCTTCCAACATGTAATCAATGTAAAGTCAATGGGATATAATACATTCTTTTTACATACTACGTCTTCAAAATCCAGTGTGTATTTTATATTTAATAAAAAGTCTTAATTCAGACTAGCCTCATTTCAAGTGTTGAATAGCCCCATGTGGCTGGGGGCTATAATGTTGGACAGC
The DNA here is from genome assembly GCF_036850765.1 of Saccopteryx bilineata. Lineage (NCBI taxonomy): Eukaryota > Metazoa > Chordata > Mammalia > Chiroptera > Emballonuridae > Saccopteryx > Saccopteryx bilineata. Next base: position 99,634,121 of record NC_089490.1, read on the forward strand.
ACAGTTCTAGACAGTATGGTCTATATAAGACTATATTCAGAAGAAGCCAATATATTTTTGATGTTACATTGTTGTCTTTGTTATTATTAATTTAGAGATCTGGTACAAAACAAATCCCGTAGAGTCACAGACAACAGTGTAGATTATACCAAATACTGGGATAAAGAATATGAATTTTATTTAATGGCCATGAGAAAGGACATGCTTTTGAGTAGAAATATTAATTTAGCTGGGATATGTCAGATGAACTGGAACAAAGGGCAATTGGAGGCGAGAAGACCATTTAGAAGTCCAAGGGAGGGGTCATTGTGGAGTGGAATCCAGCCAAGGCAGGCAAAAGGAGAAGAAAAGAACAAATGGAATAAAGTTCACATGGGCACAGTGATTGATTTCATTTGGGATTGAAATAAAGAAACAATAATAGTCAAAGATGACTCCTTGGTAGATAGGAAAGTCGGGGGAAGCCTTTGTCTAGGCGATATGGGAGTGATTTTATTTAGTTTTAGTCATGTTGAATCTGAGGTCTAAGCAAGAAGACTCCTTGATCCAAATGTCTAACTGGCTAGAATGTAGATTTGGAGCTTACCTAAAGTGAAAATTGGAACCAATAAAGAGAGTAGATAACACAGTAGAGGAGATTGGTGAGGGAATATGATAGCTATCTTTAAGTACTGGTATCTGGGGAAATGGACACAATTTACCTGTGCAGCACTGTGTCAGGAAAGCTATAGAGAGGCAGAGTGTAGCTTCATACATTAACAAGTTCTCTAACACTTAGATAACTGTCCACACATAGAATTGTGGCCTGAAAAGGTAGTGAATTCCTCAGACCTCTTTCTGGCACAAGCATTTAGAAAGAAAAGCATATGTAAATACAAACCAGACAACTTTTTACCTTTCTATGTAGACTTTACATCATTTCTAGGAGAGCTTATTTAAACTCTAATTTTAAACGCGCAACCTCGGTCAACTGTTAACTTCTATTAAATTTTCATTGTAAGTTCCTGGGCTGTGCCATACTCATTTGTAGCTTAACCCTTGGCAGACAGGTGTGATTAGCCTTGGATCGATGCTTCCGTGCTCCCGAGCCTTTCTGACCATGTTCTCCCATCACGTGGCTCCTCTGTTCTCCAGCCAGGCTCAATCTTCCTTTGGTTTCTTTGCTCTATCCAATCAATGGTAACTATTAAGAGGGCATTCTTGGGAAAGTTTATTACTCCCTTTACTCCTCCTCTGTCTCCTTAGATTAAATTGTAATCAATAAAAGGAACATGTAGTCAGTTCAAAGGTTCAGTTGTGGTGTAATTTTGGTATAAAATAAAAGGGAGTAAAATCTGACCTGCTTGTGGCTGCATGCTCTCTTGTCTCTCTCTCCGCCTCTCTCTCTCTCTCAGCCCCTCCTCCTTTGCCTCCCTCTTTTCATCCCTCCCTTCTTTCCCTCTTCTTCTTTTTTCTTGGATCTTTTGCTTATTTTGGTTTGACATTGGAAATATTAGTGGTTAGAAAGAGGTCTCAGTCCCTCTCCCACTGAAAATAAGGAGATTTTTCACTTCCACCTTCATTGTTTTAGACAACAAGCAGGATTTGGGGAAGATTTGGGGCATGCCAAGTGTCACTATTGTGTTTTGTTTTGTTTTTGTTTTAGTCCCAAAGCCTGGAAGTAAAAAATGTTTTGTGCTTCCACATTAACTACCACTTCTTCTATTAGAGAGGGGTGCCATGTAGCAGGCAAGGGCATGGACCCTGCTGCCGGGCTGCCAGGCCCAAGCCCAGCTGCACCACACACCAGCTGTGTGTCCTGAAGCAGTTGGCTTAACCTCTGTGTTTCTCCCAATTCTTAACCTGTAACATTAGGGGTGCATTATTTCTACAGTTATGTGGCTGGCACTGAGGATAAAGCAGTAGCTATAGAGATAACATCCCTGTACAGCTAGAGCTTACATTCTAAGAAAGAAGACAAAAACAAACAAGCCAAAATAATAAATGTATAATTTTTTGAATGATAAGAGCAAAGAAGAAAAACAATACAAGGCTAAGGGACAGAGAATGATGGAAGGGGTACTGATTTGTATGGCAGATCAGATGACGGCTTCATGAGGAGTGATGTGCAGCCAAGACCTTGTGTATATCTGGGAGAAGCATATTCAGACTGAGGGAACAGCAGGTGGAAGGCCCAAATGAGGGAAGCTCCTTCGAGTGTTCATGACCAGCAAGGAGACCAAGACAACTAGAGTGAAATGAGGATGGAGAGAAGAATGCAGAGCGAGGACAGATCACTCAGGGCTGACAGGCAAGGATACAGAAGTTGGATGATATTCTGAATGAAATGAAAAGACATTGGAGAAGAGTCAGAGATGACTGCAAAGTCCTTTGCCAGTGCAATTCAAATTCTGTACAAAGTTGTCATTGACTGAGGTGAGGGAAGATTAGGGAAAAGCAGAATGGGAGATCAAGAGTTTATAACGAAGTACAATACATTGGAGATGCCTACTACATTTTTAATTGGATAAGTCAAGGGAATTTTAATACAATCTATATCTTTAGAGAGTAAAGGCTGCTGGGAGTTCATGTGAGATGAGAACCAACAATTGATTATTGAGTTTGGTAACAAAGAGATCATTAGTGACCTGGACAGGGTAGTTCAGTATTTTAATATTCCAGTATTTCAATGGGAGAATGAGAGCCTGACAGCAGGAAGCTAGAGGGGATGGGAAGTTCTGCTCCTGGCTCTGATGACTGAGCTTGTATCAAACCAACTTCCTGCTGAAATAACTAGAAAAGCTGGATTTAAAAAACCTCTTTGAAGATTTCTGAGAGATACTAAGACTGAACGTACTTGAAAGTCAAGCTGCAGATGATGTACAATGAGGGAAGATCAATATTTGACGCTGAATGTTTTTCCACTTAAGGCATTTGCCTATTCATCAGCGGTACCAGAAATAGAGGCTAGGAGACCAAGCAGAAAATAATAGCCAAAGAATTAAGATTCTGAGAAGACCTGTGGACAGTCTAACAGAGCTGTAGAGACAAACATTTAGAAGTAGGTGGACTTCCTTGGCTGTTTAGCTCAGTTGGTTAGAGTGTCATCCAGAAACACCAAGGTTGCAGGTTTGATCCTGGGTCAGGGCAAATAACGGAAGTGACTGATGAATGCACAACTAAGTGCAACAACAAGTGAACGCTTCTCTTTCTCTCTCCCTTTCTCTCTCTATCTCTCTAAGTAAATAAATAAAAAAGAATCAATCAGTTGAAAAAATTTTTAGAAGGGCTGGTGAGTAACTCAGCATTTCATTTGGAAACCAGAAGGGCTTTGTCCTAAGATTAGAAGGAACCACAAACAGAATAACCTTCCCATAAAATAAAGAAAGGCCAGCTTCTACTCACCTAAGTCACAGACTAGAGTAACTGTCTTTCAGAAGTAAAGAATACATCCCCTGCAGCAGGGCTGTCCAAGACAAATTTCTGTGATGATGGAGATATTCTATACCTTTGCTTTCTAAAAAAGTAGCCACTATCCACATGTGTCTATTAAGCACTTGAAATGTGACTAGCATGACTGAGAAAATAATTTTAATTTTAATTAATTGCATTTTAAATAACCACAGATACTTAGGTTCTATATACTAGACAGTGTAGCTCTGGAGGAAGATAAGATCATGCAGTGCATCAAATTATGTTTATAATCTTGTATACGTCATACCTACTTTTAATAAAAAATTATCAGGCATGTCAGAATATAATAGCAAATGATCAAAAGGCAAGAAAAAATTTATTAAGAAAGAGAATCATCACCTGACCTGCGGTGGCACAGTGGGTAAAAGTGTTGACCTGGAACACTGAGGTCGCTGGTTTGAAACCCTAGGCTTACCTGGTCAAGGCACATATGGGAATTGATGCTTTCTGCTCCTCCCTCCTTCTCTCTCTCTGTCTCTTTGTCTCTTCTCTCTAAAAAATGAATAAATAAAATCTAAAAAGAAAAAAAAAAGAAAGAATCATCAATCATCCAAGTGTATAAACTATGATTAATATATATATTTTAAATTTTAATAAAAAGATGGGTGATTTCACCAGAACATTGGTACTAGAAAAATAGATTTATATAGAGGTCCTATAACAGGAAATATAAAAACTCAGTAGATGAGTTTAATCAAAGATTAGAAAGAATTGATGAGAAGATTAGTGAGCTGGACATGGGTCATTAGAAAAATCTCCTGATTGAAGTATAGAGAAAGAAGAATGGAAAATCTTGAAAAGTATCTATAGACATATGAGACAATTAAAAAGTCTATTAAACAGGCAATTAAAGTACTGGAAGTAGAGGGTAGAGAATAGGGTATAAACAATTATTCAAGACATAAGAATTTTCAAACTGATGAAAGTTTTCACCATGTTCAGGAGGGATGAGCTATGATAGTATACCTTTCATGGTCCTGGACTCAAACCAATTCTATAATTCTTTTTTTTTTTTAAATAATTTTATTTTTTTAATGGAGTGACATCAATAAATCAGGATACATATATTCAAAGATAACAAGTCCAGGTTATCTTGTCGTTCAATTATGTTTCATATCCATCACCCAAAGTCAGATTGTCCTCTGTCACCTTCTATCTAGTTTTCTTTGTGCCCCTCCCCCTCCCCCTTTCCCTCTCCCTTTCCCCCTCCCCCCTGTAACCACTACACTCTTATCAATGTCTCTTAGTTTCACTTTTATGTCCCACCTACATATGGAATAATGCAGTTCTTGGTTTTTTCTGATCTACTTATTTCGCTTCGTATCATGTTATCAAGATCCCACCATTTTGCTGTAAATGATCTGATGTCATCATTTCTTATGGCTGAGTAGTATTCCATAGTGTATATGTGCCACATCTTCTTTATCCAGTCATCTATTGACGGGTTTTTTGGTTGTTTCCATGTCCTGGCCACTGTGAACAATGCTGCAATAAACATGGGGCTGCATGTATCTTTATGTATCAATGTTTCTGAGTTTTTGGGGTATATACCCAGTAGAGGGATTGCTGGGTCATAAGGTAGTTCTATTTTCAGTTTTTTGAGGAACCACCATACTTTCTTCCATAATGGTTGTACTATATTCTATGTCAGTTTATGACCTAAATGAATCAAAACACTATAACAAGAGAAGCTGGTATAAATCCATATGCAATGCTGGATTGGTTATCAGGTTACCCCTATAAACCTAAATAGTTGGCCTTATTAGAATAACAGTCATGGTTAGAAAAAATAAACATAACAGAACAATACATTGAAAAGAACATAAAAACAAATAATTATTTTGTGATGAGCACCTGCCTGCCCTTCTTAACAGACTGAAAACTGCTGGCATAAAAAGGATATGCTAATTCTGAATAGTTTATTCACCTTCTTTCATTTTGTTTAAGACAGTAGATTGTGGACCATATACTTAAATAAGTCTCTTTTTCACATTAATCAGAACTCCACATCATTGAACTTTTGTTTTAGAGGGCAGGTGTAAGGAATGAAAATACTGACAATGAACTGGACACATGAAGTAGAAAGTTTATCAGAAGTAAAAGAAAGAGCTAGAAAGGACCTAAAGCTTATATAGTCCAGGGAATTCTGGAGATTTAGAAGAAGAATAGGTCTAGGCTGGGGTGAGCAAAAGATCTTTAGGGGCTATTTTGTTTTCCTTCAGCCAGAACTGTCTTGAGTGTTCAATTAGGATTTTATTTGAAGGAAGGTTTCCACTGATTATATAAAAGAAAAACACTTTACAAATGAAATGGTAGTTTATTGGTCAAGTCTAACCCACTCAATGAAGAAACTGACTCAGAGAAAAGAACAGCAAAGCTTTATATTATTACAAATTTGTGGAGCTTTAAAGCAAGTTTTCTGTTTCTTGGGGGTTTTTTTCCAGAAAAAAATTTTTTGAGCTTTATCCAATAATAGTTGCTCATGTGTGAAACCTTACATTAGTCAGGTTAAGAAAATTACCTGGTTAATATTACTGGCAAAGAAATCAGTGATTTGAAATGATTTAGCATGGGACTAATGACACTATATCATTTTAAGAACAGTTAAACTTGTTAATTACAGACACTCTAGAGATTTAGAAAAATGGCTAAATAACAGCCTGTCTAAGGAAACACAGCTTCCTGGACAATACCTGCTAGGTATATGCAGTTGCCAGGTTAATATAGACTATTAGAAATTAATAGTTTCCTTATTCTTAAGCCACAGTGAACTGAAATCTCTACCTGGCTGCAGTGGTAGCCACAGTGATCCATTTGAATATTTTATGCTTTTATTTCGTAACCTTCAAGAGGTTGAGAAAATTCAGTGCACATATTGAGTGTTGGACATAGACTATGTAAAAGCTGACTCCTCGAAACTACACATTGTAAAAATAAATCTTTTAAGAGGAGTAATATGTACTCAGGGAAAAATTATAGAAGAGAAAATCAAATATGGCACCTCCCATATAACTTTTACTTTCAACGAGAAAAGTTGAGTAAACAGTAATGCACTTCCTTTTATCACTTCCTACGTGTCTGATGGGCTAAGAAATGTATTTACGTTTATTTCCATTAGCCATGATCAAATTATCCTCCAGCTTTAGCTATGAAAGCCTTGAGATCTTTGAATCAGGCAGAATTTTGCCTTCAGAAGCCACAAATGCCACACGACTGTGAGGAGGTAATGGCAGCCACACAGTGCATCCATGTATCAGGATGGTTTTAATTACATTGGACATTGAGTACCAACGGCCAGGTCATGTGCTTTACAAGCATTAGCCCCAAATCATCCATCCAACAACAATATGCATTCAGTAATTATATGTGTTTTATAAATTCAGACACTTAGGTTCGGGAAGAAGAAAAACAATTGCCACGTGCCACTGAGTTCATAGCGGCTAAGCTGGGCCTGGACCTCTCCTTCTTATTCCAAAATGTACGCTCAGAAGAGTACAATATTTACCTCTGCTCATGATACTGTGGCCAGGAAAAACATTACCTCACCGTTGCATAATAATACTTTGTATTTACAAAGTCCTTTGTATCATTCTTTCATGTTTGAACCACAAAACTTTCTAGCGAGGCAGGAAGGTGAGACCCTAAGACATAGCGATGAACCCAATAATCTATACATTTTTGTTACTGTAAAGCCCAAGCTCTTCCCACTAACCACACTTCTCCCCCATGCAGAAACATGCTTCATAATAATAATAAAATAATGTAAACATGTGTTGAATGCAGACTCTGTGCCAAGAGGTTTTTCTGTGTTTAAAAATCATAACATTTCTTTAACATCTTTATGTCTACAGTAATGTTAATGGGTTCATGGCTGTCTCAGTTTTCAGTCTGAATTTGTTTTCCCACATGCACTGTCCCAAGCATCTCCACACATTTATTCAGGAGCCCTGTAGATCATTCTTTTAAACTTTTATTGCTCTTCCTAATATCATTAACTTAGTACAAGATGTCTTCATTTCACACTTGAATTACTCCAGTTTCCCAAATTGATGTTTTTAAGAGCTTCTTTTTTTTTTAAGAGTAGCTGTAGGTTTACAACAAACTTGAGAGGAAGGTACAGAAAGTTCACATATATTGTCTACCCCCCCACACACACACACACACACTTGCACATACCTCTCCTATTACCAGCATCATTTCCCAGAATGGGACTTTTTTTTTTCTTTTTTACCAAGGAATAACTGCCTTGACACATTGTAGTCACTCGTCTATAGTTTACCTTAGGATTCACTCTTTTTTTTTTTTTTTTTTTTTTTTTCTTTTTTTTTTTTTTTTTTTCATTTTTCTGAAGCTGGAAACAGGGAGAGACAGTCAGACAGACTCCCGCATGCGCCCAACCGGGATCCACCCGGCACGCCCACCAGGGGCGACGCTCTGCCCACCAGGGGGCGATGCTCTGCCTATCCTGGGCGTCGCCATGTTGCGACCAGAGCCACTCTAGCGCCTGGGGCAGAGGCCACAGAGCCATCCCCAGCGCCCGGGCCATCTTTGCTCCAATGGAGCCTTGGCTGCGGGAGGGGAAGAGAGAGACAGAGAGGAAAGCGCGGCGGAGGGGTGGAGAAGCAAATGGGCGCTTCTCCTGTGTGCCCTGGCCGGGAATCGAACCCGGGTACTCCGCACGCTAGGCCGACGCTCTACCGCTGAGCCAACCAGCCAGGGCAGGATTCACTCTTAGTGTTATATAGTCTCTGGGTTTAAACAAATGTATAAGGGCATATATTTATCATTATAATATCATAGAGTTTTTCACTGCCCTAAAGTCCTGCGTTCTTTACCTGTTTATCTCCTACTGATATTTTTATTTTCTCCACAGTTTTGCCTTTTCAAGAATGTCATATACATTGGAATCATACAGTATGTAGCCTTTTCAGACTGGCTTCTTTCACTTAGCAACAGATGTTTATGTTTTCTCCATTCTTTTCATGGCTGTATAGTTTATTTCATTTTTAATGCTGAATAATACTCCATTGTCTTGATTACCACAGCTTATTCATACAACTACAGAATGGCTTCATGGTTGCTTCCAAGTTTTGATAATTATAAAGAAACTGCTATTCACACCCAAGTGCAGGTTTTTATGTAGACATAACTTTTCAACTCCTTTGGATAAATACTAAGAAGTGTGGTTGCTGGATTGTATGGTAAGAGTACGTTTGCTTTTGTAAGAAGCCACCAAACAATGTATGAGGAGTCTTGCTGTTCTATATCCTCTCCAGTATTTGGTATTGTCAGTATTCCTGATTTTGGCCATGCTAATAGCTGTGTAGTGGCATCTTGTTTTAAATTGCATTTCCTAGATTATATAAGATGTGGAGCATCTGTCCACATGCTTACTTGTTATTTGTATAACTTAATTGGTTAGGTATCTGTTAAGATCTTTGATCCATTATTTAATTAGGTTGTTTTCTTATTGTTGAGTTTTAAAAGTTTTTGTGTATTTTGGATAACAGTCCCTTATCAAATGTGTTTTTCGCAAGTATTTTATCCTAGGGTATGGCTTGTCTTCTCATTCTCTTGACATTGTCTATATCAGAGCAGAGTTTTTAAATTTTAATAATGTCCAGTTTATCTATTACTTTTTCATAGATCATATTTTTGGTGTTGTATTTAGAAACAAACAAACAAATAAACATCATCATACCTAGGTATATCTAGATTTTCTTATATACTATTACCTTCTATGAGTTTTATACTTTTATATTTTATATTTAGATCTGTGACCCATTTTGAGCTAATTTTTGTAAAAAGTGTAAGGTCTGTGTCTAGATTCACTTTTTTTGCATGTGGATGTCCCATTGTTTCATTATCATTTTTTGAAGAAAGAATCTTTGTTCCATTATATTGCCTTTGATTCTTCATCAAAAATTTGTTGATTGTATTTAGGGAAATCTATTTCTGGGATCTCTGTTCTTCTCCATTGATCTATTTGTCTATTATTTCACCAATACCACACTCTCTTAATTACTGTTACTTTAGAGTGAGTCTTAAAGTTGGGTATTGTCAGTCCTGAAACACTGTTCTTCTCCTTCAATATGGTGTTGGCTATTTTAGGTCTTCCATTCAGACCTAAAATGGTGTTGGCTATTTTATTGTCTTCTTCAATTTTATGTATCATCTTGCTTCTACACAGTGTTTCCCCTTACCAATAAGCTCCTGAGCAAAGTAATAAATCTCATGTATTCTGTTTCCTTTCCTGTAATTAAAGCATTTGTGTTAGAAACAATGCCAAAATTTCCTAAAATTTTGATATTTACTGATCCCTAAAGCATTCTTTTAATCAGATCACCTCTCTGATTAACTTCCCATGGATTCCCATTACCTACATATAAACTCCAAAAAATATTTACTATTTACAATCTTTAGGAAATATTCTTCTAAAATTATTTTCCAACATTTTTCCCAGTCTTCAGTCCCTTTGTTTTAATCATAGTCTAATTTGTGAATGTCAAGTTGGTGCCAGACTGTATACCATATTCCTTTCACTCCCATACTTTTTCTCATTAAGCCTCATAACCTTCCCTGCAGAGAACTACAGGAGACCACTACAAATTGAAGACTACAATGTGAGATAATAAATATGCTTAAAATATTTGAAGAGATAAAAGGAAAATCAGAATAAATCAGGTAAAAATAAGGTCTTATGAAATATAATAATAATAAGATTTGAAAAAGAACCAAATAGAATTTCTACAATAAAAAAACTAAATGGACAAATTATAGCATAGATTAAAAGCAGCTGAAAATATAATCAGCTAACTGGATGGTTGATTTGGATAAATCATCCACAATGCAAAATAGACAGATGAAGAAATAGAAATTTCGAAGAGCAATTAAAGGTGTGAAAGCTAGAGACAGATTCCAATAAAATCTCTCTCTCATAAGAATTTTAAGGAGTGAGAGGTGGACGGGGGTCATTTCAAAAAACAATGGCTGAAAAATTCTTTAAATCGTATTTAGGGAAATCTATTTCTGGGATCTCTGTTCTTCTCCATTGATCTATTTGTCTATTATTTCACCAATACCACACTCTCTTAATTACTGTTGCTTTAGAGTGAGATATGAGTTAAAAAAACACATAAACCCATAGATCAAAGAAACACTAATTAGAAATCTATTTTAAAAAAATAAAATAAAAATCAACTTACTCCTACATAGACCCTGGTCAAATTTCAAAATATAAAAGACAAATAGAAAATATGATGTGCAACAAGACAGAAATACAGATTGCCTTCATCTTCAATCTGACAAGCCAAAAATATATATCCTGCTAAATTCTCTAAGAAGAATAAAATTGAAGTATGTATCTGCTCAGGAAGTGATACAATTACATGAAATCACAGTCATCCCAGAAAAATAAAAAATCTGCAAATATTTTTCTTACCTTTTAGGAATTCATACACTGCTAGAGAAGATGTGTTCATCTTTTCACTTCTTCTCACTCACTTATTATTTTATACTCTGTCTATTAGGACAAATCCCTCTTCACATTGCTGTCTGATTAACATATGTAAAAAGTCTTGATCATACTACTTTTAGTTAAAAAATTACAAAGACTGGCTGTCTAATATTGTCTAAATCAAGGGTCAGCAAACATTTCTTTTTGTAAATATTTTAGGCTTGTAGACTACATATAGTTTTCTTTACTGTTTTTTAAATTTCTCTAAAAACATCGCAACCATTTTTAGCTCATGTGCCCTCCAAAAAGAGGCTCTAAGCAGATTTGCCTGGGTTTTATTTGCTGACCCTCTATCTAACTCTTAATTTGTCATTCAATGACCTCTACACTCTGTGCAGGTTATTTTCTCAATACTCTACTCTGACGTATTTAACAGAATAAAATACATTTACTACAAGCAATAGCAGAGGATTTTATGTTGTCTTTCTGGACTATCCCAAATGCTATAGTTTGAGTGGATCAAGGGATACTGTTGACCTGTGGTTCAGAAAAAGTTTCCTTTTTAAATAAGGTTATGATTTAAAAGTGAAGCAGTCAACTGAGGTCTTTATCAGTTCATATTTATCCTTGGAATTGTTAGACTACAAAAATAATTGGGGTCTCATCTGAAATGTGAACAATTCAGTTTAACCTTTTTGCATGTTATGAATACCCTGAGCAAATCAAGCATTAGCCTAATTGCTGGTTTGCAAAGATGCATTTAACTGTCACTTCTTTGGAGGACCTCAGAATCTACAAAGAAAAGAATTTAAGTGAATTAGTCAAAGAATAACATTTCAAGTTCATGATCATCAGTTTTAAACTATGGTCTATTAAGAGAACATGGTCAGCAAAGTCTAGAGATTAATCTTTAACACTTACCTAAGTCACATAGAAAAAAAATACAGAAGCTTCTGCCATACAGAAAAATGCCTGGTTATGCCATGATTTTTTCTTTTGTCTATAATTTATACAAATATTTAAAATATATCTGTTATTTCCTCAGGTTCTTATTTGTTAAGGTACACCCTTGTCCTCTTTGCACAGATTAGAGACTGTTCTAAGTCAGTCTTGCTTTCTGCCCAATATGTGGCTGTCTGTATTATGTGGGTTGAATGTATGTGCATTGGGTAGAAGGAATGTGTACTATTGTTGGTAAAAGTATAGGAAGGTCTCCTTCAACCAACAAGGAAAATGCTTTGCTTTCTTGGTCTTTTAAACAATCCAGAAGCCCCTGTGGATTCTGTTCAGCTTCCAGTCATCAACTCCATCACTCCATCACAACCTCAGAACAATCACCTTCCAGCTCCCCATATAGCTAGTTCTACACAACATAACTCCAGCTGTCTCAGCACTGAAGCCACAGCCTTAATAGAATGTATCAAGTTGCTTGTGATGCTTCATTCACAGTAATCTGAAAAAGAAGTCAAGCGGGCGCATTTATCATGGTGACCGCAGAGCTTGTAGGTGAGATGCTCGGAAGGGAGAAGATACCTTTGATTAAGTTAAGACAAACTATAATGGATGAGGGTTCTGCTCAAGTCCAATAAATCACCAGAGCCTTTCTAGGCTAGCCGAGTAGGAATCACTGGTAAATTAAAACTTGCTCCATTGGCTATGCTGATGCCTTCTGTGTGGATTCTGTCTAGATACTACTGCACAGAAAGGCAGGGAAAGGAAGTCTAAATAGTCTTGAGAGGATACTCATGATTGACGACTATAAAATGCATTACCCATTGGACTGATCCGGGGCTATGCTTTAATAAACCTTGGTTCCTTCTAACTGTGGAGGATGTGGTGAAAGGTCGCTGGGCTCAATTTTAGCAATCAGACTGGCAGGCTGAGACAGCAATGATGTTGGGACCACTGTGTTTGCAGATCTGCAATTCCTCTGAGGGACGGGGAGTCAGTCAGAAGGTGTCATTGGAAATCAGAAAGTGTGAGCCTTTTTGTTTTGGGTTTCTCTGTCTATATATTTTTGGATTTTTTTTTCCTCTGAAATTCAGAGACCATGAATAAAATATGAGCATGTTCTATTGCCTTTTCCTTAATGAGGGATTGCCTTGGATGGTAAGCCATTCCCCGCACAAAGAAAGCCACACGCTGGATTTATTAACTCTTAGCAAATGTTTGTTCGATGCTGAGTAATGAGGAGGTTTGCCGCTGTGGCAAGATAAAAGGCTTCCCCACTTTGTGTTTATCCTCTGGGTAATGAAAAAACAAATTGGTGATTTTGTATTTTTTCTTGATGGAAATTCATAAGGTCACCCGGGGAAAACAGAAAAGGTTAACTGGCATGAACACTTGCCTGTAAGCATGGTGTCAGGAGAGAAAGGTCACAAATGGATGAAATACCCCAGACCAAGAGCACTGCCACTGCAAATGCAGGATCTGAAGGAAAAGAAATTGTGTTCGATGAAAGCAGAGCTTTGGGAATTGCATGGACTGGCATGCGACTGATCCTGTGTTTTCAGCATGCAGGTGTCAAAAAATACCTTATGAAAAGCCAATAGAATAATACCTCCCTTCAAAAGTCCTTAGCTCTTTGCCACCTTTTATTATCTCCCACTCTGTTGGAATTATTCCCCTCCCTCTACCTTCTTGACTTGGTATTATGTCCTTCTACCCTTTCTTTCTTTTCATCTCTCACTAAAGAGAAACCCTACTTGCTAAGGATCAAAGGGAGGCAGGGGGAGAGGCTTGGGGAGCCCGAAGTCGCAGCCTTTGGACCATTGCTATCTGCAGTGTTCAGAGCAGCCTTAAGCTTCAGTTGATAACTTGTCTTAATATGGAGTAACCCCCGTCCCTTCTTTCTTTTGTTAGACATGAACTCACCAGGAACCAGAGCAATGGGATTTCCTTCAAGAGTGCAGAATATTTCAGTGTGATATTTTGCTGCAAAGTTAAACCAATCGGTTATTCCCTCTGGATGAATAAAACAGTTTAGTTAAAGATTCTGTTAAGGTAGAGGGCAAAGCCTGTGGTCATTTCCTTCCAGCAATCTTATTTTTCTAGCCTGGGGTGGGGGGGAATGGAAATGCCTTTTTCAATCCCTTTAGGAATCCGTGTTCTGCTCCACAACAATCTAGTTTGGGTTAAACATGGAAGAACATTCTTCTGATTGATGGCTTTCGCAGAAAGCAGAATAACCCCTGTCCTCAGCGGGGAGGCAGGTGATACTTGTCAACAGAATAAGAAAGCTGAGAGAAGAAAGAGGGAAGGAAGTAAGAAGCTAGTAGAGGAAGAGGGGAAAACCAGAAAGAGAAATGAAAAGATGAAAGCAGGAGAGAATTGTAGAAAAAGAGGAAAATTGTAGAAAAAGGAGGAAGAGACTGGCAGAAACCAAAGTGGAGAGTAAATTTGGTACAAGCCCGGGAAGATGCGGGTGGCCAAAAATAAGGTCATTTTTGAAGAAGATCTTGTTGGATTTCAATTATTTCCCTCATTCTACTCTCCTTCACAAGTGGAAAATTACAGGGTTCTGGTTGGAAAACTATAAGCTCTTTATTTTGAATCTGGAAGGAAGGGGAGACCAAAAAGTGCTCAGAGGAAAAAGGATGTGTACATATTATGTAACTCTCCGCTTCGAAACTTAAAGAAAGCTATGTGGTCACAGACTCTAGAGGTTGGAGGGAACCATTGACATCTATCTAGTCTAACTTAGCTGTTTTTCAGATGGGAAAGTCAATGTTCACATGATTGGAAGGGCTTATCCAAAACTGAGAGTCTGTTACAGTGACACAGTAGAGAGTTGGACTTAAATCATCTGCCCTTTTGTCACGTGACTTCTGCAACTGCTGCGAGAGCTGACCATTTATTTCTCATTACAGGTGCCAGGTCCCTGACAGAGCACTGGGCTTAGGCCAGCTGCTCACCCCTCACAGCTCTGACCCTAGACACAATATGGGACAGCTACAAAAGGTTTTCAAGCAGGGGAGTGATGTAACAAAACTGGGTTGGTAGAGGATCATTCTAGCAGCCGAGTACAGTAGGCAGAGGGAAGATAAAGAAGTCACAGCACCATAATGCCCTGATGAAATACCTGTGTGACCTAGAACAAACCATTAACCCCTGAACCCAATTCCCTCCCATATAAAATGACAACATTGGCCGGTCCCATGCACCTCTAATATTTCATGACTCTGAACTGCCCCTTTCTATGACCATGACAGTTAACGTTACTTAATTGCAGCATCTGACAGGCCATGACATGAGTGTCGTTTATTTCCCTCGATGTTGGCCATAGAGGCCCTGAGGTACACTGGCCACTCCACAAACACATCTCTTGAAAAATGGCAACGCTGGCGTCTTGCCAGAGGCTGGACTCTGGGATCCAAATGAGGAAAAGACGGCAGCACGCAAATGTCTGTTCGACTTTTCTTTCTTTGATTAATGAATACTATCCAAGGTAATCGCCATAAAATACCAAGAATTTACACAGCAAGAGCCTCTCCACCAGTTTCTCCAACCCCAACCAGCTAATAGGAATAGAGTCCCAGGGGTTCTGGCTGAAATAGTTTAGGATCTAATTGAAGGCAAAGAAACAGCAGTCAGCTAATTCTGTCACCGATAACATTGGCGTTATGAAGAAAATCTAACTCCTTAATTGTTTGAAAATAATTGCTCTCTTAGTTTTAAAAGGTGTCAATTAAAAGAAAATGTCATCTCTTGGCAGAACTTACCCTTTAGAATCAGGTTGATAGTAGCCCATTATATGGAGAAGGGTCAATAATGAGGATCTGGAAAAATAGTTAGTACTTGTCATCAGTGAAGATAGAAGAATCTTCAAGAGGGAAACATTTTATGGAGAGAATATTGTTCTGATATTTTCAGAAAAGTTGTGTAGGTTGTTCATAAAGCATTCTCTGAGGATGCAAATGCTAAATTAATGAACAGCTTTGGGGTATTTATTACTGATGGTGAGATATTTAATGGTGTTATCTTTCTTATTCTTTTGTAGTTTATCTTTTCCCTTTTTGCTGAATTTTGAGATCTCTTTATCATTGGTAATAGAAAATTTCAGAAATTATACAACTATTTTTTGGAGGGGAAGCCTTGAAAAACTATTAAAGTGAAGTTTCATCTCCTTTCAATGTTGGACGTTTTGTTCATGATTTTTCATTTTGTTTTACTCAAAATCTTTTATTTATATATAATCTACTTGAGATATATAAACAAGTCAGAAGAGTACCCTTAATATTTTGTCACAAGCTGCAAATATTCTTGTAACCACCACTAAAACACAAGAAAGAAACAATTCCACACCCCAGAAACCTTCCTTCTGTTCTCTAATCACTGTACTACCGTGACCAGTCTCCTGATGTCCAACAAGAAGATTAATTGTGTCTGGTTTTGTCTTTTACATAAATGGAGTCAATATATCAATTCTTTACTAATTTTCTTCTAGGAGCATTTTCTCGTCCTTTCTCTGGACTTCTTGGTTGTCAGATGTTGAGCCTTCCAGTTTGATACTTTGTACCTATTATCTATTCTCTATCATGTCCCCCGCTTACCTTAAGAGAATGAAAGGACAAGCCACGGACTCGGAAATAATATTGGCAAGTTTCATACCTGACAGAAGGCTTGTATCCAGAAAATATAAAGAATACTCAAAACTCAATAAAAAGAAACTAAACAACCCAATTTAAAAATGGGCCTCAGATTTGAACATATACATTACCTAGGAAGATATACAGATGATAAATAAGCACATGAAAATTTGTTTAACAGAAATAGTCATCAGGGAAATGCAAATTAAAACGACAGTGTGATACCAGTGCACACTTATTAGGATGGTTCAAGCTAAAAAGACTAACCCTATCAAGTGTTGGCAAAGATATGGACCAACTGGAATTCTTAGACACTGTTGATGGAAATCTAAAATAGTATAATCACTTTTTTTGTTTAATCCCTTCACCTTTTTCACCAAACCCCACAACCTCTAACCCCTCTGACAGCTGTCAGTCTTTTCCTTATCTATGAGTTTGTTTCTATTTTGTTTATCAGTTTATTTTATTCATTAGATTCCAAATATAAGTGAGATCATATGGTACTTGTCTTTCTCCGACTGGCTTATTTTACTTAGTGTAATACTCCCCAGGCTCATCCATGCTGTCATAAAAGGTAAGGTTTCCTTCTTTTTGACTGTTGAGTAGCACTCCATTGTGCAAATGTACCACAGCTTTTTTATTCACTGGGAGGAAATGGGGTTGGGAGAGGTGGAAGGAGGTGGGGGGGTAGATGGCGATGGATAGAGACTTGACTTAGGGTGTAAAAACAAAAGGCAATATACAGATGATGTATTATAGAATTGTGCACTTGAAAATTATACAATTTTATTAACCAACATCACCCCAATAAATTCAATAAGTTTTTAAATAAAATCTATTAATAAAAAAAGAAAATAAAAACAAAGTAATCACTTTGGAGAACAGTTTGACAGTTTCTTAGAAAGTTAAATATACACCTACCAAATGACACTGCTATTCAACTCTTATGTTCTTAGACAAAAGAAATGTAGGCATACATCCATATAAAAATTTATGTTCAAATATTTATAGCAGGTTTTTTAGTAGCAGTAGGATTTGGAAATAACTTAAATATCCATTAATAGGTGAATGGATAAACTAACTGTTATATACATAAACCATGGAATAATAATAAACTATGGATGCACATAACAAATTGGATGATTCTCAAGGTAATTATGCTGGATGAAAGAAACCAGACCAAAAATGAGTACATACTGTAAAATTCCACTGACATTCTACAATTCCACAAATTGCAAACAGAACTATACTGATAGAAAACAAATCAATGTATGTCTGGAAATTAGGTGTGGGGGAGGGAAGAAAGAAAACAATTAGCCAGGAACACAGAGAAATATTAGGAATGATGGGTATGCTCACAGTCTCCACTGTTGTAGTGGTTCATGGGTGTATGCACATGTTAAAAGTCTATTACTTCGGCCTAGCGTGCGGAGGACCCGGGTTCGATTCCCGGCCAGGGCACACAGGAGAAGCGCCCATTTGCTTCTCCACCCCTCCGCCGCGCTTTCCTCTCTGTCTCTCTCGTCCCCTCCCGCAGCCAAGGCTCCATTGGAGCAAAGATGGCCCGGGCGCTGGGGATGGCTCTGTGGCCTCTGCCCCAGGAGCTAGAGTGGCTCTGGTCGCAACATGGCGACGCCCAGGATGGGCAGAGCATCGCCCCCTGGTGGGCAGAGCGTCGCCCCTGGTGGGCGTGCCGGGTGGATCCCGGTCGAGCGCATGCGGGAGTCTGTCTGACTGTCTCTCCCTGTTTCCAGCTTCAGAAAAATGGAAAAAAAAAAAAAAAAAAGTCTATTACTATTGTACATCCGGCCTGACCAGGCAGTGGTGCAATGGATAGAGTGTCGGACTGGGATGCGGAGGACCCAGGTTCAGGACCCCGCGGTCATCAGCTTGAGTGTGGGCTCATCTGGTTTGAGCAAAGCTCACAAGCTTGGACCCAAGGTCAATGGCTCGAGCAAGGAGTTACTCGGTCTGCTGAAGGCCCGTGGTCAAGGCACATATGAAAAAGCAATCAATGAAAAACTAAGGTGTCACAACAAAAAACTAATGATTGATGCTTCTCATCTGTCTCCGTTCTTGTCTGTCTGTCCCTATCTCTCTCTCTCTGATTCTCTCTCTCTGTCTCTGTAAAAAAAAAAAAAAATTGTACATCTGAATTTTTTTTAAAAAACCTCACTCTCTTTCCCTCAGAATGTTGACAACCTTTTGTCTTCTCTTTCATCATTCAGTAGACTTTAGAAAACTATTATTTTTAGGAAAATCATTTTGCTGCCAGAGGTCTGATGGCACATATTTTGGCTCTTAGCTTCCTTTCATATGTATATGAATATAAATATATAAATATATACATATTTATATTTCACAGGCTAAAGCATGGATGCTTTAAAATACCCTTTCCTCCGGGGTCATGTTCTTTTCCGATCTAAATATTACTTTTCTACTCTTTTTTGTGCTATTATTGCTTTTAATGACATTCAAGAGAAAGAGTACAGTGGAATGATCATATACCACAAACACCACCTTTAAACATTTTTTCTGAAAGGTATGTCTGTAAGACATTCTAATGCCTTGAGAAATGATGTGATTCATAGTGGAACACAGAGAGCAGCTGAGGCAGAGATATGTTCTTTGCACGTGTACCTAAAAATGAAATAAAAGAAAAAAAACAATTAGCATGCTAGTACTTTGAAATCTAGATTTACTTTTTCTACTTGGAAGACAAAAAAAGTTCAAGAGAAAAACTTAAACTGCTTGGTTAACCACAAGTTTAGCAAGGATTGCAATAGGCCCCAAACTTGGTATGAATCAGCAATGTTGTGCTATTGTATAAAAGCTACCAGTATTCTGGGTCATGTTAAATAAGGATGTGGCAGAAGAAATCAGAATTGATTCTTCATCTTGCAATATTTTCAGACCTATACTTTAAAAAATAGTATCAAGTTTTCTTCATAAATATTTATCATGCATCTTCTATCTATCCCAGGCTCTGTGTTAAGCATTGATAATCTAATGGGGTAAATCTTTTTCTCTACATTGCCATACTTTAAAGTGTAAGTTCCCCTTTCTTACCTGTATTTTCTGAGTCCCAGTCACCAGAAACACCTCAAATCAGCAGCTGAGGTTGCTCAGATGCTCCAAGGAGTTCTTGAACTTAGGCCCTGAGGTCATCCTGGGCCCCAGGGCTGCCACCTGATTCCAGGCAATGGGCCTGGCAAGCTAATCTTTCCTGCTGACCATTGTGACATTTTCTTCCAGGATCACATGAGCTTCCAGGATGGTACTGGTTCATGTTGTTTTTAAATAGATAGAAATTCTGGAGAATTTGCCTGGGATTCTGCCTATCCAAGGCAAACCTGGGGTAAGGAGTATACTTTTCTGCTAGTGGAACAGAATGTTCAGAGGTGCCAGTGCAAGAGATCACAAAGGGACTAAGGCACATAATTTAGATGCTAGAAAATGGGTGCCTTGCATTCCACAGAAAGGAGGTTGGACTTTATATTAAGGTCGGTGGGAGTCCGTGAAAGGATTTCAATGGGGAAATTACTTGATCATATTAGTGTCACCTTTCTTAAAAAAAAAAACAAAAAAAAAAAACCAAAAAACTAACAAAAACAGTACTAAGACAGTAGAACGAGAAGCAAAATGACCAGAGGAAAGCAGTTGGTCCTTAATGGAAAGGTTAGAGAGATAACTTATCTTCCCTCTATGACAATTTGGGGAGGAGGAAATGAGATTTCTCTATGGCTTTCTGAGAGGAAATGAACTTAATTTATATCGGGAGAAAATCTGTCTGAACATTAAGAGGACATTTTCACCCTTGGGAAGGGAACATAGGAACAATTCAGCTCACAATAGCTGGCCACTATCCCTGGAAACTTACAAGACAGCACCATCTCTAGTGGTTTCTGTCTTCTCCTGTACCAAGAATGGTAAAATAGAGAGAGAACCCTGGGAATTAGTGAAGGAAACTTCAGTTTCATGTGATAAAAATGTATCTCTAATTAGTTAGATAGGAGGGGAGATTATTTGGTTTACATAATTACAAAATCCAAAATAAATGGATCTAGCTTTAGGCATGGCTGGATCCAGAGGCTCAAACCATGTCATCTACACTCGGTTTCTCTCCACCTCCTCCCTGTGCTTTCCTTTTCATTGGTCACATTGCCTCAAACAGTGGTTCCAGACTTATATACTACTTTAGCAACCTCAATAAAATGATAATGCCCCTGTCTCAACAATACTAGCAAGATTCTAAAATTCATTCTGTCTTGTTTTGAGTCAAGGCTTGCACACAAAACCAAATACTGAGAGTTAGTAATTAGAAAAGTCTACTTTGTCACTATTGAGTTATATGCTCAACCTTGGCGCTGGGGCTACTGGGTCAGCCTCACATAAATTATGACAAGGTGCTGGTCATAGGCAATTCGCAGAGGTACGCTATAGTGTTCCTAGGAAAGAAGACAGAAGATATTCTGAGCAGGCAAAACAAAAAACAACAAAACAAAACAACCTCTCCCCACACATGGATGTCCACTCTACATTTTAAAGTCTTTTTCAAGTCTATATGTACTGAGTTTGGTTATCTTAAGATGATGCCAGCTGAAAGCATTTCTAGATTTACTATATTTTGCTCTGTGATCATTTATGCTTTCGCTATCATTCTCCAAAAGCATTTTTTTTTTGTTTCCATCTTGCACACTTTACAATGAAAACCAAAGCATAAAGAAACTAACTTCTTGGCTGTGGGTCACCCAATAGAATGTGTTCTCGTTTATGCCCTGGACTGCAAATACCTCTTGGCAAGAAAATAATGAAACTAGCTGCCCTTGTCATAAGGGAGAGGAACCATGTGTAGCTTGTGTCTGAAAAAACAAAACAAAAAATACCCAGTGTACAACTTTCAAACAACAGATTGTCCCCAGCAGTGGCGAACCATGCACAGTGACAAATGAAGCCTTCTCAGGCTGTCCCCTGAACCTTAGTTTTGCTCTGAACTGAGCACAGTAGCAGCTGAGAGTCATCAAGGCACCGTGCCCAGTTAATCCTTAGTGCTCATGCCAAGACTTTCAACAAAGGGCCCCATTGTCACAGCACAGCAGGGCTATGGGTACCAGTATGCTCAGAACTGGATGGAGACCACCAACCCATTGACTGAATGCTGTCTCCCACTCTCTCCCCAAAATGGAAATCAATGTTTGGCACTTAGCATTCGTGAGCAGTCTGACAATTCCATTCTCATTGTGCACAGCTTTGCGAGGAAAAGAAACGGATACACTAAAAGCAGACTTCACGTCCAAACCTCCGAGGGGTTCTCCCATCCTTGAGAAAAATTGATTTAGCAAAATTATGGCTGGTGTTGACGATCTTTTAATTGCATGCTGAGTTCTGGGGTAATGTGTCTGCATTTCCTCGTGCATTATAAAGATAAAAGAAGTTGCAAGAAAAAGGTTGGGAATCAAGAGTCCCTGAAATTCCCTTGAAAATTTCCAGTCTCGGCACACTGTACTGGCTGTTTCTTTTTATTCCTTGGAAAATAATCTCAGTTTCAGTGTTGGAGGTTATTCTCTTGAACCGTTTCAGACAGTTTTCTGTTATTACTTTAATTCTCAGTAAGCTGTTGGCAATTGCCATCAAATTGCTTCATGGATCAATTCTTCCTTCATAGCCCATTACATTTAGATTTTTTTTTTTTTTTGTCCTGAGTAAGAAGTTACAAACACATTTGGTTACATTTGGTCAGTGGGCCATAAGCTTTTTACTCCTCTTTAGAACTTAGTGCAATAGACTCACATTAGGGTTTCTGAATGCCCCGTATTTATGGGGCTTTTTCCTATGCAGCGCCATCCTGCCATTACAGCAAGGTCTGCTGGATTCAATGTTATTTGCCTGACTATGCAATCAGGTAGTGGTGTAAGTGTAAGGGTGTTGTCATGCTGGTCAAATCCTGATAGTTTTGTTGTCGATTGTAAAAATGGACACAAATTAGTCCTCTCCTTTTATCCAGACCACTTAGCAATGCGACTTTGCAGCTTTTTGCCAAATCACAGGTCTCTTTTCACACCTTTTAAATGTGAGCTGGCCTGTGATTTGCTCTATAGCATTTGGCAGAAGTCATGATGTGCTGTCTCCAGCCTGGGTTTCAAGAGGCTGTGCACACTTCCACTCGCTCTCCTGGAAGCCTGCTTCCCCTAGGTGAGCAGGCCCAGACTAGCTTGTTGGTAGATGAGAAGCTACGTGAAGGAGAGCCACAGGCCCTGGGTTACAATAAACCAGACCCCAGCTGACCTGACAGCTGACTCCCACACAGCTAAGCCAGTGGTGGGATTCAAATAATTTAACAACCGGTTCTCTGCCCTAATGACCGTTTTAAGTATATAAAAAAAACTATATACCAAAGGTAGTTTATTATTTCACGAACTTAATACTTAAATACTGTAAGAACAACAAAAAAACAGATACACAAAACTAGATTAGAAGTTATAAAATATTAATGAAAAAATATTAATACCTCAGAAAAACAGTAAAACTGTTATTTAAGATATTTCCATATTGCTTCTTGATGGTGTCCTCACTTGCAATTTTTTTCATTTATGGACGGAATGAACATTACTACGGGCACTTAGAATATGCTGTTGCGCAGAAGAACATTAAAAAAGAGTAAGCAATGTAAATTTGGGATTTCCACATTGGACAGCTGCCCAGGCGCCCACCTTAGAGGGAACCCTGATCACAAGTGCCATTTTAACAACTAGTTTGCCAAACTCAACAAAAAATTAGGTATCAATTTTGTCGAACTGGTGTGAACCAGCTGAATCCCACCACTGAGCTAAGCTCAGCCCACATGGCCAAATCAATGGTTAACAGTTTAAGCCATTGAATTTTTAAGGTAGTTTATGAGGCTATAAAAATTCATTGACAAAATCCTCATCTTATTTTTTCCGGCAGTCCTTGGCATTCTTACCTTTTAAATAACACCTTCCAGTTTCTATTTCAAACTAAGAAATCCTTAGAAATTAGTTAGAAAATTAACAAAGATAAAGATCTATTACTATATTATTTATGTCTATGATGGTATCAGTCTTATTATTAGCTTCTGAATAGTGCTCAAGCTTATCAATCCAACATTCAAGAACCTCCACAATTTGGTTTGGCTTAACCATTCACCCTTATATATATATTTTTCTTTCAGTCTAAAACATTTTGTATGAATTATTCTGTTTACTCCCAAATTCCAACTTTGGGAAAGTTTTTACTTTCAGTTCATAGGTAATGAAAATGAGGTTCAAAAACTTAAGTAATTGGTCCAAAGGTCCACAACTCCTGGGTTGTATTAAACCTGGGGTTTCACTTTGTCTCTGAAGTCCCCATGCCAGGACACAAGGCAGTTATCACACCAACGGCACGGAGAAAACGTGGTCAGAGCTTTGAGTCCACACTTTGGCCCATAGGCACCACTGTACTGAGTTAAGGAGTCAAATGAAGGGAAGATAACTGCTGAGGAGACTCAGTAGAGTAGTTAATCACTTGTTTCTTCAACTTCCTTTGGCTAATCTAGAATGTTCTGAACTATCTTATGAGTTATTATTGCCAAATAGTAGCTCACCACTATTCCGCTGTTTGGTGCTAATTGGGAACTAATAACTTTTCTCCCCTCCCAGTCATAATAAATTTCTGTTTGTGTAGTCCAGCTTGTCTGTAAGATTAACACCCACAAGTTTGGCCTTAAATGGTCAGATTTCAATACGGCAACTGCCTTGTGGCCCAGGTCCTGCAGAGCAAGTTGGCAATGGGGATCCCAAGTAAGAGGGAGAAAGCTTGACTTTACTGCTCAGGAAGTGCAGGCTAACCTCTCTTCCTTTACCAGAACTTTTACCAAGGTCTAATTTGTTCATTTGGAAAGCCATGGATTATTCTCTCACACACATCGTGAAAGTGGGAAAATGTTCCTATACTTGCAATTCTTTTATTTCTTAAAATAGTAAAAAGAATAGAGGAACTCAAAAGAAATCATATTTTAGTCTTATTGAAAACTATTCTTGTAGACAGAAGCATTCAGATTCTAGTTTTGAATGGCAGGAAGGTTAAGGCTGACCCCATGGTCCTGTGGTCTGCTGGACCACACTCTTGGGCACGGAGACCCTGCTATTCCATCTTCAGTTTGTCTAAGACATGTATCTGATTGCCAAACAGTTCTCATACCTGAGATCTCACAGTGGGAGAGGTTTGTCCTTAAATCCAGGTTTCATAGGATGCAAGTTTCCAGACTGAACCCATGCTCCCACTGAGCGGTTTCCTGGGTCTCTATCTCAAATGGTCCTTCCCTTGGCCATAACCTTGGTGTGGCTGCCTCAGCACAAAGTACCTACCACAGCCAGACTCCATTTCACCTAAAGAAATAGCTACCTACTACAGAAGGCTCAGCACTATCTGTGGATTTTGTTAGCACTGAAGCACAGTACCATTTGGAAAGGGTGATCCACCTTGAGTTCTTTTTCTGGCTCCTTGAAAGCCTCTGACCCCAGTGGAGCTGCAGCTTGGCTGATGCCAAATGCATTCACAGTTCAATTTGATACGCAAATATCTGTAGGCACCATGAAGGCCTGACAGTGCGCTGAGCCCAGAGGGGAATTAGACGTGATTTCGATGCTTCAAAATCTCTTCAAGGATATGATATAAATACATGACATTAGAGAGAGAAAATAGAGCTGGTAGTACAACTGCTTCTCATTGTGTTTCTGATGCTTTTACTCCTTCGGGCTTTACTTGCTTCCTCTTTTACTGCGTCAGTTTCTCATTTTCAGTTCTGAGAACAGCAGAGACAACAGGCCATGTTTCTTCAACATATTCTTGCCAATTGCTGTGTTTCACTCTGAACTGATAACCTGACATTTGAAAAGCTGTTAGTGGAGGTTCATGATTGGACACTTGCAGTGCCTTGCACATAATAGGTGCTCAAAAAATACTGAATAAAAGAAAGAGTAAATTCATCAAGGAGGAGTAGCCAAGTGGTTAAGTACATGTTTTTTTTTTTTAATATCAGATGCCTGAGTTTGAAGCATGGCCCTACCGCTTGCAGTGAGTGACAGACACTATGAGCAAATGTCTTGACCTCTCAAAGTCTCTCAGTGTCTTCATCTGTCAAATGAAAATAATAATAAAAAATAATACATAAACTGAGGTTTGTTATGAGGTGTAAGCAATAAGCTCAGTATGTAGGACATATTAAGAACTTGATCAATATTATTATTATTGTTGTCAAGCACTATGCAAAGTGATTTATCTGCATTTTTCTCATTAAATGTTCACAATGTTCACTTTGAAAAAAAAAAATATATATATATATATTCCAACGGAAAATCTAAACTCAGAGAGATAATGAACTTGTCCAAAGCCATAGAAGGAACTGACTCAGAAATCTATTTCTTCAACCCCAGCAACCACAGAAGGAAAATGTACAAGAAAAGAAAGGATTTTATTGAACTTAAAAAATAAAGTAGCTTGTGGCCTGACCTGTGGTGGCGCAGTGGATAAAGCGTCGACCTGGAAATGCTGAGGTCGCCAGTTCAAAACCCTGGGCTTGCCTGGTCAAGGCACATATGGGAGTTGATGCTTCCAGCTCCTCCCCCTTCTCTCTCTCTGTCTCTCTCTCTCTCTCTCCCTGTCTCTCCCTCTCCTCTCTAAAATGAATAAATAAAACAAAAATTTAAAAAAGAAAATATATTATAAAAAATAAAGTAGCCTGTAAAGTTTGTGGTGGGCTGATTCTTCCAGACTCAGCAAAGGTTATTCTATACAACTCACATAGGTTGCCCTGGAAGTGGGTTAGTAGTTTAGAGCTAAGTTTTCTCTGAAATCTCCTTGCCTACTGCGAGTGTTATTTCCCACCAAATAGAACACTAGGGATCTCATTTCCTTTGTTCCTACCTCCTCCTTCTCAGATTACTTGTCACACTAAGAGCCTGAAGCCGAGTTACAATTTAGGATCTCTTCAGCAGGCTCAGGGTCCTGTCCAAATTTGGGTCTCTGTCCCCATCAGGTCTCCCAATGGGGCACTGACATTCTAAAATACCAACTCTCTCTGTTCAGCTCCCTACTAAACCACATTCCAGACACAAAGACACATGTGCACACCATGGTGCCTCTAGGGACCAACAGTGTCTTTGGCAGGGTGCAGTAGGCTGGAGTTCCTAAGAAATAATATTTCCTACAGCACTCAAACCTGGAATTTGGTCACTCCTCATCCTTATGACAGTGAACTTTTCTGCAATCTCTTTTTATAAAAGAGGTGGGTTTCCCAGTGATGCTGGTGACAACTTCCAACAGCAAGGTCTTCAAAGAGCTAAGCCTTGTTCATGAACCCCCTATGCATGGGATGCCTCAGCCATAATACCATGCTGTTTTGGGGGAGCCCCCATTTGGTGTGGGACTCCTGACAGCAGCCTCCTTCCATGTTGGCTGCTGCTGGTCTTCTGTACTAATGGTCATGGACCACTCTCCTGGCAACTTCACCATCCTCCAAACCTGTCAGGGTCTCTGGAATCTTAGAGCCCACCCTGAGCATCGTTCCAAAAGGCTGCTTCCAGCTGGATGTCTACTGGCAGAGGTGAGAAACGCTCTCTTAAAGAACACCATCTCAGCCTTCAGAATTGTTTATGTAATAACTACCACTGTTAATAATGATGAAAATAAACTAAAAAGAGTTACCACTCTTACACACTTCCTTCATGCAGGCCTTATATTAATATATTTTATCTTCATCACGATTTTATGAAGTGAATATCCCAATTTAAGACATGAGGGAATTGGGGACAAGAGAAACTAAGTGACTTGCTCAAGGTTGCTGGTTGGCAAGTGGCAGAGTAAGCATTCAGATGCAAATGTATCTGATTCAGAAGATCTTGCTTTCATCCTCAAACTGCCTGTTGAAAGTGGTAGGTACCCTTCCATACTGAGAGCCTTGTCTAGGTTGACTCACATAAAGAAAGTGTGGACAGTGGGTGCTATGCTAGCCACCCATCCTTCTGAGATGGTCCACGTAACCACCTAGCTCAGTCTGACCTCTCAAGATTCTGAAGAGACATACTCACCTGCTGGGAGAGCCAATCAGGACACTAACAACAGCTTAAATTCTATACCACATCTGTCCTCTCCTCTGCTACCATACCTCCTACCACCTCTACAGAGCAAATCTGGGAAACACCGCTTTTTCCTAAGACATGCCAACCAAACTGCCAATTTTGGCTGACCTAGGTTCCCTGAAAACTGGTGGCAATGAGTGCATTTTACACCAGATAAAACCAATTTGTGGATCTTCCAGAAAGCAAGCTGAAGTCAAATCTAACAACTAGCTTAAAACTCCAACTTTGAATATCCATGAATGGAGTATCCATGGCAAATGTTTAATCCCACATGAGCTAACATATGCAAGGGGCTTTGAAAAAAAAAAGAATTCTCCAAATGCCACACTCCCCCTTTCAGCAGGTATGTGCCAAGGGAATAAAAGGACTTCAGGTCTAGTCTGAGCCAAGCTTCATTGGACTGTGTGATGGTGAGGCACCAGGATGCCAGGGTCTGAGCCCTCAATAACAGTCAAGAAACCTGGGTTGGCCCTGGCCGGTTGGCTCAGCGGTAGAGCATTGGCCTGGCGTGAGGGGGGACCTGGGTTCGATTCCTGGCAAGGGCACATAGGAGAAGCGCCCATTTGCTTCTCCACCCCCCGCCCCTCCTTCCTCTCTGTCTTTCTCTTCCCCTACCGCAGCCAAGGCTCCATTGGAGCAAAGATGGCCCGGGCGCTTGGGATGGCTCCTTGGCCTCTGCCCCAGGTGCTAGAGTGGCTCTGGTCTCGGCAGAGCGACGCCCAGGAGGGGCAGAGCATCTCCCCCTGGTGGGCAGAGCGTCGCCCCTGGTGGGCGTGCCAGGTGGATCCCGGTCGGGCGCATGCGGGAGTCTGTCTGACTGTCTCTCCCCGTTTCCAGCTTCAGAAAAGTACAAAAAATAAAAAAAGAAGAAAAAAAAGAAACCTGGGTCTGAGCCCCTGGCCCGCCATTAACAAGCTGGAAACTCTGGCAAGCCACTGGCCTTCTCTGATCTTCAGTTTAATTCAACAATAATAATGATATTATAGGTAAAAAAAAATTAACACAATTACGTATGCTTACTTAAGCATGTGGTTCTAAGAGCTTTACATGCAATAGCTTATTTGATTCTCACAGCAGTTCTCTGTGCTATTAACACTCCCATTTTGCAGATGCATAAACAGAGGCCCAGAGGTGTTAAATAACATATTCTTGACTTCATATTAAGTAAGAAAGCCAGCATTT
The DNA here is from genome assembly GCF_036850765.1 of Saccopteryx bilineata. Taxonomy (NCBI): domain Eukaryota; kingdom Metazoa; phylum Chordata; class Mammalia; order Chiroptera; family Emballonuridae; genus Saccopteryx; species Saccopteryx bilineata. Next base: position 99,662,938 of record NC_089490.1, read on the forward strand.
GGATCTAAGCCAAATTCTATTTTGCTATTCATTGTGAAGTCAAGTGGAAATTATTTTGGGGTAATTTGTGCCTTGTTTTCATTTCACTTGCAGGAGAATTAGCCATGGTTAGATTTAGAATTCCTAAAGAAGGAGGAAGAATCTTGTTAGAATCTCAGTGAGAACAAATAGACTTCTAATAACTCAAGCAGGCACATGATTGATTATGACGTTTTCCTAATACACAAGCTGTGCTTGCTTTCTCTTTAGAAAATGCTTTTAAGACTGAGGGCATGGCTACCAGAGAATGCTACCATGGGAGAAAGTGGAATATTGGCCTTAATCCCTTGTAGTACTACTACTAATTGAGGCTTCTCTCTCGCTTTTTCTAGACTCAATGCTTTATGGAAAGTACTAGAACTCATCTACATCCTGGGCACCTATCACAGTGCTTGTCGCATGCATAGTAGATCAATTTCAATGGCAGAATGAATGAACATGTGCTTGCAAGATGAAAGAATATATAAACGAATGAATGCCTGGCTCCTTGCCCTTATAATTTGTTGTTCTTTCTTAGTAGAGCTAAATGACTTTTAGAGTTAAAAGACTAATCTTGTCTTTTGTCACTCAGAGTCTATGAAACCTAGTTCAGCAACTCAAGTATTGAGTTAACCTTGGCACTCATGTTTCTCAGCTGTTGTAGATCTCTGTCTTACTTCTCATAAAAGAGTAATGGACATTTGTTGTTTATGAATGTCCACAGTCTATGTTACCTTCATTCAGAATCATCAGCTCCCTACTCTAGACGTGAACCCAGGGTCCAAGTAAGAACAACCAGTATACTCCATTCTCTGGCCAGAGTAATTGCTTAGATCATAAAAGAAGACATCAATCACATAGCCTCAGCGAATCGCAAGACTTTTGTTGAACCAATAGGGAAAAAAAAGCCTATAGCTGCCAGAGGCCACCTTGCTACTGTAAGGGAATAGCCCACCTGAGAATGAAGCCAAATCAAGAAATGAAGAGAGAGAGGTATTCTTGACAACACAATTTACATTCTGTTTAAAAATCTACCCAGGCTTGAAGACAAATTGGCGATTGGACTTTCAGTTATGTAATCCAACAAACCCAGTCCCCTCCTTTGTGTGTGTGTGTGTGTGTATGTATTTGCACGTGTGTAGTCTGTCCACAGCTTGGACTGCTATATCATTCATCCCCATATTTGTTGAGTACTGTGCTTTAAGGACTAATGTAACTTGCCCTGACTACAAGATGGAAACAGCTGTTTTGATTAGTGTCTGTCTCGTGCTGGTGGTTGTATGTAGCCTCTAAGTCTTTGTTCTCCAAGTGTGAGACTGTTCCATCAGTAATAGAGTCCTGAGTTGCTGTTTTGACACATGTTAGTAGAGAAAACTAGTGTTTTCAGTTAAAGATACAGTAATGTGGCTTAATAGGTATGAGAATTTGGTCACAGGTAAAGCTGGTTTTATAGCTCACAAGCTATATAACTTTAGGCAAATGGCTTTATCTCCATGAAACTCAGCTCTCTTGACTATAAAATAGAAATAAAAATGTCTATATTGCAAGGATTTTGGCTAAGATTTGTAAAGTGCATAGAGTTAGGCAATAAATAGTAAAAGCTCCACAAATGGTACCTATTGGATTATCTTTTTATAAGTCTTAAAGGCAATCTACCAAAAAAAAAAAAAGCTTCTTTTGGCTTCCTCAAAGCTGAATAAGCTGAATACTGACTGTTGTATGGAAAACAGATACCAGGTACACTTGCAAGGTCATCACTGTTGTAAAGAATGACTCATCAACAGATTGTATGATTGATTACTTAAGAACTTCAGATACCAGAAATAGGAGGTGACAAGGCCTATATTGTTGTGTAATGTAGACTTCAGAAAGAAATCAAAATACCCTGAGAGTTTTCTTTTCATTAAGAGCATTTGGGCAGAACAATAAACATCTTAAAATTTATTAGGCACCAAATACTTTATATGAATATGAAGAAATATGGGAAATAATTTTAGATTTCATTAAAAAGGATTAGAGAAATATGAGTAAGACCTCTTGATATGAAACCAGCTAAATCAAGTATCAGAAGTAAACAAATATGTAGAAGGATTTATTATAATAATTTGTATACATGTATGTGATATTGTATTATAAAATTTTTAAAAGGCAGGCATATAATTTAGTAGTAGACAAAAATAGCCTTTACGATTTTTTTGAATGGAAATTATAAATAGGGGTGACAAAGCAAAATAATTACAGTAGAAAAGAAATATTAAGGAAAATATAAAATAATGATAGACTGAGAGAACAATACTTCTAAAGATATGAATGTCTGTCCCTGGCCAGCTGGCTCTGTGGTAGAGCTTCAGCCTGGCTTGTGTAAGTCCCGGGTTTGATTCCCAATCAGGGCACACAGGAAAAGTGTCTGTTTGCTCTCCCCCCCTCACTTCTTTTTCTCTCACTCTCTCTCTCTCTCTCTCTCTCTCTTTCTCTCTCTCTTCTCTTCCCCTCCTGTAGTCATGCCTTGATTAGAGTGAGTTTGCCCTGGGCACTGTGGATAGTTCCATGGCCTCTGCCTCAGGCACTAAAAAATGGCTCCAGTTGCAATGAAGCAAGGGCCCCAGATGGGCAGAGCATCGCCCCCTTGTGGGCTTGCTGGGTGGATCCCGGTTGCAGCACATGTTAAGAGTCTGTCTCTGCCTCCCCTCCTCTCACACACACACACAAAAAGACATGCATGTCCTTAGAAAAGGAATGAAGTGTGGTTGGCAGCAGAGACAGTAGAATGTAATGAAGAGGATCAGAAGAGGTCACCCCAAAATGTGTGCCTGTGGCATATTGACTACAACTTTGAATTAAAATTACTTGAGAAACAGCCAGTGCAAGAAGGACACTCTGACATCCTTTTGTCCTCCTGAAAGCAGAAAAGTACCTTCCCTACACCAAGAGGGTAGAGTACATCCTTATTACCACAGATAGAGAATTTGGCACTGACAGGACTATACAAACAAAAACTTGTTACTTCTTCACTAAGTGACTACCCCTATTCCAAAGCCCTTCGTACTGTCAATTCTTCACAATTTTTTATTTTGTCTAAAAACTACCTGCTTTGGTCACTTCTGTGAGTCTCATATTTCTATGAGCTTCTGTATGTATGATATTAATTTTTCCCCTCCTATTACTCTGCCTTATGTAAATTTAATTATTCGAGCAACCAAAGAATAAAGGGCAAGTTTTCCTCCCTGACGGTAACTAAGCAACTCAAGATCAAGTTTTCTTATTGGAGTCCTGGAACTTGCTTTGAAAGAAACTCTCCGATCTGGAAAAGAGTTTAAGTGGAATGAAGAAACAAATTCAAATTTGCAAAATGACAAAGTAGTAGTTATATATATATATATATATATATATATATATATATATATATATATAAATAAAAGGGCCACATAAATAATAACATTAAGTCCATAGGATAAAGTTTGGAGTAGTCAGTGGAGGGAAGATAGAGAGAATTCAAAAAAGCAAGAGAAATGGGGCAGAGAATAATAAGAGAGGAAAGAGTGGGGAAGAACCAATGATTTAATAAGCAGGCAGTGGTGTAACGACAGGAGGAAGAGCTTTGAGTTAGTCTAGCATTTCCCAAAGATTCTGTTCAGCAGGACGCAAGATTAATAAGGTATTTGTAGGTGTTCTGCAGAAAGAACACAGGGTCTATGGTCAGATACATTAATACGGGTTATGTAGATTTCTTCATGAAGGGCTTTTTTCAGAGCCTTTTTATGTGTTGCAGAGTGAATATCTAAAAGAAGAGTAGAAGAATAAAGAATATGGCTTTTTACTAAAATAATTTTTCAGGGAATGCTGTGGGGGTGGAGAGTAGAGGGAGAGAAACTCATAATATTTTTTAAAATCAGAGTTTCTGTCATTTCAGAAAGATTCAGGAATCAAACACACTGCTAAGACAAAATTTCACCCTGCCTACTCTTTGGCCTGTAGGAAAATGTTCCATCATTGATCAAAACATTATCATGGCACTGTAGAATAGATCCTTCATCGTTCTGGTACTCCTACCCCTGGCTTTCAGTACCTACCAAGGGAATTGGGACAAGATTAGAAAGAGGCCCTGAATGCTTAATATACCTCTTCCCACTTGGGCATGTGAAGATTCAGCATTTTCATATACCACCTATAATGAGTTCTTTCCTTGTTAATATATTTCTCTTTTTCTCCACACCCCTCTCTATCCCAGCATTTACCCTAGTAAGCCTAATGTATTAATACATTTAACTACTGTACTGTGTCTAAATTCAGACCTTGTGATCTAACACCACTAATAACAAAAATCTTTTTACTAGTTTTTCAGAGTTGGATTTTCCCAATTCATTTATTGCCTTGGGGAGAAAAGGAATGAAAGGTGGGCACCCTTCCAGAAGCCCCATTGATGAAAAGATGAGGGTTTTGCAATGGAAACCAGTCTCCTTTTATAAATGAGGCTGAATTTCATCTCCATTGCCTTCGACCCTCTCCATCGTCCCTTTAAATGTCACATCTGCCTGCGTCACAATATGTTTTGCATAGGTCAAGATGTTTCCCTAGCTCAACTGAGGAGGCATGAATTCTTGAGCACTGAGGATTCATCATCTTTGCAGATGTTCAAAGTGCTCAGTGTTAGAAAGAAAAGCCACAAAGAATTGCCTTTAGAGCACAATATGTGAAATCCACTAAACCCTGGGAATTTAGTTCTAAGGAATATTTTGAATGCCATCCTGAGGCTCCTTTAGTGGCATCAGAGAAGGATGACTACAAATTGGTTAGTGAAAACCACTTGCTAATGGTTGGGTGGCTATCATATGATTATTATAAATTTTTTTTTCTCTTAGGCATAAATGTTCATCTGGTATGCACATCTAATGCTGCAGATCCTGATGGGAGATCAATCTAGTTTGTGAGATGGGAGGTTGAGCTACAATTCTGCTGTTTAGCCACCAGGTAATAAGTATAGTTGTCCCTCAGTATCAATGGAAGATTGGTTACAGGACCCTTGTGGATACCAAAATCCATGGGTGCTCAAATCCCTTCTAGAAAATGCTATAGTATTTGGATATAACCTGCATTTGCATATAGGCTACAGCAGGGTATGCCTACACATCAATTCACTTGTGCGGATTTATTGTAGTGCCTTGGCAGGTAGCAAAAAATTCTGTTTTGCTTTTTGAAAATTTTTCAGGGTTTTATAATTTCAAATATTTTTAGTCCTTGGATGATTCTGCAGATATGGGGGGCTGGTTATATGCTAAGCCTCCATATCTTGCATGTGTTTCAGTAGAAAAGTTATCCTTGAGTCCTTTTATACTCCCCACTAAAACTTGTAATTGGTGTGTTGTGTTTAAATCATAGTCTGTTTTGTTTGCTCAGTTAACTCTCCAAGGATATCTATTTTGAGCAGAAATAGCAAGAATAGGAAACAAAAGTTGTACCTAGAGAATTAATCTACGAACCCAAACAGAATCCTTTCCAGAGGCAAGAAAATTGACAGAAAATGATGGGTGAGACACAGCTTGCTGTCAAAGTAATCACCTTTAGTTGTGGGAAAGGAGGTGGAGGGTGAGAATGATCACCATTAAATGGAACAGGTATCATGGAGAACGCATTTCTTGGAGCACATTTTGATGGAGATGCCTCATCAACCACCAAATCTCTATGCAGCTTTACAAGGATCATTCTGCAAATGGCCATTGCGGTCTGGATTTCATCGTTTCACATTTGCACCTTGCAGCGTTTAAGAGCCATTAGAACCTAAATATTGTCCCATCAAAGCTCGACCCAAAAAGGGCTATTGCCGACAGACAGATAGCCTGTGAAAATCTTGGCTTTTGACACTTCTTAAATAGGTAAATACTTTTGCTTATGGGAGGAAATGATGATTTGGAAATTCGGATGCTCTAAAATGCTGATGGTATATCCGCAAGCAGTTGAATACTTGACATTGACTCCCATAACCGTCTAAAGATAGTGTCACTTTCCTGCAGGTTGGGCTTGACTATCAGAGTCCTCGTCTTTTAAAAATTTTGCATAATGAGAGCCTTTAAAATTAAGGCTAGTGTTCATTGCTCGGTTCTTATACAGATATTCTCAGATTCACAGTGAGATACTATTTCCCTTGGAGATGCTTTCTGTCCCTGCCAGTCACTGAATGCAATCAGATAGCTTTGCGTGGGCTGGCATACCAATTAGAGGCCTTGTCTGGGTTAAAGTGCCATGTCTTCCATCTGAAGCTCAATAGCACATTGGCACATAAATAGATACGCAGAGAAGAAAGCCCAATTTGCATAAAAACCCAGAGACTGTTTCTGTCCTTAAAATTACATGTGTACATGTACTCAAGGTGGAAGGAAACATAGCCATAAAGCATGGCGAATAAAAGAAGATTAATGCAGAAAAGAATCTGACAACAATATTTAATTAGAATGCAATGGCCTGGCCCTATTATCTTGTGTTATTATACATCTTGTCATTAACCGAATCTGTAGCTAAACTGCGGGCATTTGTCTTCATTATGTAGTAAAACGGTATAATGAGCAGGTTCTCAACAACGGGTAACTGCCTTGAAATCATGCAAACCTGGAGAATGGTGAATGTTTTTGTTTTGATTCAGCAGGGCCTGGGAGCGAGAGCTTAGCACTGCTTTGAGAAACCAAGCAAGAGAAATTCCTCTGTGTTTAAAATCATGAGCGCATACATAAAACCAAGGTGTCTTAGAGCGTGACAATTAGCAAACTTGGCATCCAGAGGCCCAGAGGCTGGTCTCTGCTATAAACTTGCCATGAGACCTTCCTTGGAATGTAGTTTGCTCATCTGTCAAAGGTGATGAATCTCCATCATCTTGAAGGTCCCTTCTGGTGGTAATATTCTGTGTTCCAGAAAATGAAAAGAGTTGATCATTCTTGTTTGGGGTCTAGTTGAACGAATTTCCAGAAAGCCATTCTTCACCCATTCATTTTGTTCATTCACTAAACATTTATTGAATGGAAATAGTAGGCAAACTGATCATTCAGTTATGGATGATTTGGAGATCAAGTTTCTGCCCGTAAGTTAGTTCTGCAGTTCCCAGACCTAACTGTACATTAGATCGACTGGAAGAATATTTTAAAATCCTGATGCCTGGACCCTGGCCCCAGAGATTCTAATAAAATTGGTTTGCCATAGAGCTTCATTGTCAAGTGCAGACTGGCTTGAGAAACTCCTGGTCTAAAGGAAGATGTAGAACTTACACTACATCATACTAGAGGGTTGAGCGTGGTGCCTCTTAAAGAAATACTTTCCAGTCACTCAGGGAACTACCAGAGAGCAAGTCCTCCTGCAGGAAGTAACATCCAAGGTCAATTTTAGAGGCTGAGCAAGAGGGAACCTGGTTGAGAGGGGAAGCACATTCTCTCTCCTGGAAGAGAGAACTACACGCCCTGGTGCAGAGGTGTGAAATGACCTGAAGATGGCCAGACTCTCAGAAGGCCCAGTGTCACCAGAGCACAGGGGGGAAAGCTCAGTAGATAAAGTTTAGGAACATTAGGCACTTGGTTCCCCAATATCACTTGGTTTTAAGGAGCGACATGGCTACCCAATTAGCAACCATATTCTCCAGCTCCCTGGCAGCTAAGTCTGGCCATATAACTAAATTTTGGACCATAGGAATGTGAATAGAAATGATGAAACAATTTCTAGGTCTCATCCTCAGGAACCAATCTGCTGACCCCCCTTCCCATAAGCTAAAAGACACACACAAAAAATACTGCATCGATCACGTTGGTCAATAGCATCCCAGGGAATGAGAGATCAACAAAACAGAAGAAATCCTTCTCTGAATTATACCTGGATCACTCACCAGCTTGGAATTATGCCCCAAGGGAGATAAAACTTTTATTTACTTAAGTGACTGGTAATATTTGTTACAGCAGTCTAGACTATTCTCTAATTAATACACCACTAGAAGCTCGCTTTCTTGCAAAGAAAAAGAACCACTACTTTTGGAGGTGTAGCTTTTATAAACGTCTGCTTTTGTGAAGTTCTTTTGTAGGAAGTACATCAGGGGGTTTTTACAAAATCTTAGTAAAGGAAAATATGCTCTGAGCAATCATTTTTCATAAACCACCCGCTTGCTCTCAGTACAGTTTTACTGTAACTAACATGTGCTGATGTTTCTAAATATTTCAAGAGTATTGATAAATATTTGTCATTCAACAACCTAGTCTGTCTTTGGTTGATGAAGGCCCAGCTATAATTTTCAAGTATTATTGGAATGGGGCTGGCATTGGCCTTTTGTGTAATATGCTGGAATGTGATTTTAGTGTGCAATTCCCAACCTTTGGGGTGATATAAGCACTCAGGCACTTTATTGGGTTTTGATTGAGAATATTTGCAGGAGCAATTTTCAAGGGAACATTTAGGCGATCTGCCTCGGGAAGCTGCAGAGCTAGCTGCAATCTCAGGTCCCAGGGGGAAGGAAATCACCAGCAGAAACATGACTATTACAAGGGAAATAGATCTTCCTGACAGGACATAAATCAGAAGCTCTGACCGGACATGGCAATGGAAATGCCCTTGGCTGTTCTATGAGACCAGAGGTATTAACATCATCAGGACAGAATAGCAAAAACAACAACAACAAAAAAACTAACAAAAAAACTGCTTTGAGTTCCAGAGACCTTCCATCTACTTCACTTTAAGTCATTCATAGACCTGCTTGCAAACACTGAGCAACTGATAAAGCGATCAAGTGGATCGTGGTGCCTGTATTTCCAACTGGTTTCCACCTTCATTTCTCCAGAGCTGAGTACCCTCATTCAGTCTTGCCCCTAGGACCACATCTGGGCTAAGACCCTTTCCCTACCATCTCTAAGACTTCTATTCTGTCAATCGCTTTTGCTGCTGCCCTGGTTCATATTCTCCACAATCTTTTGTCTGAGCAACAGCAGCCATCAGCTCCTAGCCAGTCTTCCATCCTCCCTTGCTTGTCTTTACTCTAACTTCATACTGTATAGCCAGGGACCCTTCAAGAGCACAGTTCCTATTATGCTACCTCTCTGCCCTAGCAACCCCTGCCCCACATTTTCCCTTTGCCCACTGGATCCTTAAAGGACTAGGTCTGCCAACTTCCTATTAATCCCGTGGTCTTAGTTCTTCATTCTCCTTTCCCATAGATTGGCAGATGCATTGTTTCCCCTTGTCTTTGAGCAGATGAAACCATTTTCATTGGTGGGGGCGGAACACCCTCCAGCCTCACACCCCAGATCTGAGCCCAGAGTTTTCACTCTGCTTCTATTTGCCCTAGCTCTTAGAGAGCAACATTTCTGCATGATGAATGTAGCCAAACAGTCCAAGTGCTGTCAGCACACTTATAACTGGCTTCTCACCATTTAAGGTACTTCTGCTCTTAGGGTAAGAGACCAAGCTGGCTATGGATGGTTGTTATAATGTAACTAGCAAGAGGCAGTTCATGAGCTATGATTCTTAAAAGCCTTAATGAGTCTTATCCCAATACACACACACACACACACACACACACACACACCTGCTTCCTAAGAACCAAACCATTATTTAGAATACTTAGGGCAGCAATAGAAAATAAGAGAACATTAAATGGGGTGAGGGAGTGTTAAAAAAAAGAAGAAGAAGAAGATGGGGAGAATATCCCTGAAAGGTAATTGAAGAGACAAGAGAAACTTTGAATACTTCACAGTTTTGTCAAGAGCTGGCCTTGGGCCCACATAATTGTGGTCTATAACCAGAGTTGGTTGGGTTTTGGTGGCCAGAGCTGGCCTTGGGCCCAGACAGTTATGGTCTATACCCAAAGTTGGTTGGGTTTTGGTGGCCTGTGGATCAATGACTGCAAGGGTGCTTAAAGTTTGTAATAGCCTGTGTGGAAACCTGCTAAGGAGTTGGGATTCTTGGTGACTAGGCCTCTTTCTTCAATTCTCTTGAGAAATGAGGAAGAAAGGTACTGAAATGCAAAGAGGAGTGCACCAAGGATAAGAAAAATTGGTGTTCAGTCCCAGCTTTCCCATTTACTACTTGGGTGCCCTTAGATAAGTTATTTATCTTCCCCAAGTCTTAATTTTCTGAATGGTAAACACAGAAACAGAAACACCTCTTTACCAGGTTACCATGAGTCTCAATGAGATAAAGATGCCTCAGTTGCCAGTCTGGAACCAGCACACAGAAGTGATCAACAGATGCTTCATCTCATCTCCTCTGAGCATTAATCTCATCTATGTCAAATGGTAGGATTATTTGCATTGTTTTTCACAGGGCTGTTAGGTCTATTATTAAATGACATACATTGAAAGATGGTTGAACATTTTAAAGTACTTTATAATGTAAGCAAACATTTTTGTTGTATATTTGTTAATTATTATTGTGATTCTTATGATTATTTATGAGGACTTGAAATTTAACATTTTTTTTGAGAGGTTAATGATTCTTAGTCTAAGAAATGCAGATATCTGGTTCATAAGCAATACATGCCACTCTTGGGAGCTAGCCTACTCCTATTGAAGAGAAGGAAGAAAAACAACGTGTTGGCCATACCTGAGAAAGAAACTGCATGGAGATTTAGTAGACTTGGACTTAGTCTTTGCTCTACAGTCTTTGGCTCTCATATGACAAGAGAAAGCTCAGAGCTGCTCTACTGATGTGGGGTGATGATATAATCACTATATAATATCACTCTTATATGATGGTATTCACTGTCTGGTGAACTTCTATCCCACCTCTAAAGCCAGCTCAAGTGTAACCCATTTTATATGGATTTGTTTTTTTTTTCTCAATACTTCCACACACTTCATGCTTACTTCTATTTATACAGTTTTCATATTACAATATACTCCATCTATCCACCCATCCTACCATCCACCCATCAGTCTAGCCATTCATCCATCCATTTTTCAATAAATACCTTTTGCATGTCTCTCCTGGGCTGGGCACTGTGCTAATTGCTAAGTCATACAGTTGGTTCATTCATCTATTCCCTCCACTAGACTGACAGCTTTGTGACCTTTTTTTTTTATTCATGTCTATATTCTTGCGGCTTAGCCTAGGGCCTGGTACATAATATATACTCAGGAGATAGTATAGTGTCGTGACTAAGAGCATGGCAAGTTCTTCACAAAAGTTAGATTTAAGCCTTAAACCTCATTTTCCTCATCTGTTTTAATAACTCCTACCTCTGTGTCTACTGTAAGGATAAAAACAAATACATAAAACACTTGGCAAGGTACCTGGAATCTAGTCAATTCTATATATGTGATAGCCATAATCATAACTGATAAATTATTTGGGTTTACACTCATAAGTACAGGAGACTAGCTGGTCATAATGGATGGGGGAGCTCAGGTATCCTTGTCTTTGTTTCTTTCACCCTTCCCCCAACTTTTCCCCTCACTACCAATGCCTCATAACCACGAACATATACAGCAGTGTTTTCTGGGTCCTCTCTCGCTTTGGTTATAAATTTGCTAAGGTCTCTGACAGGCCTTCCCAGAACCAGGTGTCATCTGTCCGATTCTTAGCAACTTTGTCTCTCTATTCTCACATCAAGGAGTTACAACGTCCCAAGGGGAAAAACTCATATCAGAGCACAAAACATTTCACTTTAGAAGCAATGCCGAAACTGCCTGGCCCCGAACAATGTCCCTTTCCCCAGGATTAATGTTCTCTTTTCATAACTGCTGATCAAATTAAGACTACAGTGTGAGAAATCAGAGCATGGCAGAAAGGGAGCTACAGAGAACAGAGAAGTTTTTCCATTTCCCCACCCCCTACAAAGCCAACCACATAAGGCTCAAAGCTAAAATACAATTAAAGGGAAGAGAAAGAAAGAGAGCAGCACGATAAGGTGCCGGTATGCAGTTTAGAAAATCAGTTTAACTGAAGCTTTAAAAATAAAGTGCTGTGGTGGTTCCTGTGATTAGATTTAAAAATTCATCTTCCCAGATAAAATCCACTCTGTCATTCTGCTTCCCCCTGTCCTGCCTCCAAGTCATCCTGATGCCATGTCAGTAGTCTTTGAGTCTGTCTCTTACCTCCATGGCCAGAGTCACATGATGCTCAGCTAGTGACAGTTACTATTTCAGGGTCACCAGAAAGAATCTGAACCAAAAACATGGGTCTTGGGTCAGTTAAATCTAGGTTCTATCCCTATTCATCCCTTTTGAGTTAGGTGGCTGTGGACAAGTTTTTGAACAAACTTCTCTAAGTGTGTTTCCCCATCTGTCAAATGTATGTAGTGACACCTTCTTCACAATGGAGTTATGAGTTTGCATAAGGTGCAAATGGCCCGGCACATATTAAGTGCTCCATAATCGATAGTTCCTTTCTCCTTGACACCTGAAGTGTCACTTTCACTTTTTTTTAGTCTTGAAAATGTAAACCTCTATGAAAAGAATAAACCTTTAAACTATTATCAGTCATTTGCTCCTGAATGGGTTTCAGAGTTTTGTTATTTTGACTATAGGCTTCTATAGAAGAAGTGAAGGGCAGATGCAATGTGATGGATGCAGAGCAAGTGTGGCATCCTTGGAGAAGATGACTCTAGAGAGTGGAAGAATTACAGAATCATGAGATCAAGAGCCCCAAGACAATCGTACCTCCTTTAAGAACTTGTCAATTCCTGGTCCTTCCTCCTTTCCTCTCTCCCCCTTCTTCCCCTCTACCTTTGTCCCTCCCTCCCTGAAACATGATATATGACTCCATTTGTTGAACTCTTACTACATACAAACACATTATAACTTAATTCTAAAAACTAAAGTATAAATTAGATTTATTTTAATGAAAATGTTCAGAAAGCTAATTCTAACAACCCAATACTCTATCATCTATCTATCTATCATCTATCTATCTATCTATCTATCTATCTATCTATCATCTATTGACTTAGAGAACCGAAAAGTCTGGAGTTCTAGTAGGATGCAGAGACTTACATCTGGCTTTCTCCAGTTCCTTTCCCTTATTGTTTGTTAGGTTCATGCTCGGGCAGACTCTCTGCAAGGTGTCCAGCAGCTTCAGGTCTAATTCTTATCAGTTTAGTTACCCTAGCACCCAGCTATTATTTTTTCCCAATAATTCCTTGAAATATTTTTAATTGGGGTCTCATTATACCAGCCTAGGTCATGTGCATGACCTTGAAACAGTTCCCATGGTCAACGGTTGCAGAGTTCTGAAAGCCCAGGTGCAGACTTGAACTTGGGGTGGAAAGCATGCTCTGAGTTCCGTTACCAAAAGAGCAGAAATGAATGCTCAGGCCCGTGAAAACAAAAGCTGTTCACTCCAGTATTTCAGGAGGTCAGAATTGGTGTCTTTTTTTTTTTAACAGATGGAGAAATGGAGAGTTAAAGAGATTAAGTGACCTGCTCACAGTCACAGAGCTGGTAAATGACAGAGCCAGGACTTGAGCTGACATCTGCCAATTTCAGGTCTTCTGCTCTTCTACAGGACTCTGCTACGTAAACTGGAGGTCAACATGGAATGAAGCAGTTAAGTATTAGATTGGGTTTCTAATACTTATTTTTGTTTGTTTTCTTTCTTTCTTTTTTTTTTTTCTGAAGCTGGAAACAGGGAGAGACAGTCAGACAGACTCCCGCATGCGCCCGACCGGGATCCACCCGGCACGCCCACCAGGGGCGATGCTCTGCCCACCAGGGGGCGATGCTCTGCCCTTCCGGGGCGTCGCTTTGCCACGACCAGAGCCACTCTAGCACCTGGGGCAGAGGCCAAGGAGCCATCCCCAGCGCCCGGGCCATCTTTGCTCCAATGGAGCCTTGGCTGCAGGAGGGGAAGAGAGAGACAGAGAGGAAGGAGGGGGTGGGGGTGGAGAAGCAAATGGGCGCTTCTCCTATGTGCCCTGGCCGGGAATCGAACCTGGGTCCCCCACACGCCAGGCCGATGCTCTACCGCTGAGCCAACCGGCCAGGGCCGTTTGTTTGTTTTCAAAGACAAAATGAGGGTTCCTTTCCCCTCCACTATGTTTGATTCACCTCCCTCTCATTCCTTCCCTTGGACAGTCAAGGCTCTGGGCATGTATACTTCTCTCAACAGGCAGAGCCTCTTTTAAAATACATTGTTATTAGTACATTTAAGGGCATATTTATCTGCTTCCAGATTTCAAGAAAAAAAAAGAAAAAAGAAAGCAAGCCATTCTCAGCAATGTCAGCCTAGTCAAACTAAAATGTCTGGAAATCTGTGTGGCAGCCAAGGATCCGTGGTCTGAGTGGATTTTATTTATTTCTACATTTGCGTTAAGGTCAGTGTATTCATTTCACAGTAGGGAAGGATGAATTCTGACATTTTTATGAGGGTGATTGATTGGTTTGTGTCCATTTGTGAGACTCAATGTGGCAAGAGGCCATGGCTAATGGAAGAGAAGCCGGGGATGGGGGAATCCAAAAACAGCTATTTTTCTCAGAAGCTTTTCTATCACCATTTTGGAAATGCCCAAAAATGTTGGATGTGGACACAGATCTGAGAAGATATCAATGGAAAGGTGTTTGATACACATTCATTAAAGTACAAAGGGAAGAATATTAACAAGGATTTTATTTGAAATGTGGATCCCAGCTACCTTGAAAGAGTTATCCATCTCGCCCCACTCCCTTACCCTTTGCTGATAAGCCTACTGTGCTAGTCCCCAAAAATCATTAAAGAAGAAAACTCTCATGGAAGGGCAATGTGCTAGACCCTTAGCCTGGAACCCTCAAGTTTATACTCATGGTCTCCATTTAACTTCAAGTTATATCGACCTTCTTCTAGAGAGTGGGAGCCCTCCTGAGCTCCCAGACTAACTCTGCATGCCCTCCACAGGAGGGTAATGAGAGCACTTTAAACTGCTACTCAGTGGTCAGTTACTGAAATCAACCAAGATCTCTATAACAAGATGCCTCATTGTTGGGAAGTGGCCTGGTTCTTTGTCTAGTCCTGTGGCTGGCAATGTGTTTATTCAAGATAGCTACCTTTGAAATGGATGCTTTGGCAATCGAAGTTTAAGTCAGGTATTTATATTACAAAAAAAAAAAAAAATCAAGACTTTTATTTTAAAAGCATCGTCAGATATTTGTTAAATCAATGAATGAAGGTTGGATTATCTCATGATTTCAGTTATATCTGCATGCAGTCAGGAGGTGGAAATCACTTGGTCCTATTGTCTCCACAGGCAGTTCCTGAAATAGTTAATAAGCTATAGGGCCAGGGATTGGCTGGGGTCAATTATGCCTAGAAGAGTAGCCTCAAGTGTTGCATTTCCTGTTTTGAGTTTTATCTTGCACGTTACTATAAAGGGATGAAATTATTACCTGGAGGTTGTTCCCTGACTGCCCTGTTACCATTTTTTCCCCCCAAAGAAATTTTGGTTTTACGGATCAGTACTTTTCCCTCCTCTGTTTGTTGTTTTCCTAGGCAGGATGCAAATAGGTCTCAGGGCACAAGTCCTGCACTCTGGGCCACTGCCCATAGAGAAAAACTATCACTAAGTAGCATCTTCGTGCAGGCCTGAGGACAGGCTGCTGTGTGTGGGGTTTTTTTTTAGGTGTGTGTGTGGGTTGATTCCTGCTTTTTTCCCTTTGGCAAACATCCCTGGAAAGCTAGTGATAAATGTTCATGAAATCTCAATTTCTATTAGAAGATGCTGTCTTAGAATATTTGGAAGCTCAAAAACTCCCTTTGCGCCTGACCTGTGGTGGCGCAGTAGATAAAGTGTCGACCTGGAAATGCTGAGGTCGCCGGTTTGAAACCCTGGGCTTGCCTGGTCAAGGCACATATGGGAGTTGATGCTTCCAGCTCCTCCCCCCTGTCTCTCTCTCCTGTCTCTCTCTCTCTCTCTCTCTCTCTCTCTCTCTCTTTCTCCCTCTCTCTTTCCTCTCTAAAATGAATAAATAAAATTAAAAAAAAATTTTTTTTTTAAAAATCCCTTTGCTATGTGGTGCATTGTTGTATATATTAATATGCTTTTGAGACCTGCTTTTTTAATATATAATTTAATGTCTATTTAAAGAGCATTTATCCCAAAGTAAGGCATCGCCTATAACATTTCTCACTTTTACACCATCAGCAGGAACAATTCATTTTAGCCACCTGATATAGAATATATTACCTTTATCCTTGGAGTTCCAAGGCACTTTGGTGCTAAGAACTACACAAATACAGAGGTCCATAGCGGCAAACTTTCAATTTCTCAAGAGGAGTGTAAATATGAAAATCTAAAAGAATATGATACAACTCTCGCAGGTACGGTTCTTTCTTAGAGTTATAGTTTTGATGAAATGCAGTGCCCACCGAGCCCAGAAAACTGCACACCAGGAACAATCACTGTAAGAAAGGCAGCCCTTCGCGTCAAACATTCATCTTCTCAATAAGCGAGTTAATCTACTTCCCTACCCCTAGCAAAAGTGTCAAGGTTATCAGGCCTAAAGTTCACACATCCATTGGAGGTCCTGTGGGGAAGAAGAGAAATATACCCTGGTTTATCAATGACCAGGACACCGGCTGGGCACACTCTGAAGAGTAAACTGGTCTTGGTTACTTCTCCATTTTTAATTCCAGCTTTCTGATCTATTTGAATTTTGTGCTTATTGTTGCTCCCACACAGTCCTACTGCTTTATTTTTTTCTGTGATTACGCACTGGTGTCTGGTGCTTCACTATAGAGTTTCGAGTCTTGACAGTGTTTCCCATCACAGTGTGAGAATTTTCTATTTTCCCAGGCCCTTGAGATCAGGTCTGTCTTTTGTGAGGAGGCTTTTCAAAGACAGCTCAAGTGGGTAAAGAGCTGCGGCTGGGCCCACCAAGGAGGAGTCCACACAGGAGCTGCTGACCGCAGCATTAGCCCAGCTCTGGAATAGCTTGTTTTGAAGAGTTTGGATGAAGCTTATGGAAATAAAAAGACTTTTCAATGTTACCTGTCTCTGGGATGGGCCAGAGCTACCCTTCAGAGAGCACAAGAGGCCCCAGCTAAGAGAAAAATCAACAAAACTTATTTTAATTGAGCAGCAGAGTCTCACTAACAAGGCCAGACAAATGCAGCCCCTCTTTCCTGGCTCCCTGCTATCTCCTCAGTTTATTTATATATTCAATAACACCATCACCAGCAACTTGAACTCTTCTCTTTTTGAGATGTTTATGACAGGAGCAGACTTCTGAGCAAGAGTCTCTGCATATCAGTCAACAAGATTGTTTTCCAGGTTAAGTAAGGAGAATGTTGTCATGTGTGTAATACAAGAGAAAACCATTATGCAAAATCAATATCTCTTTAAACACAAATTACTCTAATTAGGTTGGGACAATAAAGGGACTGATTTGGGAAGAAGCGGATGAGTTTATTGCGATAATTATTTATTCTCTCAAAATAATCTTTTGTTAGGTGAGTCAAGACATTTTGGAAGCTCTTCTTTATACCCCAGAGCTGACTTCCCTTTACTCCTTGGCTTTTTGGGCTGCAGCAGAAAGACTAAGGTGTCATAAGAAGACTATTAAAGGTGGCCAAGCAATTGGAATCTGAATTAATATGAGCTCAGGCTGGCCCTTAAAGTCAGCTATGAGAGAGCATGGAGGACAGTGGACTGAGGCATTTATTGCATGGTTCTGTGGGAAGTGATACATGAAAGGAATATTAGTATTATTTCTAGCTTAGGTTACGGTAAAGTTAATCTTCATTTCATTGTGCTAAAGACAAGAAGCAAACACAAATGCTTCTATCAGAAGCACTACTTTCTTCTCAGAAACACTTTGGAATAAAATCTTTACTTTAGCAGAGACATATTTCTACCTACAGAAATTTTTGAGTTTGTCATGAATAAGAAGTTCTTAGATATACGCAATAAAAATTTTAAAAAAGATATGTATAATAAAGGTTGTCGCTACCTACTTTTGCTCATAAAGAGAAACCTAATGAAAATGAGATTAAAGTTAAAGCTTGTATTTTAGCAGTGTTTTAAACTCTGTCCTCCAACGGGAACAATGAATGTGTTTTTAGCTGGAGGCTAAAACATGTAACGTTCTTCAAAATCTACAGGGAAATAATGCATGACAGCTCCTTGGCATGATGGTTTGGCTTATGGAGTGAAATGTTAGCCTGATCATAGCCTGTGGAAGCAGGAGAGGCTGCAGCATGGACACTAAGAATGCCAGGTATTTGATCTTGGTCCTAAACACAAAAGGAACAAGAAAGGGATAGGAGACTGGTAGAAGGCTAAATGCTATAAGCACGTTTATAGTTGAACATGGATATGGTAGGCAGTTTCCAAGCCAGCTCCTATTATCTCTGCCTTCTGGGTTTCATTCATGCCCTTGTGTAATTTCCTTCCTTTGAGTGCAGTGACTCAATTCTAATGAATAGAATAGGGCAGAAAGGACGGGATGTTGCTTCCAAGATTGGTTATAGAGATATAGTGACTTCTATCCCACTTGCATTCTCTCTGTTGCTGCCTGCTTGTTTCTCTGATGCAGCCAGCTGCCATATTGGGAGATTCTCTCTGGAGACAAACAAGTGTCAGGGAAATAGGGGTAGCCTCCAGCTAACAGCCTGGGTGGAACTGGGGCCATCAGTCCAACCAACAGTGAGAAAACAAAATCTGCTGACAACCATGTAGGTGAGCTTGGAAGCAGCTCTTTCCCCAGCAGAACCTAGATGACTACAACTCAGGCTGATGCTCTGATTACCTCCTGTGAGCAATCCTGAGCCAGAGAACCCAGCTAAGCTGCACCTGGATTCCTGACTCACAGACACTCTGAGAGAATACATGTTGTCCTAAGCGACTAAGTTTGGGTGTAATTTTTTACACCGATATTGACAATGAATATAGTAAAGATCTGAAAGTTTTATCAAACTGGGCTTCATTTCCAGAATGGCTCAAGCCTCACTATTCCAATTTTCAAAAGATAAAAACAACAATAACAATCTTGCCTATGACGGGGAATCTCTTTTTCTCTTTTTCTAGCTATTCTCAGGTGCTTTATTTGGCTAAAGTCTGTTTCTGATCACTGTGGTTCTGGATTTGATCCTTGAATCCCCCGGAGGTTTTGATGACATAGGGGTTATGGTGATGAAGAAGTTACCACAGGTGATAAAATAGCTCAGTCTCAGAGTTCTCAAGGATTTGATTGCAGTTTCATGGTGGTAAGAGCATTAGGCTGGATCCTTAAGAGTTCAACTCAGCGACAGTAACTCAATAATTGAACCCTCCCTGCATTATATCCTTGGCAAGCTGTATATCTTGTGCCTGCAAAATGGAAGGTTCTATGCTAGGTCTTTAAAGAATACCAAAATGAATGAAACCATTCCTGTTCTCTAAGAATGCCTTGTATGATCAGGGAGAAAGACACACTCTAATATGAAGATGGAGCAAACATCTGAGTGAAGTACTCTCTGGCTACTTCTAAGTAAATGACTACAGGAAAGAAAAGTTTGGAAAGTAGTTATCTATAAGACTCTGATAACTGAACCAACTAGGAGAGGTGTTTTCTCATTGATGGGATTCAATTTTTCCGAGAGAAGTTGAATCCGAGGGCATTCAAATTTGAAATACTGTTTTATTGCTGACATGGTATTTGGGCCATGCTCTGCAGTGATGTGATCCAATGTGTCCAATGGGATGATCACTGTGTAACCTCCAAAAAAACCTGGTTAAGTGCCAGAGCTGGTGGGTGGTGCTATAGCCTAAGATGAGAAATGAAATGGGAGTTAAATATTGCCAGGAATGGTATGATCTTGGAGTTAACTTAGTTAATGTCCTGTTCTTCCTACTTTTAGCAACAGTGAGAGCAACAAGTAAAATGTGCTTGGTTCTGGTTCATAGAGCATGAAAAAAAAAAAAAAGAACAGTTAAACTTGGGACCCCAGTTTCTCTGATATTACATTGTTTTTCTTCTCCAAGGAGGCAGTCAGGCCACTCATGGACAGTGAACTTTGTGATCAGTTCCCACAGGTTAACAGAATAAAGAGACGGAGAATAGAAAAGCAAAGGTACAGGTACAATTTCTGCCCCTTTCCAAGGCTATGTGCTCATTCCTTCTTTAATACTGATCCTATAAGTAGTATCATAAGATGTTGATAACTCCTATTTAGGATATGGTAGGTATATTTTGTGTTACATTGTCATGCATACACCTCAGAGCCTTTTCGTTTTTCTCATGTCTCTCTGTGGCTGGGGGTTAAGTGGGAACAGCTTTGAGGCAAGACCTGCCACAAGGAATTTTCACTCTCGTGCTGGTACCTTTTCTCCGCAAGACCTACTTGGGAGTTCTATTGAGCCTTTGTTGAAAGAAGCCCTCCTTTGGCCCAGAGAGGGCTAAGTTACAAGCTCCCACCAAGTATCACCAGA
Organism: Saccopteryx bilineata; assembly: GCF_036850765.1. Classification (NCBI taxonomy): domain Eukaryota; kingdom Metazoa; phylum Chordata; class Mammalia; order Chiroptera; family Emballonuridae; genus Saccopteryx; species Saccopteryx bilineata. Next base: position 99,683,291 of record NC_089490.1, read on the forward strand.
ATTCTGAATTGGGGTATAAAGAGTTTGGCCCATGTAATAATTGGCATTTTCTTTCCTATTGAGATCTTCGTCCTTGGGTACGTTGGTATATGTGTGTTTCTTTAGAATTTCAATTCTGTTATCTTAGAAATGGACAGTGCTTGGGTGCTTTAGGGAACAAGACAATTAATTTTGATAAGAAAATCTAGAATGGTTTCATGGAGAGATGAGGTGATTCTTAAATATGAGTAAGAAAGTACTTAAGAGAATATGAAAGGTGAGGGCATTCCAAACTGTTTTGAGTTTAGGAGGCTAGCCCTGGTGGCCACATGGGGAATGTATTAAAGCTGGAGGCAACTAGAGGCATTAAAAGGCAGTTGGCAGAGTTCTGAGATGAACGCTACAAGATATAAAGACTAATGCTATACAGAGAGTGTGTGGTGTCATCAGAGGTGGCACAGGATGAGTCACTTTTTGATAGAAAAGATATCTTAGAAATATCTTTATCAGACAAAATGTGATTAAAGGAGACAAAATGCTTGGAAACCTCCTTTGAGGAGAGAGGGATAACCTACTCATACAGAAAATACCAAGATATTCAAGATGATTGAAAAACACTTATGAAATAATGCACCTTATAAGTGCAAATAGATGTGGTTCTTCCATTGCCAATTTCAGATTGTGAAGAAGAGCACTGAATGGTGATGGAGAGCAGGGAGAGCTGAAGATGAATGTACTGATGTGCTTGAACATGTTCAAGGGAATAGATGAGCATGTTGAACTGGTAAGGGTAATTTATTTTCCACCTTGAGCATTATACTTGCCTAAGCAAAGTCAAAGCTGAATAGTAAAAGGTTCCTACCATATTCTGTATGTCATCTGGGAGAAGTAGTTCTGAACAGATACAAGGAGAAGAAGTGCAGGAGTTGTTACAAAGAAATGAGTTGCTCATTCTTCCAAGAAAAAGATTGTTAAGTGGAAAGTATGTACATTCCCTGGGCAGGAGATGAAGTTTGGTTAAAGTAGAGGCCAGATGTTAGCAGCTTTGGTGGCCAGACTGTGGATGTTGGTAGAAGTCTTGGTGATAGGTAGGTCATCACACACTGAGCAGCACCTGGTTGCTTTCTAATGAAATCTGAAAAATGCCAAGAAGACTCTCAGTTGAACTAACACCATCCTTTCTAAAATGGACCATTACATTGCATAATGAATAAATTTTCTTAATGTTCAACTACCCTAAAAAAGCTAATATATTAAACTGACCTTCAATTATTCATACTCACTGATATTTAATTTAATATAATATAATACTTTTCTTTTAAGATCAATTTCTCCGAAGTCAAGAGTTTTCAGAAATCGGAAGAGGACTGAGAAAGAATTTGTAAGTCCAAGGAATTGCCCAAAAGGAATATCCTGAGTTGATTACCTCAGAGGGGCCTATTTCTTAAAGAAAAAACAGGTTGATGAGACTGAAATAGGTAGGTAGGAAAGTGGGAGATAAACCAATGTCTCAGAAAAATCTCAATTGGAAGAACACAGATGAAGCAATAGCCAAGATGCCTCTTCACTTAAAATCATGGTCCTGAAAGAAAAGTCAACATAAATGTTATTAACTGACCTCTGCTAACTGGTTGTCAGTGACAGCCAACTGATGGGTTATCATCTCGGTATGGGGAGGGCAGACGAGCTATGAATAATATTGTGCCTGGCTGGTAGGACAAGACAGGGAGAGTGGCGATATAAGCAAAACCCATCTGGGGCTTCTGTTATTCTAGTACAGTGGACATCAAAATTTTTCTTTAAAGTCCATATATTAAATATTTCAGGTTGTACAAGCCATATGGCCTCTGCTACAAATAATAAACTTATTATAGTGTGAAAGCAGCCACAGATATCACAGGAATGAATGAGCATGTTTGTATTCCAATAAGACTTAATTTAAAAAATAGAAACTTAGCCCGATTTGAACTATAGGCCATAGTTTGCCCACCCCCATTATAAAATAAAGGATCTTTCTGGTACAATAAATCTAAAAAGAAAAAGAAAAGAAGAAAGGAAGCGATGGAGGGAAGGAAGGAGCAACGGAGGAAGGAAGGAAGGAAGGAAGGAAGGAAGGAAGGAAGGAAGGAAGGGAGGGAGGGAGGGAGGGAGGGAGGGAGGGAGGGAGGGAGGGAGGGAGGGAGGAAGGAAGGAAGGAAGGAAGGAAGGAAGGAAGGAAGGAAGGAAGGAAGGAAGGAAGGAAAGGAGGGAGGGAGGGAGGGAGGGAAGGAGGGAGGGAGGGAGGGAGGAAGGAAACCATGGCCAGGTTCAGCAAATCCCAGGCAACAGTAGTTATAGGTTAAGTATCCAGAATCAGGATCAAAGTACCAGGACCAGGCAGGATGGCCCAGACAGCTACTGTGTCTGATCTTTGTAAAACTCCTTGTTTAGAGTTTAGACAGGCCAAGGGAAGATGGGTGAGGATGAACAGTTTGAGGACTCTCAAGACAAACACCTAAAGAGCTGGTAAGGAGGAGAAGGGACTAATCTGGTCGAAGGGAAAACAGCATATAACTAAGTAAACTGTATGAAGCTAATGTTAAGTAGCCTTCTCTATGGACAGATCGGGGCTGACAGGCATGATACTGACTGAACACTGCTTCACAAACAAAAGGACACTTATGTTACAGCTTCCTCCCCATTCTAACAGGCAGCAATTTCTCATATGTCTCCACCTCCCTCAGCCCTGGAATTCAGCCTCCTCAACAAATGTGTATTTATTGATATTCCATATGGTTAATTTGTTTCTAAATTTCTTCATAGAATTCAAAAGAGCAGTTTGATTTGGGACGTTTCATTTATTCTCAGAGAATGAGACCAGTTTATCTTTTATGCCTTTCTGCTTTGCATGCCAAATAAAACTCAAATTGTCATTCTGTGTTCAGAAACAAATACCATCTTGAAATTGTTTATTTTTATTGTTTCAATTAATTTTGATTCAGATAGTTTTTCTATCGCAAGTAAACAATGCACATTTAATAAATTAAAATCATTTTTTCCATTGAAATAATTTTCTTTAGGTAGAACATTGTTTTGTCAAAAATTGAGATGTCTCAATACTGTCTATAATTTTTTTTCAGATACTTCTAGATGAAGTGTTAAATAATGGTCCAAAATCAAAGTCCTTGTTCTAATTCTTCCACTTATTAACCTATGACATCTTCATTGTCGAATTTCATTTTGTTGCTTCTTTTTTTCATCAGGGAAAAACAAAGACATTAATCCTTTTTTAATTGAATTTATTGGAGTGACACTGGTTAAAAATTACATAGTTTAAAGTGCACAATTCTACTACACATCTTCTGAACACCATATTATAACTTGGGGAGAGGAGTGAACACACGATACAAAGATATTTATTCTTCCTCTGGTTCTCTAATAAGAATTTGTAAGAGTCTTATGAGTTAATATATGCAAAATGCTGTAAACTGTAAAGCTCTTTAAGAACAGTAAGTATCATGATTAGTCGAGCATTTATTGTGTTCTTATTTTATACCAAGAACTGTGCAATGGGCCCTGGCCCGTTGGCTCAGTGGTAGAGCGTCAGCCTGGTGTGCGGGGGACCCGGGTTCGATTCCCGGCCAGGGCACATAGGAGAAGCGCCCATTTGCTTCTCCACCTCCCCCCTCCTTCCTCTCTGTCTCTCTTCCCCTCCCGCAGCCAAGGCTCCATTGGAGCAAAGATGGCCCGGGCGCTGGGGATGGCTCCTTGGCCTCTGCCCCAGGCGCTAGAGTGGCTCTAGTCGCAGCAGAGCGACGCCCTGGAGGGGCAGAGCGTCGCCCCTGGTGGGCGTGCCGGGTGGATCCTGGTCTGGCGCATGCGGGAGTCTGTCTGACTGTCTCTCCCCGTTTCCAGCTTCAGGAAAAAAAAAACAAAAAACTGTGCAATGGATGAGGCACACAAAAATAAATAAGACTAGTTTCTTCTCTCCAAAAACAAACTGTATTCAATTGTTAATTATAACAGCTAATTTTTATAGTATTCACTGTGTTCTAACCAATCTATATATGTTTCATTTAACCTTTACAGTATAAATAAGTACAATTCTTGTTTCCATTTAAGATGAGGATATTAACAAAAAGATGGGTTGAGTGATTAGCTACCGGTCACACAGCTAGTAAATGGCTGAGCCACAATTCCAACTTAGAATGATTGCTTCCATCATCCATGTGCTCTACCATTATGCTATAATGAAATTTGGGATTACAAATACTTAACTGGAAGTGATTAGAAAGTCATTAGTGATTTTAGAAATCAAATAACCAGGAAGGAATAAAAGTAGGGATGGCCAGAAGAAATAAATATTTTCTAATGTATGTTCCATGGTACTCAAGTCCCCTTGATACTCTGTTATAAAATAGATTATGTGGCCAGATATTTGGGAAACATCTTGACCCTTTTCAGAGTCTTAAAGTACATTAGCCTAGTAAAGTTTTACTTAGAAGTCCTACAGTAAAGATATTTATCTTCTTTTGTTTGATCTAGTGCTTCTCAAAAGCATTTGTCCTCAGGATCCTTTTTCACCAACATAATTAACTGATTTCTGCTGTAAATATAGCGTCTCCCTAAAACACTGTTGATTTTAGAGAGAGAGGAAAAAAGAGGAAGAGAGAGAGATTTGTTGTCCCACTTATTCATTCCAACTATACATTCATTAGTTGATTCTTTTTTCTTTCTTTCTTTCTTTCTTTCTTTCTTTCTTTCTTTCTTTCTTTCTTTTTTTTTTTTTTTTTTTCAGAGACAGAGAGAGAGTCAGAGAGAGGGATAGATTGGGACAAACAGACAGGAATAGAGAGAGATGAGAAGCATCAATTATCAGTTTTTTGTTGTGACACCTTAGTTGTTCATTGACTGCTTTCTCATATGTGCCTTGACTGTGGGCCTTCAGCAGACTGAGTAACCCCTTACTCGAGCCAGTGACCTTGGGTCCAAGCTGGTGAGCTTTGCTCAAACCAGATGATCCCGCGATCAAGCAGGAGACCTTGGGGTCTTGAACCTGGGTCCTCCACATCTCAGTCCGATGCTCTATCCATTGTGCCACTGCCTGGTCAGGCTCATTAGTTGATTCTTGATGTGCCCTGACTGGGGATCAAAACTGCAACCTTGGTGTATTGGGACAATGTTATCACCAAATGAGCTATCTGGTCAGGGTCTAGAGTACGGATCTCTTGAAAAAGAGAAGAGGTAGGTCTCAGGTGGCAATGGTAGGGGCTGGGTTCTCTCGGTTGCTGGTCCCAGAAGATCAATGCCCTCTAGTAAGTAGTAGGTCTTGGTTCAGTCAGTAAGCACACCACTTTCTAGGGTAGTCCTTAAACTTTTAGGTATCAGGATGCCTTTGCACTCTTAAAAACTATTAAGGTCCTCAAAAATCTTTCGTTTGTGTGGGTTATGTCTATTAATATACATTTTATTTTAAATGAAAACTGAAAATTAAAAAAATATTTATTCATTTATCTCAAAGTAGAAACAATAAACCCACTACATGTTAACATAAATAATACATTATTATAAAAATGTGTTTATTTTCTAAAGTAAAATAAAAATTAGTAAAAAGAAAAAAGTGTCATTGTTTTGTAGTTTTTGCAAATCTCTTTCAATGTTTGCTTAATAGGAAATACTCAGAATCTCCTGTCTGTTTCTGCAATCACTCTGTCATCATCTGTTGTTTCAATTGAAGAAAATCCTGCCTCCAACAGACATATAACTGGAAAAGGGAGAAGGTTTTGTTTTTGTTTTTCAGATAATTTCAGGCATTCTTCTTTAATATAATACCAAACTTAAAAAGTAATAGTTTGGAATGGTTAGTTACAATGTAGAACCTAAAAACATATTAATGAACTCCTGGTATTTTATTATATTAAAAATTCATTGATCCATTTTATTTTATTTTATTTTATTTTATTTTAGAGGGGAGAGAGAGAGAGAGAGAGAGAAGGGGGAGGGAGGAGCAGGAAGCATCAACTCCCATATGTGCCTTGACCAGTCAAGCCCAGGGTTTTGAACCAGCAACCTCAGTGTTCCAGGTCGATGCTTTATCCACTGCTCCACCACAGGTCAGCATTTTATATTTTAAATGAATCTTTTGTCCATGCAAGATTTTGTAACATCATGCACTGACCAATTGGAAAATATTGGTTAATTAAGATATGCAGATATTCCAAATGTCGGTTGATACAATGAATTACACAATATAAAACATCACATTTAATTATATATCACCTTCATCATCTTAGAAAAGTCTTTATGTTTAGAGAAGCTATCAAGTCCATGATGGCCAACAGAAGTTTTGCAAAATTCTAATGTTTACTTAAAAGCTCAAATTTTATCATCAACAAAAAATACTCTCAGTCTTTCCCTTAAAATGATAGGTTCACATAGGGTCACCAACTGTCTACTTTGCCCAAGATTGGGGAGTTTCTAAGGAAGCGTCAGAGTTCCAGCACTGACACCAGGAAACCCCCTGGCAAACCTGGATGAGTCACCCTAGGTTCATTTATTTTTCAGAAAATATCCATAAAATACTCAAGACAGAGTATTTCTAGTCTGTCAGTCATTCTTTGCAGAAAAAAAGAAAAATGATCTTCCAAAACAAAAGCAACTAGTTTATCTGGTAACTCACACAGCAGCGTGAGTGCTTTTTCTCTCAGATAATCATCATTCTTTGTTATGCCACAGAAGCGTTTATGGATATTTCCTATTTTATCACACAGAGTATTAAAAAGACATGCACTCAAGGGTCAATGTTTAATAAAGAGATGAATTCTACTGCTTCATTGAAAGCATGTTTTAAATGAACCTGGGTTTCCAAAGGATGTAATGTATGGCTTTGAAGATTATCATAACTACCAGTAGTTTGGGGCCACTGCCCTGTGAACCATACCCAGGAGCAGAAGCAGATTAAGGTCAGTTGAAGCCCTGAGCACAGAAAACAATATTGGGACCCTTAAAAAAAAGAGAGAGACAGGGAAAATAAAAATACATGATAACCATATTTTTAAATAAAAAAAATATTATGTACTATTTATGTTGAAATTGCACATATGAAACCAAACGTGGTGTCATTAGAAAAAAAGTGTAAAATTGGGGTTTTGTGGGGCCCTTCAGAAGTTGGGCATGTGCCCAGTGCACCTACCGTTAAATCCTCCTCTGCTCAGGAGACAGCAGTTTGATATCCCATGGCTTTTGCACCATGTGGGTAAAAAACAACAGAGGGAAGAAAAAGTAAATAATGTCTTACAACATTATGAAAATAGTTCTGACCTCATGGACTGCCTATCCCCAAAACTCTACAAACTACGCTTTGAGAACTATGTTCCAGGGCGTAAGCCTTGCCAGTTCAAGCATCTGCTCACTTGTGAACCCAGAATTACCATTCTCTCTTCTTCTCATCCAAGGATCCTCCCAGGATTCCTGAAGTTCTCCTTCCATGTTCTCAAAGCACTCAAGCTTCAAATACACCACCTTTCTGATCATAGAATGCTGACCCTATGCCTATCACTTACTTCCAAGAAAATCCACCTTGTTTGATTCCAACCTGGTTTCCTGGTCCCGTCCGTCTAAAGAAGAGTGAAATATGGTCTTTACTGGGTCACAATTATGCTGCATATTTTAATACACATTAATATCCGAGTAATCATAATCAAGGCAGAAGACCAGCATTGAATAAAAATGAGAACAGTTTCAAATTAGTAAAAGTACAGATTTTTGTTATTTCACTACAGATACTAATAGGATTTATCTGGGGTTGTTAATAAATACTTAAGATTTGAGATTGATATTGCCAGTAAGAAACCTCAGTTGGAATTATAAAAAATGAAACTGACATCTTGTAACCTTGAGGCCTGTGCATAAAAACAAGGCTTTGTGATGGAAAGTAGACTCTGAGCTACTTTTCCTCCAGTCTTAGAGCTGTCCAGGGTTCTCATTATCTGTCAGAACATCTGCCGTAGCTGCCATAGGCTGATGGAGAATGAAATAAGTGTACTACACTGGTGACATTTCGCTGCATTTAGAGTTTGAAATAGCTGCTTCTTTTTTTTTCTTAAATTAAAAGAAAGACAGACGAAAGGAAGTCTGAAATGAGATTGACAGGTAGATGTATTCCCTGGAGACATATATTGCTATTCTTTGGAGTCAGAAACATAAGCCAAAATTAATTAACCTGCATAGTTCTACTTTCATTTTATGTAGCATTTTACAGTTTATTAAACACTTAACATGTACTATCTTATATCCCTTTACAATATTCATAAAGTAGGTGTATTTTTTCTCCGTCCGTTCAACCGCAGGATTCATGGCTGAATGATTTGCCTAACATCACACCACAAAGTCTCCTGCTCACATCTGTGGACCCAAAGTACAATGTCCATCCAGTGGGCAGCAGTGGCTTTATAGAAACCTTGATGGTGGAGAGGACAAGTAGGGGTGCAAAGTTAAATATGAAAGATGGAAATCACTTGTTCACCTATGCTAGCTCCTTGTGCTAGATGTTGGTCATGCAGCACCAACCCCATCTGTGCTCTCCCCTGGGAGCACATGCCCCAGAATCCTTTACCAGAGCATTTCCACACTAGGTGGAAAGTAGAAGAGAGGCAGACATGATTTTATTGGCCCTGTACCAAAAATGTGTGGTGATGTAGCTTCAGTGTGTCTGAGGTTTCGTAGCTGCATCAAAGTGGTTTGCAGGGTTGCAGCCAACTCCGGGTCATTGAGGGTGGTTTCTGTACTTCCTGAAACTGCTTTTCTCTCTGAGAGCTATTGGTGAACCTGAGAACCAGCAGAGATCTTATGTGATCTTGAAACTCCAGCCCTTACCACAGTATTCTAAACATCTCTAATACCTAAATTAAATTCCTTCTTGTATGAAATACCTTGAGTGGTTCATTATTTTCTGAAAAGTACCACTGATAAATTTTCCAACCCCACAAAAATGATAGTAAGATAAGAAAAGAAACATAAACCTTTAATGACAATGAGAATGTAAGTTAAAACAATAGCAAATACATTAATAGTTTTTCTTTTTTGGATGAGTGTATTTAGATGAGTAAGAACTGACATATCAGAGAGAAGAAAACTGAAAGTCAACGATGAGTTGTGATGAAATATTGATAAGAAGTAAGCTGATTAATACTGTACCACAGATTCCTGGGAAGTTTATGGACTAGAAAGCACCAAGTAATTTAGAAGTTGGTAGCACAGGATGAGTTACAAATAAGTGTATTGATTGAAAGTCTGTATAAATATAGTTTAGAAGCTGGAAAACTTTTTCTGTAAAAGGCCAGATAGTGAATATTGTAGACTTTGTGCCCTATATAGGCTCTGCCACAATTATTTAACTCTGCAGTGTAATATAAAAACAGTTATGGGCAATACCTAAGTGAATGGGTATGACTGTGTTCCAATAAAACTTTATTTACAAGAACAAGTGGCAGGTCAGATTTGGCATGCAGGCCATACTTTGCAACCACTTTTTGGACAATTAGAATGTTTTCACCAGCCTATATAGTTTCCTCGTACCAGATAAAACAAGAATTTTACTCTCTGGAAAGGTTGAAATAAAGAGATTCTATAGTTGTTTATATTAGACCCAGCTGAGGAGTAGTTAAGGAGTGAAGAACCATACAGAAAACAGAAGCATTATATGCTAGAGTACAGACTAAGCCAGGAAAACTATAAACCTATAAACCATACAGGCCATACCTAGCCCATCTCTGAAAAAGCATGCCTTAAAAAAAATGGAAGTAAATAACAAAAAACAAAAGAAGCAAACAAACAAACAAAAACCTGAAAGAAAATTGAAAATGATTCCCAAAGGGTAGTGAGAATCATGAGTAGAGTACTATTTCTCTTTATAGGAAGCATAGTAGTTATTTGACCTACAAAAACAGTGAATATATTAGTTAGATAAAATTAAATTAATAAAAAACAAAAGGTAGGTAATATGAGGTCCCACATTCATGTTTCATGACCTCATGGTGTCTGAAGGGCAGGCACTTGATTTTCCAAGTGAAGAATGAAGGGTTAAATTCTGAAGCAGAATACATAGGGGGAAAGCTATTACTGTGGATGAGGGGAAATAGATTAGGTTTAGTCAGTAAATGTAGAAGAAATTATCATCAAATTATGGGAAGTGTTGGTAGAAACTCACAAATACAGGAAGCATTAGAGTGTTTAAACTCTTATGAACCCACGTCTGAGCCAAGAACAGTGCTGGGCACCAACAGCATCAATTGAGCTGAAAAATCTTGCCTAAGCAAGAGCAATGCCAGCATCGCTCCTAGTTGCCTGCGGTTTAAACACCCTCCTCCTGTTAATAATATAATGATGAAATGCAAATGAAGTAAACAATTATTAGGTGCAGAATAGCACATGGCTTAATTACCTACCTTGGAGGAAGTATTGGAATGGAATTTGCAGGATTGGAGTAGTACTGCAGTAGACAAAGGAGGAGGCCATGATGAGGTGAACTTTGGTTATCAATAAATGTGAGCTGGAGACTCTCTTGGTTAATACTGACTTGCTTCATCTCTTTCTGATGTCATTAAAGTAGGTGTATGTTGCTAATTCTTCAATCCCTTACCATTTCCACCTGAAGTCTTCACTTCAGGAAAGAAAAGTTCAAGACAGGTAGATGACGGAGCTTATAATCCACATCCTTCGGTGTGTTTGGAATTCACTTGAGTGACTAAGAATGACCACACCTGCCTTTCTTAATTACTCTCCACATTTCTTACTTCTATCAAAAAGAATAAAACCGGCCCTGGCCGGTTGGCTCAGTGGTAGTGCGTTGGCTTGGCGTGTGGAGGACCCGGGTTCGATTCCCGGCCAGGGCACACACAGGAGAAGCGCCCATTTGCTTCTCCACCCCCCTCCCCTCCTTCCTCTCTGTCTCTCTCTTCCCCTCCCGCAGCCAAGGCTCCATTGGAGCAAAGATGGCCCGGGCGCTGGGGATGGCTCCTTGGCCTCTGCCCCAGGCACTAGAGTGGCTCTGGTCGCGGCAGAGCAACCCCCCGGAGGGGCAGAGCATCGCCCCTGGTGGGCGTGCCGGGTGGATCCCGGTCGGGCGCATGCGGGAGTCTGTCTGACTGTCTCTCCCCGTTTCCAGCTTCAGAAAAATACAAAAAAAAAAAAAAAAGAATAAAACCTACTCAAATGGATATAGTTAGCAGGAAATAGAAGTCAACAAGAAAGTAGGTTTTAGCAACCAATGCCTGGATATCACACCTGCCCCCTCATCTGATAGATGACATCAACAACCTTCTTAGACCCTCTGCTTCCTCTTCCATTAATAAATATTTGGGAGATGGTGGTGGTTAATTTTATACATCAACTTAAGTGGACAGTGGAGTGTCCAGATATTTGGTTAAACATTATTCTGGGTATGTCTGTAGGTGTCTCTGGATGAGATGAGTGAATTGGTGGGCTCTGTAAAGCAGGTTGTTCTCCCTAATGTAGGTGGGCCTCATCTAATCTGTTGAAAGCGTGAATAGAACAGAAAGGCTGAGTAAAAAAATTGTGCCCTTCTGACCGATCGTCTTTAAGCTGGAACATTGATCTTACCCTGCCTTCAGACTTGGACTGGGACTAGAACGTGTATGATTCATTGTTTCTCTATGTCTCCAGCTTGCTGACCATAGATCTTGGGACTCCTTAGCCTCTATAATCATATGAGTCAGTTCTGTATGTCTTCTATTGGTTCTGTTTCCTGGATAATCCTGACGTTCACAAACGTCAGGATTTAGATTTCTGAGAAAGGTTTGATTTGACATAGCACCTGACCAAATGCCAGTAGAGACACATGCACAAAATGATCTTTTCATCATAGTGGTCTGCTAGGGGGAAAAAATGAAGAAAAATCCAGAAGTATAAATGTTTATTACTCTTTGGGAAAAAGCTGTAGAAGGTATTAGGATGGAATGAGCATTGAGGTTAGAAGGAAACCCTGCTCCCCAAATATTAGCTGTAAGATGTTAGACAAATGACCTACCTTTACATAATCTCAGTTTCTTCCTATATAAAATTGAGTCAATAACAGTTTTTTGCTGTACGCCTGTTTTGAGGATAAAATGTGATGGCATAGACAACCTTGTATGCAGTAAATGGTGGCTATTATTTCTAGAGGTCAAATGATTACCAATCACTTAATTGGTTAATGAAGGTAGGGTCCCAATCTAAGCCCTTTTACTATTCAGCCCTGTGACCTATCACTTTATCAACTGTCTTGCGGTTGGAGTGCCATCCCTGGATTTTGCTGGGTGAGAAATAAAATACTCTGGTGCTGCCTGAAGGAAACTAAACCCCACTCTACATGACCTTCCTTAAAGGTGCAATTTTAATGAGAGAAAGACACCTTTATTTGGCATGAACAGTTTCTTTCTTTCCACTGCTAATCACTGAAGTAAAATTGTCACTAAAAAGGGCCTGTGATCTTATGTCTTGGGCTCTTTTTAATTAAAGGTGTGCCTGGCTAATGATCAGCCCAGGAGTGAGAGTTGGCTGGGGTCAGGGTATGGAGAAGTCCATGAAAACTACTGTGTCAGAGACTGCACATCCTACTGAATGCCAGGCATTCAAAGTTCATTATTCAAAATTGATTAAAATGACTTTTTGGGCTTGGTACCCGTGTATCAGGCACACACCCACAAAATGCCTTCATCTATTTGGGCAGCAATGGGGCACTTCTTTTTCAAATAGAAAGTGTCTTCCAAGGCTGCATTGTCAAGAAACCTGAACTTCTACAGGCCAGCACCAAACAAAAATAATTCATTTCTGGATAAAACCCTGAATCTGCCATCTTGTTCAGAATATTGTGTGTTTCCTGAAATGTAGGACACAGCTTATCAGAGTTCTGGGCAGTTTTAGAGAGTATGGATGTGATACCTTGGATGATGAGGGGTAGCTCAGGTTACTATTCCACTTTCGATTACAAAAGGGTTCCCTGATGCTCTGCCTGTAAGCCAATGGCTGCCTTGAAAACTGTGGAAGAATCAAATGATTTGTGTCTTTTCTCAAGTCCTTGTTTTTATTTTTAAAAAATAAGTTCATCTTTTTTTTTCTATTTTAATACAGTAAAGTATCTAGATCTGTGGTTCTTAATTTCCTTGGGTGGTTGAGGGAGGTGAGGTCACAGACTCCTTGAAACCTGGCCCTACATAGATACGTACAGACATTTAGACACACACACACACTTTTATGTTGGGTTTTAAGCAACCCATGTTCTAAAAATTATTGATTTGGATGAAGAATAAAAATAGACTAAGGAATAATATGTTTAAGAAAATTTAAGGAGATATTGGAAGGAGATATCTCCCCCTGCTCACTCTTTTATTTTTTTATTCAGTGAGAGGACGGGAGGCAGAGAGAGAGTCCCACATGGCATGTGCCCTGACCAGGATCCACCCGGCAAGCCCCCTACCAGGTGATGCTCTGACTATCTGGGGCATTGCTCCATTGCTCAGCAACTGAGCTCTTCTTAGTGCCTAAGGTAGAGGCCATGGAACCATCCTCAGCACCCAGGGCCAACTCACTACAATAAAGCCACGCTGCAAGAGGGGAAAAGAGAGAGAGAGAAGTGAGAGGAGGAAGGATGGAGAAACAAATAGGCACTTCTCCTGTGTGTCCTAACCAGGAATCAAATCCATGACATCCACACACTGAACTGATGCCATACTGCTGAGTCAACCGGCCAGGGCCCTGATCACCCTTGTTCTTTTGGTAGGTCTAATTAAAGTGACATAAAACAGATTAACAGAAGAAAAAAATGATTCAATTTGTACGTACAGAAGTGTCACAGAAATGGTACCTAAAGAAATGACCAAAGAAGGCAGCTTTTGTAATTTCTAGACAAAGAAACAATATGTCTGTAAAGAACTGAACTGACAGAAGATTGATTTCCTGTTTTCAGTAGGGGACAGAGAAAGGAGGGTTAGTGTGTTCTTCTTGCACCAGCTATTTCTCAAATAACTTTAATTCACAACAATCAATATGCCACCTGGCACGTTTAGGAGCCGCCTGCCCCAAGCTCCAGCAGAAGAGTTGGGAAGACGACTGAATCCCAGCATGCGCTTTTATGACTCAGCTTCTGGAAGAGTACTTTAAACATTTCAGGTGTAGGTTCTAGAAGGAGGGGAAGAAAGAAGAAGCACTGGGTAAAAAAAGAAGAGAAGAAGGAGGGAGAGAGAAAGAGATGGAAGGGGGAAGAAGGCAGGTAGTCAGAGGCCAGCAGAGAAGTTCAACAAATACTGCTTACTGACTGTCTCCTCTACACCAGGTGTGGTGCTAGGAGCAGGCCATCCAGAGAAACACCTGCACAGGAGTTCACAGAACAGAAAGGAAGCACACGCACAATTCTTTAGCTCTATAAAGGGATGCCTGGGGGGCTCTCAGAGGACAGTGGGGGACATTTAGGAAAAGCTTCAAATCAGAGGAATAAGTGAATTGGGCCCACAGTATAACAATGATTTCAGCAGACCCGAGGGTTGAAGTATTTTTAGACCTCTCGAATGCCTGCGGATTTGTGCCAGCAGCACGACTAAGGTCATTGTATGGAACTCCAGTTTCAATTAGAATCCTTCAACAAGGACACATTAGGCCTCTGCTCCAAAGCAGGACTGAGGCAGGAAAGGAAGCATCATGCATGGTCTGCATCAGGGATCCCCAAACTTTTTACACCGGGGGCCAGTTCACTGTCCCTCAGACCGTTGGAGGGCTGGACTGTAAAAAAAACAAACTGTGAACAAATCCATATGCACACTGCACATATCTTATTTTAAAGTAAAAAAAAAAAAAAAAAAAAAAAAAAAAAAAAAAAAAAAAGGAACAAATACAATATTTAAAATAAAGAACAAGTAAATTTAAATCAACAAACTGACCAGTATTTCAATGGGGACTATGGGCCTGCTTTTGGCTAATAAGATGGTCAATGTGCTCCTCTCACTGACCACCAATAAAAGAGGTGCCCCTTCCGGAAGTGCAGTGGGGGCCGGGTAAATGGCCTCAGGGGCCGCATGCAGCCCGTGGGCTGTAGTTTGGGGACCTCTGGTCTGCATTCTTCAGGAACTTAGACTCTAAGGGGCAAGACAAGGTAACAACCTGGTAAACCCAGAGCCACGGAGAGGCCAGGGTAGGATGTAAGCAGGAGGCCAAGCAGGCCCACAGGGGCCTCTGGCTGAGGTCTCTCCTGGATTCAAAGCATCAAGGGTGGGAACTGGCAGCTGAATCCGGAGATGGGCTATTCCCATCTGGGCTTCCCACCACCTGGGTGTTTCCTAGCCGTGAGAACCTCCGTTAACTTAGATTCTAAAGATTTTATTCTTTGCTTCTTCCTCTAATTTTTTTTTTCAGAATTATCATTTTGTGAATTTTGTTTTAAATGATATTTTTGTTTTTTTGTCTAATCTCTGGAAAATATAAGTATGCTCACCCAGGATCAGAAGATCCTTGGAGCCCAGGCTACTTCTGGTTAAGTTAGCAGAAGAAATGGCAAATATTTCAAAAATAAAACTGGTGGTTTTCCATTTTTAAGAACTGTATTTCAGCTGTGTAGGGGAGGAAAAAGAAGTATTTTCCCTCTATCCTTCTAAGTTCTCAGCTGGGGCTCTGTAACAAAAGGCAGATTAACCAGAGAAAAGCACACAAATTTATCTCAGTTTTGCATGACAAGGAGCCTTCTGAAGGAAATGAAGACTTTTTGGAATGGTTAACCCTGAATATTTGTATGCTAAATTGGGTGAGGAGTGGACAGTCACAGAAAAATATCATAAGACAAAATGATATGAGCTAAGGGGCATCTTGGCAAGGCCTGCTCATTCTGATCAGATTTCTCTCAGTGTCCTCCATATTCTGAGCTAAATAGGCTTCTTTCCTGGGGCAGGTTGGTGTTGGGGGACAGGGATCTTTTCCGGGAGAGTTTACAACCTGCTTCCGGGGAAGGTCAGAGTCTTTCCAGGTCCTGCCCTTTCTCAAATTCCTTCAGCTTAAAATAGTCAATATTCCACATGTGCCATATTTGGGGGTAATGTTCTGAACCCAGTCAGCTGCTTTCCCCATTTTCTAATATGTTTTATTATAACTTTCATGGTTCCCTTTTCTCCTCAGTCTGTGGTTCAACTTCCTTATAAGCCAGGGAAATGAATCTTTATATCATTAGGAGGACAGCTAAGAAAGATGGAATAAGAAATACTTGTCTTACTCACGAACTGTCTGAGCTTCTTCTAAGAAGCTCATCCCACACCTGTTGTCTGGGAACCTATGCAAAGCTGGCCACAGTTCTAGGGCCTGAGGATGGAGCAGAGTGGGGCAGAGAGGTGAAAATCCCTCCCTCAGAGATCTTACATCCCTGGTGAGGGAGAGGCTCCAGACACAGACAATTAATTAAGATATATAATACTCTAGCTGGATAAAGACAAATACTGAAGAAAAATAAAGCAGGGAATGCTGAGATGGAAAAGGGTAGCAATTTTTAAATAAAGTAGTTAGGAAAGGCCTCCATGATTAAAAGGCATTTGGACAATCTGGGAACAGACTTCCATGAGGCTACAAAGACTTCTGCCTCAAAGAGGCATTCCTTTGGAAACCCTCTCCCCTTTATTTATGCTAAAATACTGTACATATAACATAAACTTTTACCATTCCTTTTTTTAATGTAGGGTTATTTATTTATTATTATTATTATTTTTTTCATTTTTAGAGAAGAGTAAGAGAGAAAGAAGGGGAGAGGTACAGGACTTAAACATTCAAATCAGTGTCATTAATTACATTCACAATGTTGTGTTTAACAATCACCAATGTCTACTTCCAGGTGTTTCAAATCATTCCAAACAGAAGCTGTTACCATTAAACTGTTAGATAACTCCCCATTTGCCCTCACACCCCAGCCTCTGATAACTTCTATTCTTTCTGTATCTTTGAATTTGCCTGTTCTAGATTGTTCACATTGGTATAATTGTACAATGTGTCCTTTCATTTCTGGCTAATTTCAATTAGCATAACAGTTTCAAGGTTCATCCATGTTGTAGCATGTGTCAGAATTTCCTGGCTTTTTATGGCTGAGTAATATTCCATTGTATGCATATGCCACATTTTGTTGCCTGTTAATCTGTTGTAACACACTTAGGTTCCCACTTTGGAGCAATCATGAATAATGTTGCAGTGAACACTGGTGTATAAGTATCTGTGTAATTCACCCTTTTCAATTCTAATTTATACCCACTGTTGGGCAGATAAAATGTATTATGCTCACTTTGTTAAAGATGGTACTGCCCACGTGAGGCCGTTGCCCAGGTGATATTAATGTGTGTTGAGAATCCTTGTAGCCTGGGGCTTGCTTTTGGGATTAAGCCTTTCCCACCCGTTTTGATGTGGGGTGGTACAATCCAATCATGCCTCAGAGAAGTGACTTTGTATTGGAGACTTCCCTATTTTGTATATTGGATTAAGAGTTTGGATTTCTACATTATAAAATGGGGACGGAGCGGGAGCTTGCGCTCTTGGTTCCTGGGATCATTAGCATGAGAGAGCAGAGAGAGATCATTGCAGAGAGCAGAAGGAGGCCACGTGGAGGAGGCCAGGAAAAGCAGCCAAGATGGCAGAGTGCTGAGTGAGATGCCAGTTTGTGCAGAGTTTGATGCTGGAGAAGGAAGGAGATGGGGAACTGAGGAGAATAAGGCTGGTGAGCTAGAAACCTTTGATTCTAGGAAACTCGGATAAGTCAGTGGCTTTGTGAGCACTGAATGTGAGTGGGTTTTGGAGCCCAGTGTGTATTTTTACTTGCCCGCCGGTGCAAGCCAGAATTAAAGACTATGGCCCATCAGTTTTTGGCTCCGCTGTTTCTTTACCGACTGTCCGAATCCACTGCGAACCTGCATGGGCCGGATGGCTGTGATGGTTGCCCCGGCCTTGGCTTTTGGCTTTACACCCACGAATGGAATTGCTAAATTGTAGGGCCAGTAGCCGCGGCCGTCATGGCCATTCACATGCAGTTTCTCATTGGATTCAGGCAGATGGTAAAGAAACAGTGGAGCCTAAGAATGGTGGGCCATTCCTTTATTTAAGTCTTGCACTGGCTGATGAGCAAACACACAGGGCACCAAAGCCCTGACACATTCTCCGGTTCCACAACCAGGACAATCTTTTCCGGTTCCTTCTAGACCCAAAGGCCCCACTAGTCTCAGCGGAGCTCGCAAAAGCCCCTCACTTCTGGTTCACCATCTGCACACCTCTGTCTCTGCACAAACTGGCTTCTTCCTCAGCAGTCTGCATTCTCTCTGCTTTTAAGGAAGGAAGTCCTTCTGAACCAGGAAGCTTTTCTTCCTGTTGGAGAGAAGCTTCAAGGACATTTTATGTTTTGGGCAAAGTGCTCAGAGAAAGGCATCTTTGTAATTGTTGAAATTGTATGACTTGTACTGTTACTGTAATTTATTTGTATATTGTACTTCATTTCCTGCACAGGAATGCCTGTGGTGTGGATTGCAAAGTGAGCAAAAGGGGTAGAATGTTGGCCAAATATGTTTGTAAAATATGATTTTTATGTTTGCTCGCTTATAGGTTGCAATGGAGGCTGGGCAGCACCAGCTAAAAGTGGTTAGTGAAATTGCAAATTACCTTCCTGCTTGGGAGGGGCCATTGTCTCACTAATGTATGCTGGAGGAGAGGTTTTTGCACCAAGAAAGTTTTGAAGAGAGAAAGGAAGATAGAATTTAACTGAAAACCCCTTCCTCTTCTCTTTTCTTAAATAAATTTCAATGCTTATTCTCTGACCTCATCTAAACTCACCCTCCCATCCTGAAATCGTGTGATTGATGTGTACCTCTAGATAAAGGAATCATAAACCCCTTGCATGTAAACCTGTTTCTGTAAAGGGTATATAAGATGTAAGAAATCTAACTTTGGGGAGCATGTGTTTGGCTTGCCTCATTTGGGGTCACGCTGTTCCACCAGCTAAATAAATACTACTTCCTTCATCAAGTTCTCTGGGCATTTCCTTTGATTCCTGCAATACTCCCACTGCAAACATGGATTCTCTCTCTCTCTGTACAAACTGGCTTCTTACTGCCTCCTCTTCTTTGCAAAATTTTCTGGCCTGAAACCCTCTCCTCCAGCAAACATTAGCAAAACAATGGCCCTTCCCAAGCAGGAAGGTCATTTGCAATTTCACAGATCTCATATACTTGGCACTGCCCAACCCCCAATGCAAACTATAAGCGAGCAAACATAAAAACTTATTTGACCAACATGAATCATATGGTCCTTGTATATTTAGTTTTCCACAACAGCTGGGCCTTGTGTAATCCCACCAGCAATCTACAAGGGTTCCAATTTTTCTGCATCCTCACCATTTAGTTTAGTTGTCTTCTCTTTGTTGTTATTGTTTATATATAATATATATATATATTATATATAAACATTCTAGTAGGTATGAAGTGGTACTCCAATGTGATATTGATTTGCATTTCCCTGATGACTAATAATGTTGAGCATCTTTATATGTGCCTATTGGCCAGCTGTAATCTTCTTTGAAGAAAGTCCATTTTCCCATTTTTTAATGGTGTTGCTTGCCTCTTCTTGTTGAGTTTTAGGAGTTCTTTATATGTCCTGCATATTAAATCTTCACTGAATATATGACTTGTGTAAGGTTGGAGGGCAATGGGGAAAGGTCACATGAAGAACCAGGCCCTGGAACTTTGGCTAGAACCACCCACACCCATGTGCACCACAAGAAACTTCCCAGGAGTTTTTTTGAAAAGAGCGACCGTCTGTCATCCAGTGAGATTTCGCCACATCGTATCAAATCGCTTTTACCCTGCAGACCCTATGAATTTCTCCCATGCGGACTCCTCCATGCGACTTTGCTGGCCTCTGTCCCTGGGACCAGAGAACATCATTCGAAAAGTGCTGTACTAAATAAAGCTTTTGCTATTACACACTTCATGGCTATTCCCTTCCTTCCTCCTTGGAGGGAAAAAATACCTTACACTTGGTGCCGAAACCCAGGAGGAGTTGAAGCCCACTGGGGCCGCTCCTCTCCCCTTCGCTTCCGAGGAAGAACCAGGGTCTCCGACATTCCACCCACTTCGGCACATGGTGCGGTAAATCCCCTGCCTCCAGTCTCCCCTCAGTTCTTTCCACCGAGACTCCCTGTCCATAATTGCAGCTGCGTTAGGGATCTCTTTTCTGTTCCGAGTGCATGTGTGTCTGTGGAGATGTCCCATGCACATCCACTTTACCTAATCGTCCAGTGGCCAGAGCTTGAGTTGTGGGACGCCAGTTCTCATCTCTGACCACTCCGAGGACTGAGGGCGGCCATAGAGGCACAGGAATCTAAACCTGACTTAAAAACACTCCTGGAGTGCCTTATCCGAAAACTCTCCCTCCCTAAAGAAGAAGAAACTGTTCTTCTTTTCTGCTGTGGCTAGGCCACAGAACCCACTGGATAATCGAACAGGTGACCTCCTAAAGGGACTTGCGATTTTAACATCCTCACCAATTTAATTATCACCAAAAGAACCGGGAACTGGTTGGAGATCCCTTACATCCAGGGCTTCTAGTATTTGTGCTCCAGTCCTAATCTCTGTGCCGCCTGCTACATGGCGCAGGCCCTTTTTGGCCAGAGAAACCTCACCTAAACCCTCTGCTCCTGATCTTTTCTCCTTCGAAGACTCCCAACTCTTTCCCCCTCCTGCCCAATCCCCAGGGTGCCCCTCTCTCGGGAACCCTCTCTGGTCCCTCTGCGAACCTCTTCCACTCGGGTTTCTTCCTTCCAGGAGCCCCCTGCCCTCCCTTCACAGAACCCTGATTCTCATTCACCTGCAAATACCACTCTCTTTCTCCTCCCTTGCTGGCCAGGGGCCCCTCCCTTCTTCACTGTGTTCCTAAATCCCTGCTGGGCCAGGTATTGGCCCTTATGCCTTTGCAGAACTCCTGACCCCACGGCCCAACCCTGATCTTCTTGCAGGAAGGCCTGGCCCTGTCCTGCCTCTGACTCCAGCGTTTCTGGCCAGATCTGGGTGCCAGGCTCCCCAGGAGCCCCCTCCTCTTATTCTCACCCCCAAACCCCTTATTGAGACCTGTGAACATGTCATTTAAAGCTTTTAATGGTCACGGCTAGTAGAAAAAGGCCAAGGCTGTTCACCAGGCCCACATGCAGCAAAAGGTAATGCTCCAAACCCAGGCTCTTATGGCAGCCCTGAGGCTGGCAGATCAACAGGGGCAAGGCACAGGAGGTGCCCGACCCAAGTCTGAGCCACAAAGAGGAATCCCACCAGGACCTTGCTTTAAATGTGGCAAGGGGGGGTCACTGGTCCCGACAGTGCCCCTGCCCCAACTGCAAGCAGCCCGGTCACTGGAGAAGCGATTGCCCCTTTGGGAAACAGGCTTTTCCTCAGCGCCTTTACATAGAAGACAAGCCACCCAAATGGGAGGCAAAGCCAGCCAGGCAGGCCCACTGCTCGAACTCCTCGACCTCATGGATGACTAATGCGACCCAGACTTGAAGACCCCCATCACCCACATGAAGCCCAGGGTAATGCTGCAAAAACGAGTAAGTCCATCTCATTTCTTGTAGACACAGGGACTACCTTCTCTATTTTACCATCACACTCTGGACCTGTAATTCCCTCACAGGTCTCGGTTATGGGAATGGATGGGACCCCTTCTTTTCCCCTTCGCACCACCCCTGACATGGAGTTTGGACAGAATCCCCTTTTTTCACTCCTTCTTAGTTATGCCATTATTCCCGTACCCTTCCTGGGTTGAGACATTCTACATAGTCTTGAAGCCACTATCCAGCTGACAGTATCTTTCTACTTACTCCTACCATTCCTCACTACCAAGGGCTCCCCCATAATCAATACTACCCTCATTTCTAACCATGTCTCTTGCCTCAAGCTTGCCCCCATGAAGGACTGCTGGCAGTCGGAACCACTGGGCCCTACCCATCTCCGGTTCACCAAAAGGCTGGACCCTGCAGATCCTCCTATTGCTCCTCTTTTTTTTTTTTTCTGCAGCTAGAAACGGGGAGAGACAGTCAGACAGACTCCCACATGCACCCGACCGGGATCCACCTGGCACGCCCACCAGGGGTGACGCTCTGCCCCTCCAGGGCGTCGCTCTGCCGTGACCAGAGCCACTCTAGCGTCTGGGGCAGAGGCCAAGGAGCCATCCCCAGCACCCGGGCCATCCTTGCTCCAATGGAGCCTTGGCTGCAGGAGGGGAAGAGAGAGACAGAGAGGAAGGAGGGGGGTGGTGGAGAAGCAAATGGGCGCTTCTCCTATGTGCCCTGGCCGGGAATCGAACCCGGGTCCCCCGCACGCCAGGCCGATGCTCTACCGCTGAGCCAACCGGCCAGGGCACTCCTCTTTTTTTTAAATCCTTACAGGACCACATCCACAAAGTTTCTCGAGTCATGCTCAAACAGATGTTCCTCCCAAATCCCCTCAAAACCACCACCTTCCAATCTCCCCTCCCTACGATGCCCCTAACCAGCAGGAAGTAGCTAGATGAATAGTGGCGCCCCTTTCTAACATGTACGGTTGGAATGTAAAGTCGATGGGCAATGGGGAAAGGTCACATGAGGAACGAGGCCCAGGAACTTTGGCTAGAACTGCCCACACCCATGCGAGCCACAAGAAACTTCCCAGGAGTCCTTTGGAAAAGTGCAACCATCCGTCAGCCAGTGAGATTTCGCCATATCATATCAACTCGCCTTCACCCTGCAGACCCTATAAATTTCTCTCACATGGACTCCTCTATGCAACTTCCCTGGCCTCTGTCCTCAGGACCAGAGAACATCGTCCAGGAAGCGCTGTACTGAATAAAGCTTTTACTATTCCACACTTCATGGCTATGCCCTTCCTTCTTCCTTGGCAGGGAAAAATACCTTACAACTTGCAAATATTTTCTGTTGGGAGAAATCTTTTTAATAAAAACCATATTACAAAAGGTTAAGGAGTAAGGCAAAGTGAAGGGAAGAAAGCAGAGGGCAAAAGATTCTTTGAGAAATTAGGTGTAAGAGAAAAGGCAGGAAGAAGGGTTTAGTTTACAAAGCTGAGAGATGATTAAGCATAGAAGGTAGAAAGAAAAGAAGGAGCCAATGAACATGATGAATTAAATGAGGGGTCATTGTGAGGGGAAGATGCCAGAGAAGAAGGTGGGTACAAGGATACAGAAGGATATAGCTAGAAATATGAGTCTTGCAAAGAAGTGACCTCTTTTTCCTGATTTAAAAGGCAAAGTGACTAGGTGGGGCTCCATGTCCTTTCCGCTATCTTCATGAATATGGAAAGTTGATTTAAAAGAAATCAAGTCAATACCATCTAGAATTTATAATTCCTCCCCCATAAATTCAATATGCTTAATGAACAGTTATTTATCTTTAAACAGCCTCAAAGAAAGGCATAAAGCCTATGCTTATACATTATAAGCATGCAATCAAATGACTTTTAAAAGCCCCTAGATTTTCTGGACCTCCAAATTACAAGGCCAAAATGTTTGGCAAAAGATTGCAACACCCCTGTTGCCCAGGGGTAATGGTGGTGATGATGAAACATTGATTTTGACAAACTTATCCTTGTAATTGTGTGTGTGTGTGATCATATTATTACTCAAGTTTGTGTGCTAAATATCCATGTTTTAAGATGCTAAGTAAAAAGACTTTGACCAATTGTGCCAGGAACACCAGACTTGTATTGCCTCTGCTTGTGTCCTCTCTTAGGGTCTAAGTCTTTGTCTCTATATTAAAGAACCTGAGAAGTCCCGCAGAAGTCAATTTAACTTGGCTAACCCATGTTGATAAAAACTCATTTGAACACAAAACGCTTTGGTTTATGTACACAACTGTTAATCTCCCAAGGACTGGAATTCCAGAAAATACACTTTGGAAAGTGCTCAGTTGGATGAGAAATTCCTTTTCTAGATTGTTCCACTTGTCATTGGTTTCATCTCACAAATTTCGAAAGAAAACCTGCTCCCGTCCTGCAATGTTTTCCTTGCTCCCTTTGAAGTTCCTTTGCTTTCTGATTTTCTTAGGGAAGCATTCAGAGTGGCATTTGGCATTTCCACAAACGGCATTATACAGAATTGAGTCTCATACCGGTAATTGAAATATATATAGGGCTACAGATACACATACACACATGCACAGACACACACACACATATTATTGTTGTTATCATTATTGTCTCCATTTCTTTCTACTGTTCCGATCTCTGACAGCCCTCTGGCAGTTTCATGAGCATCGTTCCATTACATAGGGTTGTTAAGCAGAGATGACTCAGTAGGAGTGTGGAAATGTGCCCCAGGGATGTGGTTAAGACTGCAAAACGAACCCCATATGAACATGTAGCTTAAGAGCAAGGTGGTACGGCAGCAGACCCCCAGCCTGCTTGTAGGTATGTGTAAAGAGAAAGGGGCAGTGGGTATATAATGAAGTGGATGGATAAGCCTATGGCTTTTGTCCTGCCACTGTGACCATGAGCCCCTACTGTAATTATAATGAAGTGGTTCCATAAACATTATTACCATGTATTAAACATATGTGATAGTGTCAAATAGACACCATAATAACAACAGAATGTTAACAAGCACATATGTTTTAGGGTTTTGCAAAGTCTAGCACAGAACTTCTTGAAGCAGTGCTTTTCCTTTCAAAGGGTGCCAACAAGTACAAAACACATGATTCACGTCAGATAAACAATCAGACAAGGAACAATATACAAAAAAACAAAACAAAACAAAACTCTACAAAACAGGGAACCTGAATTCCAGGTTTTAAAGGAATATATTGAGTTTCTTTTCTTTGGCCTAGAGTCAGAACAACAATATTATTTAGGTGTGAAAATTGAAATTTAGTGTAAGAAGGAAGTACATTTGATGAAAAAAGAAGTCTTCATTCGGTATACTTAGAGGACGGGGAGAATTGCATCAATAGGAAACGGCCGGCTTCCATTAGACCAGTGATTGTCAACCTTTTTCATCTCATGGCATACATAAACTAATTACTAAAATTCTGTGGCACACCATAAATTGGTATAATTTTGATTCATTAACACAAGATAGCTATTGTTTTGTTGGCTGCTGTCATTTTTTTATTGGACAATCTAAGGGAAAAGAGGTCAGTGCCCCTGACTAACTAGTCAGGTACTCATGATTTAAAAATCCTGTGGCACACCAGCTGAAAATCACTGCTATGGAAGACAAAGCATGGGTCCCACCCACTGCTGCTGCCGTGACTGACCTCCCTAAGTGTCAAGGTAAATGAAAGTGAAAGAAGGGTAATCTCATTAAGGAAGCAAGACACAGAAAGCAAAGACGTGTTTATTTGTGATAAAATATAGAACGAATGGAAAATCAAGTAATCAGAACTTGAGAAGGCAATGTTTTGGGTAATACATTTCAACCTGTGCTGGGTAATGAGAAAAAACACAGGACTGAACATCAGTAGACCTGAGTTATAGACTACACAGGGTAAGTTAACTCCCATAACACAATGGTCCTCAATCCCCGGGCCTCGGACTGGTACCGGTCCGTGGGCCATTTGGTACTGGTCCGCCGAGAAAAAATAAATAACTTACATTATTTCCGTTTTATTTATATTTAAATCTGAACGATGTTTTATTTTTAAAAAATGACCAGATTCCCTCTGTTACATCTGTCTAAGACTCACTCTTGACACTTGTCTCGGTCACGTGATACATTTATCCGTCCCACTGTAAAGGCCAGTCCATGAAAATATTTTCTGACGTTAAACAGGTCCATGGCCCAAAAAAGGTTGGGGACCACTGCCATAACAGACTACTCCAAATGTGAGTGGATTAGCATAATGGAAGTTTACTTCTCATTTATATCATAGACCAATGTGGTCAGCAGTGGGCTCTGCATCACCAAGGTACTCAGGCACCTGAGATAATGTCTTCTATTGGATTCACAGCTCTTAGGTCCTCCTACAGCCTCACAAACTTCCACTCCATGTCTGACAAAAGTAGAAACAGAAGAGAAAGTGTGAAGGACTGTGAGCTTTTATAGGCCTGGATCCTGGAAGTTGAACATATTACTTCCACCCACATTCCACTGGCCAGAACTCAATCATGTGGTTTCGCCTATTTGCAAGGGAAGTTGGGAAATGTAGTCTCTCTATGTGTCAAGGAAGAAAATAAAATGGGTTTACCTTTGCCACATAAATATACAGGTGAAACTTTTTGTCTTACTTTTCTTATCAGTGGTCAGGTCTCAAACCAAAAAGAATTGGGTTCATAGCCAGGTCCTTCCACTGACTAGCTATATATGGCTTTGGGCAAGCTGTATGAATTTTTTGAGTCTCATTTTTTGTCACTCTTTAAATTGAATAGTATTGTGTGTGTGTGTGTGTGTGTGATAGATATCTATGCTGATTAAGTTATATAGATTATATGAAGGATTTAGCATAGTTGCTGGCATAGAATAAGCACTCTTTAAAATTTATCTGCATTGTAAGAATTATTTTGAGTCTAAGGTTTAAGATTTTATTTTTATTAAATTAGTTATTGGCGGCCCTGGCCGGTTGGCTCAGTGGTAGAGCGTCGGCCTGGCGTGCGGAAGTCCCGGGTTTGATTCCCGGCCAGGGCACACAGGAGAAGCACCCATCTGCTTCTCCACCCCTCCCCCTCTCCTTCCTCTCTGTCTCTCTCTTCCCCTCCCGCAGCCAAGGCTTCAATGGAGCAAAGATGGCCCGGGCGTTGGGGATGGCTCCATGGCCTTTACCTCAGGCACTAGAGTGGCTCTGGTTGCAGCAGAGTGATGCCCCAGATGGGCAGAGCATCGCCCCCTGGTGGGCATGCCGGGTGGATCCCAGTTGGGCACATGCGGGAGTCTGTCTGACTGCCTCCCCGTTTCCAGCTTCAGAAAGATACAAAAATTAGTTATTGGTAAGTTAGCCCATAGCTATTGTCCTTGGAAAAGGAAAAGGAAAATGTTCCAGGGTTGACAAATATGACATCTGTGTCACCATTTTCCTCTCCCATACATGTGGTAGCCATTGCTAATTGATAGCCACACTTTCCCTTTTAAGCTGGACAAGCCCTTAGAATCCTCATCAACTTGGCATAAGAAGTGGCATGAATGATACAAACTATCTGCCACCATGAAGTTAACTTTTATTCTAGTAAGAGGTGCAATCAAATGCTCTGGGACCAGTTGTACCATACAGGCAGTAGGTTTAGATACAAGAAAGATTTGGATTTCCAAACTGAATTCAGCACTACCCAGAGCAGAGAAGAATGAGACATAATGTCTAGTTGTATGAAGTCCAGCCAGGATGTATGGTAAAGCTTCAGACAGAAAAGAGAATGAGGATGACCGAAGCTGATAAAGGGTTTTAATGACCTATTGAATTCCCAAATCGGAAGCTAAATTAAATAAAATCAGGGTTGGTGAACAGTTATTTGATTTGAATAGTCAGAGGTTTTCAAGTAGATCTATGAATGCTGTTTGTGGGCTTGGACTGGCTCAGGAACCCAGGTGGGAGCAGGGCTGCAATTGTACGTGTTTGCAGAAAAGGCAGGCTGAGTTCCATTCCGTAGGAGCTGAGCCAAAAATATAAGTGAAAAAATTGGCTCACGCTTAGGCAGAAGTTGATGATTGAGGAAAATTTTTTAATAAAAGGAATCACAAAAGTATGCTCAAAACTGTATGGAAAGAACCACAGAGACCAAAGGTCTATTTCATAATAGCAGCAGAAAGAAATGGAAAAATCCCAAAGAGAAAACCTGCAGGGGCACAGCTGAGTGACAAGAAGTCAGAGGAAATTAATAAGAGGCCAGACACAGTCCTCACAAACTAAAGGCTCCGAATGCAGGAAGAAAAATTGCAAACTTTCTGCTAGTTGGGGATGGTGCAGTGAACCTGTGAAAATTAGGGCAAATGAGTTTAACTGAACCTCGCAAAGTGAGGGGCATAAATTCCATTTTAGATTAGGACAGACTTGCAACTAAGCAGTCTGAGTCATGGGGAGAGGCTGCCCATATAGAGTGGTTTTACTAAGCCATGCTCTTTCATCTCTAGTTCCTCCTTTAACCTTAAAATCTTATTTCCACTCTGATAATCCCTCGTGGACTGCCAGCCTGTTCTTCTTCCATGCTACTCAAATGGAGGAAAGGAACACAGTGCCAGTGGTCAAATGGCCCAGGGTTCGAATCTTAGCTCTAGTGTTTATTTGCTCCTTATAATCACTCTTTCCTCACTTGCTAAGTGGGAATAATGATACATCTCTTTAAGGCTATTAGGAAAACAAAATAAGAAAAGATATATATATAGAATATCTGGCACTGTGCCTCATACTAAGAGATTCTTAATAATGACTAGCTACTGTTGTTTAAAAGCAAAAGAATTCCACTCCACAGTTCAGTTCTTCTATAGATAGGTGCCTTCAATTATTATTTGATTATTTTATACCACATTAAAAAAATAAATTAGAAAATCTGTTTCTGAGGCCCTGGCCGGTTGGCTCAGCGGTAGAGCGTCGGCCTGGCATGCAGAAGTCCCGTGTTCGATTCCCGGCCAGGGCACACAGGAGAGGCGCCCATCTGCTTCTCTACCCCTCCTCCTCTCCTTCCTCTCTGTCTCTCTCTTCCCCTCCCGCAGCCGAGGCTCCATTGGAGCAAAAGATGGCCCGGGCGCTGGGGATGGCTCCTTCGCCTCTGCCCCAGGCGCTAGAGTGGCTCTGGTCGCGACAGAGCAACGCCCCGGATGGGCAGAGCATCACCCCCTAGTGGGCGAGCCAGGTGGATCCCGGTTGGGCGCATGCGGGAGTCTGTCTGACTGCCTCCCTGTTTACAGCTTCAGAAAAATACAAAAAAAAGAAAAAAAAGAAAAAAAAAGAAAGTCTGTTTCTGATCATAAGAGAGTAACAAGATCTACACTTATCCTCCCACCATAAGTAACTAGAAAACTGAACAAAATATGTAAGCAGTCACTTTCCAACATTGGACCACAGGATGCATGGGACTGTGATCCTTGAACAAGAAAAACAACAGAGTGAGACATCACTACAGAAGCTGTACATAAATCAATAATCAGGGTCCTGGCCACTGGTTGGCTCAGTGGTAGAGCGTTGGCCTGGCTTGTAAAAGTCACAAGTTCAATTCCTGGTCAAGGCACTCAGGAGAAGGGACCATCTGCTTCTTCATCCCTCCCCTTTCTCTCTCTCTCTCTCTCTCTTTTCCTTCTCCTGCCACCATTGCTCCATTGGAGCAAGTTGGCCCTGGGTGCTTAGGATGGCACCAAGGCCTTGTCTCAGGTGCTAAATCAGCTTGGTTGCTGAGCAACGAAGCAATGGCCCTAGATGGGCAGAACATCGCCCAGTAGGGGGCTTGCCAGGCAGATCACAGTCAGGGTGCATGAAGGAGTCTGTCTCTCTGCCTTCCTGCCTATCACTTAATTAAAAAAAAATAATAAGAAGAATAGTCAGGGAATATTTTGGACAGATTTATTCCAATAAAGTTGACATCCTAGATAAAATTGATACCTTCTTTGGAAGACACTCCTTACAAAACAGACTTAAGAAGAAATGGAAAACTTTAATAATCCTAAATCAATTTGAAAAAATTAACTCCATCTTTAAAACTCTTCTCAAAAGAAAACCCCAGTGATGCCTTTACTGATGAGTTCTATCAAATGCTTAGGGAAGACAGAACACCAATCCTAGGACATTACAAGAAAGAAAAGCTACAGAATGATATTTTTTTATGAAGATAGATGAAAAACATTCCTCAACAAAGTATTAACATCAAAGCCTGTTATATAAAAATAACAACACACAATGATCAAGTGGAAATGCAATTTTGGCTCCTTTTCTTATAAGGACATTAATCATTTTGGAATAGGGCCCACCCATATGACCTCATTTTTACTAATTTGCTTCTTTAAAGAACTTATCTTCAAATATTGTCCTATTCTGAGGTACTGGAGTTAGGAATTCAATACATGAACTTTGAGGGAGACAATTTAGCCCATACAATGACCGTTGATTGGGTATGCCTTTGCTCTACATGACAACCAATCCAAATCCTACCCAGCCTCTTTAAAGACCAGATCAGATATTACCTCTGTCTTGAAGTTTTTCCATATGGGCAAACCAGAGAGGCTCGTTCACTATTCTGAGTCTCTGTAACATTTGGTTTGTGCATCTGTCAGAATATGAATCATAGTCACTATGCATTAGAGCTACTAGGGAGCTTTTCTTCTCTCCTCTCCAGTATTGTAAATCTCTGTAGCCAGAGACTATATTATTTTCATTATTGTGACTCCCTTGACTACTAGCATTGTTCAGGCACAAATAAATATTTGTGGTTGACTGTGGTGTTTAAGTCAGCCTTTAAGACAGGATTTCAGGAGCCCAGAAAATCCTCTTCACCTTCTTCCTCCTCACTTCCTGATCTACTTCATTAGTTCACATACAGCATTGATTCTAAATCAATTGCAGCATCTTGATAAGTATAATGATATTTTTTCAGAGTAGATTTTAATTCTAAGAAAGTATGAGGAATATGGGAATTTGGGGCAAGGAAGAAGGTAAAAAAGGAATAAAAGTATTTATTAAAGACATTACAGGATAGGACTTTTAGAACCTTTTTGTTCATCTGAACCTCATGACAATCCTCGATTTTCTCCATTTTGTAAAAAATAAATCTGAGACTCAGTGAAGTTAAGTGGCATGTAGTTAGCAATAGCTCTTGGTAATTAGTGGTACAATCAGGGCAAGCATGTCTTCAGTACTTGACTGCAATCTCTTTCTACCATGTTCCACTCGATTGTAGCTTTGGTAGATCTGATTAAAACCCAGTGTGTGGTGTTTATTAGATGGGAGGCACTGTTCCGAGTACCTTGGATACAGTAATTCATTTCATCCGAACAATAACTCTGTGATGTAGGCTCTAATTTTTTTCCACTGTTTGACATAGGAGAAAACTGAGGCACCAAGATGTTAAGTAATTTGCCAAGACAACTAGTAAGTAGAAAGTCCAGAACTTGACTCAAGCAACCCGAATCTAAAGTTGCAGCCCTAAGCTACTTTATTGTACGGCATCATTTTACAAGTTGCCAACTTCAAATGTGTCCCAGCTACCCTTCGATTCGCATTTCCACCTGCACTTTGTGCTCATCAGAATTATGATCAACAGCCACTCTGCGGACCATACAGAGAACCACAAGTCAGTTCAACTTTTCCCAGTTCATATTTCTTTCTCAAACTTTTCATCGTTCAGGTAACTACTAAAATAATGGATACTAGACTTGCTTTTCGCCCTTCAGAAAACACATTTCCCGGTCCACATGCCAGCACACAGACCATCTCAGCCCAAGCTGGGATGAGAATTGGGTTTAATATTTTCTTTCTTTTTTAAAAAAAGTAAAAGTGAGTTTCAACCACCTAGTTGATCTCCATTGGTTTCTTTTTGGTTTTGTTTTTATTTTGACTTCTTTGAATAGGGAAAATATGCATTGGGATTTTGTCCAAAAATATATCAATTATTTACACTGCATTTCTGCAGACACTTTTCCCAGCTGCTACTAAAAGGCAAAAAGACATGTTTTTTTCAACTGCTTTACCTTTCTATTAGCTACCTTTGAAGAAGAAAATTGAATTCTTCCAGGAAGTGATGGAAAATGTGTTCTGAGCACTACATCTCCCCTTCTGGCTTCTATGGCTAAGGGGAGAATTTCTTCAAAGATGCCCTTTGCTCGCTTTTCCCCTATGGAGATGATATAATTTATCTAAATGGTAAATTTGAGGAGAATAGCTGGATCCTTTTCTATATTTCCTTGAGCTGCCTTCACAGGTAAGAAAGGGGACTAACTTCAAATTTGGGCGGCTGGTTCATACCTCAAAAGACTTTCCCCACAGGACTGCAAATGAACTTTGGATTTAGTAATTACATAAGAAGTGTGTAATTATTTCTCTTTCCTGGGAGAAAATTCTCTCAGGCCTAAGGACTTCCATGACAGAAACCAGTGGTAGTGGGCATAGCTGCATATAACCAAAATATCCACTCACACAATGTCACGGAGGCCAAAATACTGAACAGAGCTAACAATGACTAAAGCTGCCACCAACCAAATTTCTACATATTGCTAGAAGGTACAAAGAAAGATCTGACAATAAAGCCAAAATGGAGACCACTGCTTTACCTCCCATACATGGTAAATGCAGGGTGCCAAAATTAAGCTTTTGTAGGACCATTTCTGCCAATCATGTTTAAGTGCATGGATTATGACTGGCCTTAAGTGGTCAACATCCTGGAGAGGCTACAACCTCTCAAAGACCATTAAGTTTCTAGCACCATCTTTGCAAATACTAATTGAGGCAATGCAGAAGACTGGCTATATGCTAAACTTTCTTTGCTGTTTGAGTTTTGAACAATTTTAGAAAATAAAAGAGATAGAGATAGAAAACACTGACAGAGACTAAATTGGAGTGATTAGCAAGTTCTGGAAGCCAAATGAACTTAAACAACTACTGAATTTCAGAATTAGACAGACCTAAAGACCTAGTCACATCAGTGCTAAGGACAGTAGGTCGTTCTGACCGTTGCCCTGGAAGAACAGCAGAGAAGCCACATTAAAAGTATGCTCCTTGTAGATAGCTCCCGTCAAGAGGAAGAACGTGAGCTTGGATGAGCAATGCTCAACTGCTATTCTTGCCCAACATAAAGATGGAGAAACCAGAGAAAAATTTCTCTCCTCGTGAGAACAAAGAGTGGGAAAACAGCATTTCTATCTACTAAAGTCCAAAATAGCCCGATATCCTTACTTTTTAATTCAGATCTATCAATAAATCATTTTATTGTGCGTTATGCCAGGGAACTTGGTTCTTACACTTTAGTTTTTTTGCAACTTCTGTAATTATACAGTGTAGGGATTTAGTACCAGGGATTTAGCAACAGCAGAATGAGGAGTTGTCTCCATGGCTTACCTTGAATAATGTGGATGCCACTTTCTGTTGTTAATATTTCAGCATAGACCATTTTGGATTACCATGTCAAAAAAAGTGACTTTCTTCTGTTCCTTGGTTGGGCAGCCACAATATTTAAATAACCTTAAAATCCAAAGATATAACCAAGGAAGCAAGTACATCAATTTTGTCCTTTGCTACGAAGGAGGCAATTTCCAAATCATCTTGTTCCCTCTCTTATTTATCTATATCATTCAGGCTTTTCCGCATATATTTAGTTCTCCTTCAATAATAACATATTTTCCACCTTCTCAACCCCACAAGTTTTCTTCCACAACACGTAGAGCTATTCTATTTGTAACAATTTTTAATATACTGCCATTGTAAGTTAATAAGATACAATAAGCTATACATTTTTTTAAAAAAATGCAATTGATACAGTGAGCTTAACCTTAGTGAAGTGTGCCTGCACAGCTGTAAAACAATGACTCTTGTTCCTTTCCATTGGAATGATGGGTCCATGACAGACAGGAGCATTATTTAATGTCCATCTGGACACCTCAACCATCACACATGACACCTGCCATAGTGCTCACTATGTAAGCTGATTTGATTTTCCAACATTGAAAAGGTTAACCAATTTGATTGCTTAAATTTTATTCCTAAGCTGGTTCTTCTCATTAGTGGGACTTGGGAGGAGGATTCATGAATGCAAGTTTGAATTTCAAAAATCATGCCAATTTATGAGACTTTGAAAAGATTTTTTTAAAAACATTTTTATAAGACATTAACTCACAATAAATGTTTATCTTTAATTTTAACCTGAAACTATGTTTGAGAAATTCCAATCCACATGGATCTTTTTTTTTTTACAAAACTCATCAAAAAGGCTTACAGAAGTACCTGCTGATAAAAGAAAGAAAGAAAACAACAACAACCCACAATGATGGAACTGCTGCTTCAACTCTAAGACAGTCTGAAGGGTTTTAGTTATTATGACCCTGATCACTGAAATCCAATTTAAATAAATGAAGAAATTTTTACATGTCCTAAACATTAAAAATGATAAAGGGAAGAAAGGAAGAGGTGGGGAGGAAAGAGAAAGGAGTGTTGAAGAAGCTACACTAACTATCTGAACAAATACTACAGTTCACTTGAAAAACCTGGGGTTAGGGACATTGACTGCTCGTGCACTAGAAAGCCATGCACAATTTAAGGTGGCCCTCTGCCTCTGCAGATCCTGCCCCCAGTTGACCCTTAAACAACGTGGGTTTGGACTGTGTGGGTCAAACGGGAACAAACTCTTGTGTAAGCAGACCTGTGGCACTCAAACCCGTGTTGTTCAACGGTCAACTGTATTAGAGTATGGTTAGGGAAGGTCACTGAGCTGGAGTCCTTTGCCAGTGCCTAGATATCTCACCTTTAGGTGGACTGTCAGTGAGGGCTCACTCTGGACATCACCAGCCACCTGGGCTCCAGCCACAGTGGGGATGCAGGGTTGATCCATGGGCTGGAGTTGGCGGAACCTGTGCTTCACCTTCCTCTAGGCCAGTGGTAGTCAACCTGGTCCCTACCGCCCACTAGTGGGCGTTCCAGCTTTCATGGTGGGTGGTAGCAGAGCAACCAAAGTATAAATAAAAAGATAGATTTAACTATATAGTAAGTTGTTTTATAAAGATTTATTCTGCCAAACTTAGCAAAAATACGACATAAAGTACTTGGTAAGTAATTATTATTATATGCTTTAACTTGCTGTAACTCTGCTTTATAAATTTTATAAAGTCAAGTTACTTCCCTACTTTATAAATCACCATTACTGTGGAACTGGTGGGTGGTTAGAAAATTTTACTACTAACAGAGATACAAAAGTAGGCAGTAGGTATAAAAAGGTTGGCTACTCCTGCTCTATGCTATCTGTCACCTCTGCCTGGGATGTGTTTGGCAGGCCCTTCACAGGTCATTTTTTGCTGGGTTTTTATTTTTCTTGCCTTGACTTAGGTGCCACTCCCTCTAGAACCTTCCCTTACACCTAACTCCAGGTCACAGGCCCCTCCCCGTGAGCTTCCAGTGCACCCCTACACGGTCCCCACCAGTGGCTCAGCACTCTATATTATAATTGGTTTACATATTTGTATCCCTCCCTAGACTGTAAGTCTCACAGGGCAGGGACCAACTTTGTCTTTCTTATTCTATACTCAGTACCCACACCTAGTAGGTACTCAATAAACAATAACTCTTATGTTTATTATCATCACTGCCAGATTCAGTTAAGTAGGCCACTCTGGGTAAGCCTGAAAACCTAACAATGACTTCTGTCAGAAAAATCAAACTGACAGACTCACAAAGGCCAAGTTTTCTCAAATCAGGGCTGCCTTGGGTCTGCATGGAGGCGACAGCAGCTGGTCAGCAGGAACAATGGTCTGAGCCCAGAGTCAGTGCTTCTCAGGCTCCGTGTGCATGACAGTCACCTAGGAGAGCTTTTTTTTTTTTTTTGTATTTTTCTGAAGCTGGAAACTGGGAGGCAGTCAGACTACTCCCACATGCGCCTGACCGGGATCCACCCGGCACACCCACCAGGGGGTGATGCTCTACCCATCCGGGGCGTCGCTCTGTTGTGACCAGAGCCATTCTAGCGCCTGGAGCAGAGGCCAAGGAGCCATCCCCAGTGCCCGGGCCATCTTTTGCTCCAATGGAGCCTTGGCTGCAGGAGGGGAAGAGAGAGACAGAGAGGAAGGAGAGGGGGAGGGGTGGAGAAGCAGATGGGCGCCTCTCCTGTGTGCCCCGGCCGGGAATCAAATCCGGGACTTCTGCATGCCAGGCCGATGCTCCACCACTGAGCCAACCAGCCAGGGTCACCTAGGAGAGCTTTAAAACTCACCGATACTTAGATTCTACCAGCCCAGACTCTGATTCAATCGTTCCAGGGTGCAGGCTGGGATGACAGTCTTTACCACCTCCCCAAATTTTTAGTGCCCTGGGACTGCACAACGAATCACCACAAATTGGGTGGCTTATAGGAACAGTAGTGTTATTTTCTCAGAGTTCTGCAGGCCAGAAGTCAAAAATGAAATTAAGGGAGGTTCTAAGCGAGAATCCTTCCTTATTTCTCCAGCTTCTGGTGGGGGTAATGTTCCTTGGTGTCTTGGCTTGTGGCCCCATCACTCCAGTCTCTGTCTCCCTCTTTGCATCACCATCTCCTCTGTGTGCCCATTCTCCTGCATGTGGCTCTTACAAGGACACCTGTCAATGGATTTAACGCCCACTTGGATAACCCAGCATGATCTGTCTCAAGACCTTAATTTGATTATACCTGCAAAGTATTTGATCCAAATAAAGTCACTTTCACAGGTCCTAGGAATTAGAATCTGGACTTATCTCTGGGGGAGGGGGCAACATTCAGCCCCAAACACTAGGTAATTTTGATTTACAGCCAGTCTCTGAGTATCAGGCACCCATTTAGAGCTGGGCTCACATATCTGTGCCCAGGCTTGCGTGGGAATCGATCACTTCATGAGCCAGATGAGAATGATTATTTGGGAGCATCCCATACCCCAATGAAAGAAGAATAAAGGGCTAAGGATGAATGGTGATCGAATGCAAGTGGAACAGAGGGAAAGCAAAGCATGCATTTCATAACCAACTTCCCTCTGTTCTTTGTTCTTCACTCGTCTCTCAGAATTATCTTTCTCTATACAAGTGAATCTCTAATACCCAGACTTCCCTTTTTCTCTTTCTTAGTGGAAGCATTCTGCCTTGGACTGAATATCTATAGTCCTATCATCTCGTATTGTTTTAAAGACACCCATCTCCTGCATTTGGGTCAGACTTTTAGACAAAGCTGTGGAAAGGGTTCGGATATGGTTTTTTGGGTAATTGAGATATTCACAGTTACAGCAAAGGAAAGGCTGCTCCTCTTTCAGTCTGGCTGAGGTGGGAGGGTCAGATGTGCGCCA
Source organism: Saccopteryx bilineata (assembly GCF_036850765.1). Classification (NCBI taxonomy): domain Eukaryota; kingdom Metazoa; phylum Chordata; class Mammalia; order Chiroptera; family Emballonuridae; genus Saccopteryx; species Saccopteryx bilineata. Next base: position 99,720,176 of record NC_089490.1, read on the forward strand.
TGTATTTCACTGAAATCAGAGCTGTCGCATGCTGAGTGGGAGTCCTTTAAAAGCTAAAAAAAATAGGAGGAAATGAAATGTGTTCTTCTCATGAAATTAGAGCTCTTTCCTGCTTCTCTGTTTGCTGTTTACTTTTCAAAAGTCATTTTACTTTGAGCTCTTACCAGAAATAACTTAGAAAATCTAACAGTGATGATCAGATTCTGGAAAGAGATCAGGGAAGTTGGGGATAGAGTGCCTGGTTACCTTTAGATTTCCCCACTCTGCCGTCTTTTGGAACCAAACATCATTAGGAGCTTTAATAATTACAGCACAAACAGTGCTTTCACGGTAGTCCTTCAGCCACCCCCTTGATGGGAAATATCTCTTCTTTATTTATAATAGCATAATGTGATTTTGAAAGAGGCAGCACGATTGTGAGTTTTGTTTTGGCTGAAAAAAAAAATAGACACAGCATTTTTTTTTTTTTTAAGCAGAGAAATGAAAGGCTGTTGGAGGCTGTGAGATAAGAAGTAGTAGGGAGAGTATACTCATTAATGCATTCTGCAGTCTGTCTGGCATGTGGGTTAATACTACTCCCTGACTGCTGGCACCAACCTGCTTCTGCTATTATGTGGGAGAAAAAAGAAGAAGAAAGAAAATACCCATTCTGCCCATTTCAACTTTATTGTCTCATTCTTATTCTAATCCCCCTATAAAAAGGGCAAATCCTTTCTGCTGATACAAGACCTTTTGCAATTTGGAGAAAAATTCCATTTTATTCCCCCCCCCCTTTTTTTTTTGTTTGGATGAGATGATGAGTAATCCTGGTAGACTAATTTAGGTAACTTTTCAGGTGTTCTTACTGAAATGAGAATTGCCAGAGAAATGCGAAAAATGCGAGCACTTATCGGAAATGCAAATGTGGCATTTGTTCAGCTTAATGTGAAGAGCCTTGCCCAGGCAACAACAGAAGAGACAATTAGAATGCAGTCATGGTTCCAAAAACTCACCCTTTCTTCCAACTAATATGACATTCTTTCAAAAGGAGAAGAAAAGAAAGAAAAAAAGAAGAGGAGGAAATCTATGTGGTTTCGCTTCAGTTACCAACACACACACACAAATGCCAATTGGGTATGGGTTTTATTTTAACTAAAATATCTGTTATTGTGCAAGTATCATCAGCACAAAGTAGCAATAAAGGAATTTTATGCCTGTGCTGCCTCTATTATGGCTGGGTTTTAAGAGCGCGGAACACAGGTCATCCTGTGTTAGGAGCGACTGTGGGTGTTAATCTCCACGGAGGACTGTCGTGGTGACTGCCCATCATTTTTCAATGATTTTATGCCATCATCTGTGAGAATAAAATAACTCTGTAGCAGGCATGCATGTAAATAAATTAAGCATTAAGAACCAGCAAGTTGTAATCATCTTTCTTTGAGAATGTACTAAATAGTTGCAATCACTGAAATGGACGAGAAATTGCATTAAATTGCCTTTCTGGTTACAGGTTACATAGCATAGCAGCTAAAACAAGATTCAGGGTGTCAGGGGATGTCTGAAGGGAGAGAAGAATGCGGTGGTCTTCGGGGTGTTTTAGACAACAAAACCACACTGGGCATATAATGCATGGGTCACTTAACCTTCCTAAGTGAAAGTATCTATTATTGATGAACAAACAGTGAATGAACTCTTTAGCCATTTGCCTCATTTAAGCATTCAAGTCTCCTAGACCTGAGAACCATGGCAAATATAAGACCAATTGTCCCCTTGTATCATAATGCCTCTTTCCACAATGACCACTTTAATTGTTCAGAGGATCTTTCTAAAATTAAGATTGATGAGAATAAGAGTAGAGAGTTTGATGAAGAGATGGAGAATTTTTTTCTTCTTTTTTTCTAAGAAAAATGGGAACTGCGTAGTATAGGGTAGCATTTTCTTTACTTTTATTGAATTCGTGGTTGGACTGTTTTAGCTAGCACCTTCCGCAAAGTAAAAAATGGTGCTGTCCAAACTTTTCCCAATTTTCAGTTGAATAGTGTTATGTTGGACCTTCCTGGATATGTGCTTTAGTCAAGAGATATCTTTAGCTTATCATCTTAAATTCTGATTCAATTGAGCCCATTTATTGGCGGGGGGGGGGGGTGTTGAAGCAGAAGAGAAACTATAAGTTTCTCTACCACACTGTGGTTTAAATCCTGGACAAGCTGTTTATCTTTAGGTTAATTTTTTTTTAACCTTTCTAAGCCTTTCCCCCCTCATAGATAACATGAAAATATTATGCTCACATGTTACTCTTGTCCTGATACAATGTCCAGCACAGTGTTTGCACAACTGATGAATGCTGAAGCTGCTAGTCTTACAATTCAGGAAACTGTCAATTAAAGTGCTCTTCTAGAAACAGTATGGCTGACACACCACTAATGTTTACTGTGCTTCTACTGTGTGCCAGTACTCTGATACGTGCTTTCATGTATGTCATCTCATTTCTTTCTTACAACATTCAAGGTGTTTTGCATAATTCCCATTTTGCAGTGGGACAAAATGAAGCATAGGAAGTGGATGACTTGCTTTGAGACTAAGTCACTAACTGCTGGGGCTAGAATTTGGATCCAGGTTTTATCTTTTCAGGCTAGAGCCCCTGCCCTTCCAATGTTCCCAACCACATATGGCAGTAAAGTTAGGAGGTCTGAATGTAAGATTTGAAACCTGAAGCTTTATTTATGGCTGACACTATGATTTACTCAGTAATTTCTTCTATCAGTCAGAGGATATAGACTTATTTAGGCACAAATAATAGAAATCCAAATCGTACTGGAGAATTATACGGAATTCAAAAGGAGATTTGTATACAGAAAGGACTTTTGTATGGAATCCAAAAAGGAGAATTTATTGACCTGAATAATGAAAAAGTTCAGGAGAAGCTGGTTTTAGGTAGAGGTGGGATTGGGGACCTAAGCAAGTTCAAGAACTCTTGGCCGTGTATCATCTTGACCTTTGGCTCCATCTTGGCAAATTCTCCCTTTCCTCCAACTGATAGCGATATGGCTGCCTCCATACCCACAGTAATAGCTCCACAGTGGAAATAAAGAGCCTCACTTCTCAACAGAAGAAGCTTCCAGAATAAAGTCTCACTCAGCAATTTGGGTCACATCTCCAACCCTGAACCTATCACTCTATCCAAGATAGCTGGCCAGAACTGAGTCACATACATTCTCCTGGAATTAGCAGTAGACTTCAGTCAGCCCAAAGAGCATAAACAGAATTGGGGTTGGGGGTAGATTGCCCAAGGGAAGTGCCTGGAATTAATGGGAGTGAACCAAGTGATGGTTACTCTTCTGGAAAGAAAACTGAGAATCAAGCCTCTCATTTACAAGCCAGGTGACCTGAACCAATCAAGTATCTGTTAAGAATTAAGGGCTCTGGTGCCTGACAGACTGGATGAATTCTGGCTTTACCATTTTTGAGCTGTGTGACTTGAAGCAGGATACATTGTTTCTCTATACATCAGTTTCCTCACCTGGAAAATGACACAACTTATAGAGTGTTAAGGAAAAGACTAAAGAGGTTAAACCATATCAATTTACATACTGTTAAAAAATGATTTGCATATACTAAGTGCTTATTAATTAACTGCTGCCTAACATTTTCAAATTATTATGCCTTAGTTTCCTCAAATTTAATGCAGGACTTTGCTTTCCTTGACTAACACACAGAATGAAAGTGAGAACACAAGTGATGGTAGACTGAAAAATTGAAGGCATTCTTGACCGTTAATGCACTTCCAGGAATCCGATACCCCCCCCCCATGGTACCTTCTTCAAGTAAAATTTGTCTGACCATACCTGTGAAGTGACCTCTTTGGAATCATACTGCACTTGCCATTTTCCAGTGAGCTGCTCTAACATGAGTGCTTGGCTTTTACACTGAACGAGAAAAGAGAAGCTCTTGCAGGTCATATCTGTCCTCCGTTCAAACCTTCTAGTGATATTCGATCTTATCAGAATAAAACGCAATGTCCACACCATAAGCTAACAATCCTACATAATCTGGCTCCTACCTTATTTTTCTCTTTTCTTATTGCTTCATATTCCACTCTTCTCTCATTGGCTTCATCCACAGAGGCCTCTTTAATCTTTTTGATATGTGAACATGCTCGGTATATGATAGCCTCAGGACCTCTGCATATACTTTTAACTATCCTTGACCCACCTTCTCACGTTAGTTAAGTATCTGGGCAAATGTTGCCTTGTCTGTGAAGTCTTATCTAATCCACCTGACACAAAAATAACCTCTCTTAATTCTTTAAATTCACTTTATCCTGCCATAGTTATTTTTTATAAGCTCTCATCTTGACTTGTTATTTTATAAATTTATTTATTCACTCATGTATAATCTGTTTCCACTAACTAAAATAAAAGTTCCTTAAAGGAAGGATTGATGTTTTTGTTGATCATGGCTGTATCCCAGTGCCTACAGAGAATGACCATAGTACTAGATAATCAATAAATATTTGCAGAATGAGTGAATAATAAGAGAAATAAAAACCCCTGGTGCAAAGCTTGGGATATAATCAGTATTCAGTAAATGTTTCTTTAAAAATATATTTCCAACTAATCCCTCAGTGAAATTTGGTCGGTAGTTATTTGAATTTACCAGAGATACTATTCAGCAGTTGCACTCTTACATACTTATCCAATTGATTTTAAAATTATGTCAACATAAAAATTTGCAAGTGAATATTTATAGCAACTTTATTCATAATCTCCCCAAACTGGAAGCAACCAGAATGGCTTTCAATCAGTAGGTAAATGGATAAATTGTGGTACATCTAGATGATGAAATGTTACTGAGCAACCAAAAGAAACGAGCTACCAATCCGCAAACAAGTCCGGGATGAATCTGCAATGCGTACTGCTAAGTGAAAGGAGTCGGTTTTTAAAAACTACATGCTGTATGATTACAATTATATGGTATTTCAACAAAGGCAAGAAACTTAGTAATAGTAAAAAAAATAAAATAAAAATCAGTGATTGCCAGGAATTTGAGGGATAAGAAAAGAAGGATTGAATAGCTGAAGCACAGGGAAATTTTTAGGGTGGTGAAACTCTTCTGTAAGATACTATAGTTGTGGATACATGATATCATACATTTATCAAAACCTATTACCTATTAAATTTTACAGCACAAAGAATAAACCTTAATTTTTGTAATTAAAAAAATTATTTAGGAAGTCTGCTCATCATAGGATGGAAAGCAGAAAGTCATTGAACAAGCTAACTGTATACAACCTCACTGGAAGGGGTGGAGGGGAAGGTGACAGCCAAAGCAACTTTGGGAATGGGTGGAATATAAAACTAAGGGCAAAAGAAATTAGAGATAAGCTGATAAGGTTGTATCTCATCAGGCTGCCAGTTAACAATTCTGATACTGCTCTATGTGGGGACTGGAACTGGACAAGTAAGTAAACGGATGGTGGAGGATAGAAGCCAAGTTTATCGCTGGTGGAGTGCCTCCACCAGTGCATAGATATGTACAAGGAAGACAGGTATGAATATATTTTTTTCTTGCTCTCTCAGTCTAGAGAACATAAAAGCAACAATATCCCAGAAGCAAAGTGCCTATCCAGTGGCCAGATGCTGGTTTCTAATATAGTTCTCCATTAAAAAGAGGGAATGGCTCCTTGAGGGAATGGCTAGAACAGTTTATTCCGGGATTAAGACAAGCCTGGAGCATCTATAATGCCAGAAAATCAGGAAGGAAGAAGGGAGGGAGGGAGGGAGAGAGGGAGGGAGGGCAGAAAAGAAAACAACAATAAGAAAATAGCCCAACAATGATGGAGGAATATCAAAGGGACACGGGAACCAAATGAAAGAACTCCCCGTGACCAAAGCAATTTGAGCAACAACATAAAAAAGTCTTAGATTATAATCTTAAATATAAAATAAATATCTATGAGTCATATTTATATAAATCAAGGGTTGAATAAATGCATAAATAATTGGCAAATTTCCTATGCTGAAGAATTCCAAATAATTTTAGATATTTTACCCTCAAGACTAGGGAGCATAATTCAGATCTTTCAGTGCAGCTGCACAGAGTGGAGAAACCTGTCAAACATGGCTTCACCCAGGTGACCAAGTCAACGACCTCAATGATAAGTCATGTTAGTGATGTCATGTATCCTTGACATGATGTGATGAAAACGGCACTTCTCCTCTGTGGCCTTCCTTCTTCTAATCCTTAACCACAGACTAATCATGAGAAGACTTTCAGACCAATCCCAATAGAGGGATATTCTGCAAAATAACTGACCAGTACTGCCCAAACTGTGAAGATCATTGAAAATAAGCCGGGTGTGAGAAACTGTCGCAACCAAGAAAAAACTAAAAAGAAATGATGATTAAATGTGATGTGGCATTCTGGATGGGATCCAGAAAGAGAAAAAAGAACATTAGGTAAAAAATTAAAGTAATCTGAATAAAATATGTAATTTAGCAAATACTAATACATCATTATTAGTTCATTAATTATAACACATATCAATAGATGTTAATAATAGGTAAAACTGGCATCAGGGTTTGTGGGTGGGTACTCTCTGAACTATTTTGCATTTTTTTGGTCAACCTGAAACTGTTCTAAAAATAACATTTACATATCTTAGAAAAAGTTACTGAAGACACAATCTGTGGGTAAAGAGTGCATCGACTAAAGTGTGGTGAACAAAAGAAAGAGAGTCGAAAAAGGTCCCAAACTTTAACTTGGACTAATGAACGGGTTTATCCACCTTCATCAATCCATTCATCCAATGCAGATCTACTGCCTGTCTGCATTTACCAGGACCTCTGCTATGAGATGGGACACAATGGTGAGTCAAGAAGAGGCACATTCCCTATCCTTAAGAAGCCAGATGAGTAGGGAACACAAACATTACTAAAATATTTTAATCACATGAGTAACCGTTAACATTCCAGTAGTAGGTAGTGCTACAAAGAAGCACACAGTATCCATGAGAACACACAGTGGAGCCCATGGGTCCATCACAGAAGCTAAAAAAGGTGTCTCTGATTCAATATTGGAATCACAGTCGTAATATACATGCCTCAGGGAGAGGGCAGAGAAAGACGGTAGTTATCCACCTCACAATATAACTCTTTGAGATGTCTTAGCTTTATTTTGTTCTTGGCAGTCAGCTCAAACAGGAACGGATTGACTGTTGTGCAAACAACTTTCATTTTGTTTAGTTTTTGATAACTATCATCTTATAATAAGCAACTGCTTCTTGTGTGAAGTAGGAAACAAGGCAAAGAAAGAATTCAAAAGACTTTAAGGCTACACAATAGGGTGGCTTTGTGATAACAAACAGAGCCATGAGAAATGTTTGAAGTGTGACACATGGCTTCATGGGGGTTGTTGTTTTTTTCTTGGTTTTATTGGGTAACCCTTCCTCCACCCCTTTCTAGTGATTTCGTGATAGATACAAAATAATTGTTTGTGAGGAATGAAAAGGACTTATACTAAAGGCTGCTTTCCTCAGATTTGGTGTGAATATGACTACTGTCTATTCTAATCCTTGAGGCATTCTTAAGAGCCAGTGTATGAATCAAGAAAGACTCTTACTTTTATTCCTTGCTCAATATGTAAATTCTATTTTTTAGCTTTCTTTTTCCCCCCTTCAGTTGAGATGCTTACTCCCTCTTCTTTATTTTTTTGAATAAGTTTTCTTCCCTTTTTTCTTTTTCCAGGATGGATATATTATTACTCACATTGGGGAGTGGTTATATTAAACCTATTAATATGTTTACTTTTTTACCTATTGAGAATGCTGTGAAAGACAAGGAAAATGAAATGACTAAGAGGTGCTTTCTGAATAATGCCATGGAGCTCACAGTAATGGCAGTCATTTCTGAGCACTAAGTAGTAATCTGGCTACATTGTTAAAGTAGAGTATCCAGCATTCTAATATTTTCTCTGTAACAACAGCCCCAGAAGTATATTAATTATAACTGGAGGAATTAACATGAGCGTCTAACACATATGCCCCATTTTCCTCCAGGCTGGATGAAACAGTGTGAGCAGAGAAATAATAATCCTCAGGCTAAGCACTAACCTTTGTCCTCATTTTCCTTCCTGGTTTTATGCAGGAGTAACTAAGCAGGTTAATGTCTCAGGACTGGCTATGATTATTTTTAGTTTAAACAACAGTGTCTGCCCAGGATAAATGCATGTGCGAGATAGATTTCACCCCTGAGAGCAGTTCATCTCCTCTTTCGTGTGCCATTTTCCATTTACTGCCCCTCAAATGGGTTCTGGATGTACAGATTACATTATCACATTAAATAGCGATGGGCAAATTTCAAAGCGTTTATAGTTGAGATGCACCTGGACTTTTAGATTCAGACTTGAAAGCTAGCTCACATTAACTGATCTATGAAACTGTGATGGAGACACCTAATGTCATTGTCAAATTCCTTTGAATACTTTTTAAATGAGGCAAACTGAATGCAGGATTCCAGGGTTTTTCAGCTATCCTTTCTAAACTGACCCTGCAAAGGAAAGGCAAAGAACGATTTAAAACTTTGCAAAATTATATGTTATAAAAGTGTACTTATATCACTACTCATAACCAAACTTATATCTAGTCCTGTCCATTTAGTTATTCAACAAGAAAAATGTGTGTAAATTGCAGTTATTGGCATGTAGTAACAATGCTATATATCTTTATTAATCTATTTATTGGTTGATTCCTTCTTTTATTCATTCAACAAACACACACTGTGTTTCTACTATATCTGAACACTATGCAATTAGGTGAGTTTATAATAGCTTTAGCCACCAGGCTGTGAGCTGAAGTGACTGACATGTGTCATTTTTGGGTCAAAGATTGTAAGACTCTGCAGAGCTCTTTTCTTCATCCGGGGTGACTGAGAAACACATGTCTCATGTGGTTCAATGACAACATGGGGGAGACTGTCAGCCTGGGTTGAGTACGGCCTTCACTAACCCACAATGGGCATGTGCTATGAGTACAAAACAAACCTTTACTGTGTGAAACCACGGGATTTTGAGATTCAGTTTTTGTTGTATCATAACTTAGTTTATCTTGACTAATAGTTAGCTATTTAACTAGTACCCATGATGATGAGTTACCATTTATTAAGTCCATAAAAAATCAATCATATTTTAGAGGTGAGGAAACTGAAGTTCAGAATATCAAGTAACTTACTCTAGGTCATTCACATAGCTTATGAAGCAGAGAAAGACTTTGGACCAAAGTCCCATGCCCATGAATATGTCTCCCATGCTCTAAATATCCTAATTAGGGGCTATATGTAAGAATAAATATATTTCATAATATTAAGGAAATAGTTACTAATTTATCCATGTATTTCAAACTTTTTCAGCACTTATGAAACAGAAATATGCTCATAGCAGTGAATCCCAGTGTTCTTTACAAAATTCTAGATCTTCAAGATATCAATAAGATTTGTTCTGTGGTCAAACAAATAATTTTTTGAGACACTCTATACAATTTGCATAAAACCCAATTTAGGTACTCATTCAGATTTATTTAACTTCACCTGTCTCTCAGCTGACAGCACTGTCTCTATTGCTACAGCTGCCACTACCTGGTCTCCCAGCATGACCTGCTCTTTTCACAAGTATTGGGCTCAGCGAGACCTCCATCACTTTTGTTGCTGTGGAGTTAAGATAGCACACAGATGTGTCAGCAGGACATAATGGTGCTTGCTGGAATGAATTGCAGCTGCGTGACAGACACACCAGGAATGAGCCTGAAGCCCTCACAGTAGGCAGAGCTGCAGGTAGTATTCTACAATTGGCCACACACTTGGTATAAAGAAAAGGTTCCTGGGGTCAGGCTAGACAATGACTTTTGGGCAGTACAAATGGGCTACCTGGTTGGCTAACAAACTGAAAGAAACAAGGCAGGATTGGTGACAAGAAGGTCTGGGATTGAGCTATGTAAAAGACCCATGGAAACGGGTACAAACAAGCCAGCTTCTGATAGCTTTAGAAATCAAAAGAGAGTATCTCTAAAAAAATAACGGAATACAGGGAACTACCGTAAGACTTTCCTTGAGACCCACTGTCCTCCAGTTGTCTATTACGATAGCTTTACATGACTCTGAAAAGTCAGTGTATGATGTTTAATTAAGTTAATGCGTCACCCTGCCAAAATGACATTTCTATTTTGGAAAGTGTCTTCTAAGTCTAATGTAAGTGGGTATGTGGGTGATTACTACTATAGCAGCAAAAGAGCAGAAAAAATTTCTGACAGGAGAGTTTTTATTGGTTCTTGCATCAGAGCCAGAACTTGGCCTGAAGAAGACCAATTCTTCAGTGGTGTCAGTATCACCCACAAATATACCAATTCTCCCAATATAAAGATTGCTATTCAAGGATGCACTGAAAACCCTTCCGATAGTACATGTCCATGTAAGGTCTAAAATGTTTGGCAGAGAAAGAAAGGGTAAAGATAGATGTGCTACTACCAGCATTTCCTGAATCTTTACTCCTCACCTTTGTTTTTCTGAAAAGTAAGCATCCCTGAAATTAAAACTGTAATTCTGTAGATTAATGTAGTGAAGTCCCCTCAGATGACCTGGACTTGAATCTTGGCTGTGAGGTTCAGTCAATAGGTAACTCTGGGGAAATAGTTCAATAGAAGTTTTAGTTCTCTCATCTGCAAATTGGATGTAATAAATACTATCCATTCTGTATATATCATCAAGTTATCATGAATTTAATAAGATGATGATTCTTCCATTATTTGTATAATCTTGGACAAGTTAAGTAAATTGCCTGGGATCTAATTTTCTTCACATCATTTCTATATTAGAGACTTAGTTGGGATAATCACCAAGATCCTTCTAGCTCTGATATTATAGATCTATACACATGAAAATGTTCATTGAGAAGCATTAGAGAAATGTAAATTTGATTACCCTTATAATTTATAATATTTCCATTAGTACTGCTAGTTTGAATGCAGTAGTCCTTGAGAACTAGGCTTCTTTAGAAAGGGGGAAAGCATGGTCCTTGATACTTTCCACATGGGACTGTTGTCAGCTGCAGGGATTCCTCTCTGTAAAGGGCAGCAGTGAAAAGCATGGAGCCCTTTGCTCCTCCTGCTCGAAATTGATGACCTCCCTGCTCTAACCACCAGAGGGGAGACATCATCTGTTTCATGTTCTGATTTAGACCCAGGAGCTTCTTGTGGCAGGTTTGAAATTAATAAACCCACACCCTCTTGAAGTCAGAAGTAGCAGAATCATCAATTTCTCATTGATTTCTAGAAGAAATGAAGGCTCTGCCCTCTCACCCCCTCTCCTCTACTCTCCTTGGAGAATGGATAGAAAATTGCACAGGAATCCTGGTTTCACTGTACGTTATGGTGCCTTTGCAATGATGATAAATCATTTATTAAAACTTGACTGTGCACTTGGCACTGAGCTCTGTTCTTCACAATTATTTCCTTATTTAATCCTCACGATAATGCCATGAGGAAGGACACTTGGGCTTAGAAATGGTAAGTAACTGAGAAGTCAGTGGAATGGGGACTCCAAAGTTTGAATTCAAGGCTAGTAATTCTGAACTGTTTTTGTTCTCAGGACTGCTTTACATTCTTAAAAATTATTAAGAACTCCAAAAATGTTTTGTTTCTGTGTGTCATATTTATTGATCTTTACCACATTAGAAATTCAAGTTGAGAAAAATTTTAAACACAAGAATACACAAAAATTCCATTAGTATTTAGTGTTATTTAGCCTCTGGAAAACTCCACTGTACAACCAAAAGATAATGAGAGTAAAAGAGGTAAATATCATCTCAGTATAATATGAAAATAATTTGAATTGGTAGATCCCCTGAAAGAGTTTTGGGGTCCCCAAACCATACTACTCAGAAAACTGCTATTATAAATGTTTACATTTCACACTATGCTAGCATGTCTTGCATTTCTAACATATGTTCAAAATAACATAAATATCTTGTACAAGTCAGACAGAGATCTCCAATTCTCAAATGTTTTATCTCCACAGTGAAAACTTCATATCCTCTGTCCCTTTTGCATTGGAGAGTTAGTCTCTATTTTTTTCCCTTCAAACAGTATATATGAAGGGTCTATAGAAATGAGAGGTGAGACCAGGCAGTGGCTCAGTGAATAGAGCATCAACCTGGGATGCTGAGGACCCTGATTTAAAACACCAAGGTTGCTGGCTTGAAAGTGGGCTCACCAGCTTGAGCACAGGGTTAGGTGCTTGAGCATGGGATTATAGACATGACTCATGCTCACTGGCTTGAGCCCAAAGGTCACTGGCTTGACATCCAAGGTCATCGGCTTGAGCCCAAGGTCTCTATCTTGAGCAAGGGGTCATTGACTCAGCTGTAGCCCACCCCCGCCCCCATCAAGGCAAGTATGAGAAAGCAATCAATGAATAACTAAAGTGCTGCAACTACAAGTTGTTCTCATCTCTCCTTCCTGTCTGTCTTTCTCTATCTGTCCCTCTCTCTCACTAAAAAAAAAAAAAAAAGAAAGAAAGAAAAAAAATGAGAGGTGATATTTTATGCCTGAGGTGGTGTAGTGGATAAAGCATCAACCTGGAACACTGAGGTCACTGGTTTGAAACCCTGGGCTTGCCTGGTCAAGGCACATATGAGAATTGATGCTTCCTGTTCCTCTCCCCCTTCTCTCTCTCTCCCTTTCTAAAATGAATAAAATCTTTAAAAAAAAGAGAGAGGTAATATTATTATTACCAACTTCTTTGCAACTCTTGTTTACTTCCTCTTTACTTATACAGTCCTGAAATTCAAATGTTATCTGATAACTTTTTGCCGTTGCATTCCATAAAAAGAGATGCTGGTGGATGTAGTTCATTTTTATTTTCAAGAAGTATTTATTCAGTGCCTACTATGTGCTAGACACTGCAGCAGGCCCAACATTCACAATAATATTTGTGCCCAGGAAGCTTAGCATCTGATGGGGAAGGATAGATACATCACAAAAGAAAAATTATGAAAACAATATAACTTAAGAATATGGAAGCACATAATAATGACACCTAATTGATAGATATATGAATTTACCAGAGATTCCAACTGCCCTTTGGTTGTTCCGCCTGATTGCCTGATCTCATCCTTACTTACTGGACTATCGCCCCTGAGGCAGAAGTGTTCTAGGAAGCTGGTCAACTGCCTCAAAAAGGAGCATTCCAGGAAGCCGAAACTGTAAAACCATAAAAGGGAACATACCAGAACTTCTGACTCAGTATCTCCTCAGGCTCTCTGAAACCCTATAAAATTCACCTTATAGTCTGTACAGGTGCCCTTCTCACCGAATAAGTGCCCGGCAGGGTTCCTTTCTTCCTTTCAATAAATGCCTGTTACTCTGGTCTTTTCAGACTCCCATGGATTCCAACACTAATTCAGCTTTCAAAGATCAGAGAACATTAAGAAATACACTAGTAATTTGACTGCTGTATTTCACAGCGCCCATTTTTATTTTTAACTTCCTTATCTAACTTGATGTCACTTTCAACATTGACTTCTAGTTTTCTCCCCTCTATTTTAATGTTGAAGGTTTCTTTTTTCATATTCAGACAAATCGCTTTACATTTTCAAAGTCAAGTCTCATTGTTATTCTTTCTGTAGGTCCTTTTGTATCATTTCCCTGATATCCCTGGTATTCATAATATCTCCCAAATGAGTACCATCTGTGAATTTCATCAGTACGCTGTCTGTTCCCTGGTCTGGGTTATGAATGAAGATGTTAAATAAGAACAGACATTATAGGGCAGCTGCTTCGTGCAGCACCCCACCGGGAGTCTTCTTGATGTTTGGGACACCTTCTCACTGGCATTCATTACATTTTGTTGATAGTCCTTCAAGTAGCTTTGAATCCCAAGTGATAATGATAATGTACAAGCACATTTAAAGTTTTGTGGTTAAAATTTTAGTTAAGATGTGGCATACTTTCTGTTAACTTCTGAGTTCTGGAAAGCAGTTACTTAGCTTCCCTATCTCCAGCCCAAAATGACTCTAGTATTTGTTAATAAACTTTAAAATCCACATATGTAGAAAACTTTATTTCCAGGTTTAAGTATCACATTCTCATATGAGGAATGCATGATGAGATATTTTCAAGAGAAGAAATCAAAAATTTGTCCAACTACTTGTAGGGTCAAGGGTTGGATTATTAAAGATTATAGAGGGATTTTGGGAGGCAACTGGTATACTGAGAGTCCCGTGCATTCACTAAGGTGTACAAAGGGTATTTTCCTCTTCACCTCAAGTTAAAAGAAAGGCTTAATTCAGAGAATTTGATAACTATGCTCTAAAGTTTGGGGAATGCTTTATATTATGACCTTTCACTTACAGTAACATCTGAAGATAAGGAGTGGCTGTGAGCCTTTCTCTTAGAGATTTAATATGAGCAAACTATATGGGACCATGTGTACAATATGCACAAGAGAAATCCATTGGACTGATTGTTGTTCAAAACTGGTCAAAAAGAATTTTGCAGAAAGAAGCCAAAGGCACCACTCAGTTTCCATTGATAAAAAATGAAATGTGAGCATTTGGCTAGATGGAAATGAATTAATTTAAGCCAATAGAACCACTGGTCAACATGGGGTAGAAATGGTGCAACACAGAAGAACCTGTGTATATCAGTTAGCTTTTGCTGCATAGGAAAATACCCTATAACCTAGTGACTCAAAACAACCATTTATTTTAGCTCATGATTCTTTTTTTTTTTTTTTTTTTTTTTGTATTTTTCTGAAGCTGGAAACCGGAGGCAGTCAGACAGACTCTCGCATGCGCCCGACCGTGATCCACCCGGCATGCCCACCAGGGGGCGATGCTCTGCCCATCCGGGGCATCGCTCTGTCATGACCAGAGCCACTCTAGCACCTGGGGCAGAGGCCAAGGAGCCATCTCCAGCACCCGGGCCATCTTTTGCTCAAATGGAGCCTCAGCTGCGGGAAGGGAAGAGAGAGACAGAGAGGAAGGAGAGGGGGAAGGGTGGAGAAGCAGATGGGTGCTTCTCCTAGGTGCCCTGGCTGGGAATCGAACCCAGGACTCCTGCATGCCAGGCCAATGCTCTACCACTGAGCCAACCAGCCAGGGCCTGGTTCTTTAGGTCACCAATTTAGGTGGAAGTTAATCACAACTTTCTTTACAGTCTAGACTGGCCCATTCATATGCCTATGGTTAGATGTGGGTCAGTTTTGGACTCACTGATCTATTATAGCCTTAACCAAGTTAGCTAGTCTCTGCTCCACATGGTCTCTCATCCTCTAGCAGACTGTTAAAGTGACATCAAAGTAGGGTTTCAAAAGAGAGTAAAAGAATACAGTACTTCTTGAGGCCTAACTTATAACTGAAACATCTTTAATTCCTTCACATGCTGTTGGTCATGGCAAGTCACAAGGGTCTCATCCTAAAGATAGCCAAGGGGGAGGTTGGAGGAAGAAAAAACAGGATACTTAATAACATTATTGAGTTATGAACCTGTCCTCTACTGCCTACTCCTGTTCCTTTGTTGCATGAACAAAACAAACAAACAAATCCCTTTCCGATTTAAACTACTGTTTATTGGGATTTTTCCTACTTGCAGGAAAACATATTTTTGAGTGGTACAATAATAAATTTTTATAAAAGAAGAGCTAAACTGAGCTGCATGACTACAGAGGGATCAAATTAAAAGATGAGTCAAAAATGAATAAAGGTAATAGAAAAAATAAATTAAATAACATGGATTAAGAGTTATATGAGAAAATATTAAAGTAAGTGGAATTTTTCTGGTCTGAAAAAACACAAAACTTGGAAAATTAGTTTAGCAAAGTTGCATAAATGGTTATTGTGCAAAAGATTATAAATAATCTGCTTTTTTTATTTGTTGTAGAAGGAACAAAACAAGAACCAAGATTTCTTATTAGAAAATGAGATGGATAAATTCATCTTTGCTGATAATAATGTAAACAGTGGAATTCTGTTGAAAGAATGCTCTGAATATTCTTTTCTAGAAATTTTTAAGAATGAACAATACCTGTTCTATTTAGTATTACATATGTTTTGATTCCCAAGAAAAATATAATAAGTAACTTATTTTTCAGCCTTACATTTCTTCAAACAAGTATTAGTTTTACATATAAGAAATAGATAAATGTATAAAACAAATCTGATTTTTTCAGTAATTTGAGGGAGGCTTTTGACAAGCAAAAAGATATGCATTAGAAAGTGTCCTGGTGACTTATGCTTCTATTTTTCTCCATTCAGAATCAAAATCTTGACTTCCTGACTGTCCATGCCTCACTTTCATTTTATTCAGTAAGAGTATCTTCTTCTCTTACAGAGATTCAGGATGTTTCTATACATCTCTTTTATAATAGAAAAGTCATTTATTTTGCAACAATCATAAATTTGATAACTATCATTTTAAAGCTTGTTTAAACATTGTCAAGATATTCATTCATTGCTTGACTCCATTTCTTTATTTTCTTCATTTACTCCAATTTGTATGTATCACCTGAAGAGCACCATACTTTAGAGTTGAAGCTTTTGCCACAGGCTACCAAAATGTAGTGATTGCAAAGAACATATTCATAATGTAGGTAATTGTTTCAGCTCTTGAAATATTTTCTCCTTCCGTAACTGTGGCATATACATAAATTAATGTATATCAAGATAGAATTATATGCAAGGGTTATTTGTCCTAGTTTATCTCACTTGGCACCAAAATCAGGACTATATTAGGTACGTAGTATCCATAAAGGTCAGTTACCTACTTGGAGGGTTTACAAAGACAATAGTAAAATGTGAGAATGACTGAAATCTATACTATAGGATGAAAAAAAATACATATCTTAAAACATATTCTTATATGTAAAATTTATGAATAAGATATTTTGGGTTCTGACAGCAAAATAGAATTCCCCCTCAATAAGAAACTAGAAGATCTATGGGAATACTTCAACACTCTTTAGTATTTTTCTTGTAATCTGTTCTATACCATTTTTATCAATTAAAATCTTCAGAGATATGTCAATACCTTGCTCTAGGACCCTCATTACTAAGCATAACTTATCTCTAGTCTCTGGGAGAGGCCCTATAAATGCATAAATGTATATGAATAAGATAATCTAACCACAATTACTTAAGGCCACTGTTTATTTCCACTCCAAACTCCATTCTGTCATACTTCCCTTCAAGTCAGATATTGCTAATGTGGTTATAGGTATTTGGGACTCCCTCTAAGGGGAGATTGAATGGTTCATATATTCATTTGTGTTTAGAGAGATATATTTATGGAAGTGGCTCACAGCCCCTTCCATATATTGTTAAGATATTGCTGGCCGTCCTGGTGATACAGTGGTCTCCAGGCACACTTCTGTCATTCATTAAGATACCTCATTGAGCTTCAGGACACCAAGGTGTGGGACCAAAGGTCATATACAATACAAGCATGCCCTATGGTAGCTGGCATGGGAAGCATGTGGGCATGAAGGAGAACCATGGTTTGAAATATATGAAGCAAGATGCAGGTCAGTGGAGAATCTTCCAATCAGCAGGCATGTAGCAATGGAAGATTTAGCTTTCATTAACGTCTGGTCAGAACTGAATTTCTCTGTTGGGGATTTATTCACAATATGGTAGATGAAACTACCTATGTACTAGACATTTATATATGTATTAAACATTTTTGAAGGTAATAGTAAGATACAGAATTTGTCAGAATTCCTGTGTTAGTAAGACCCAAAATTATATTAGTATTACACAGAATGAGCACCTCTGTAATAAATTAGATATAAATAAAAACTTGACACTTTTGCATATTTGTAAGATGTTAATAATAATTAGTGTTAAAGGTAAAATAAAATTTTTTGAATTATTAACAATAAAATAAATGTTAATCACTAATTTAGGAGACTTTTTTCTGTTTTATCTAGAAAAGATTATATTAAAAAAATGAAACTTGACCACCTTTTTACCCCATACACAAGAATAAACTAAAAATAGATGAAAGACTTAAATATTAAACTCAAAACTTTAAAAATTCTAGAAAAACCTTAGTAAAATCTTGAACATTTCATGTAGCAATATTTTTTCTGTTATATCCTCTCTGGCAATGGAAACAAAATTAAAAATAAACAAGTGATAATACATCACCTAAAAAGTTTTTGGACAGCACAGAAAACAAGCAACAAAATAAAAAGACAACCCATGGAATGGTACAACATATTCAATGATACATTAGATAAGGGATTAATATCCAAAATTTATAAAGAACTTCTAAAACTCAACACCAAAAGAACAAACAATTCAATTAAAAATGGATAGACATGAATAGATACTTTTCTAAAGAGGACATACAGATAATCAATAGACATATGAAAAGATGCTCAACATCACTAATCATGAGAGAAATGCAAATTAAAGGCACAATGAGATATCACCTCACACCTGTCAGAATGGCTACCATCAGTGAATCCATAAACAACAAGTATTGGTGAGGGTGTGGAGAAAAGGGAACCCTTGTGCACTGCTGGATGGAATGCAGATTAGTTCATCCACTGTGGAAGGCATTATGGAATTACCTCAGAAAGTTCAAAATAGAACTGCTTTATGACCCAGTGATTTCACTTCTAGCAATTTATCTGAAAAAAACCCAAAACACTAGTTCAAAAAAAAATATGCACCCTTACATTCATTGCAGCATTATTTACAATAATTAATATTTGGGAGCAGCCCAAGTGCCCATCAGTAGATGAGTGGATATAAAAGCTGTGGTATATTTACACAATGGTATACTATACAGTTATAAAAAAGACAGCATGGATTCCCAAATGCCCTAGGCAGCAGCATAGTGGATGGCGGGCCTGCAGACAGACCACACCTAGGGAACACAGAGGCCACACCCAGTGGACTCCAGTGGCCAAAACCTTCTTTTACACAGACAAAATGAGAAGGCAGAGAAATGCAACAAAAATGAATAAAGAGAAATCCCCAGAAAAGGACCTGAATGAGTCAGATATAACCAAATTACCAGATTCAGAGTTTAAAATAATGATTGTTAGGATGCTCACAGATCTTAGAACAAAAATATATGGTCATTACAAACACCTAAATAAAGAGATAGCAAATATAAAAAAGGACATTAAAATAATAAAAAAGAATCAATCAGAAATGACAAATACAATAACAGAAATGAAGAACACAATGGAAGGAATTAAAAGCAGGATGGATAAAGCTGAGAATCAAATCAGTGAGTTAGAAGACAAGATAAATGAAGGCATGGAAGCAGAGCAGAAAAAAGAAAAGAGACTCAAAAAATCTGAAGAAATTCTAAGAGAGCTCTGTGACAGCATGAAGAGAAATGACATCCGCATCATAGGGGTTCCTGAAGAAGAAAAGAACAAGGGATAGAGACTTTGCTCAAACATATCACAGCTGAAAAATTCCCTAAATTAAGGCAGGAACACATCTCACAAGTTCAAGAAGCACAGAGAACTCCATTAAAGAGAAACCCAAAGAAATCTATACCAAGACACATCATAATTAAAATACCAAAGCTAAGTGATAAAGAGAAAATATTAAAAGCTGCTAGAGAAAAAAAGGCTATCACCTACAAAGGAGCCCCCATAAGGATGACTTCCAACTTCTCAAAAGAAACACTTAAGACCAGAAGGGAATGACAAGAAATATTCAAAGTAATGCAGAACAAGAGCCTACAATCAAGACTACTTTATCCAGGAAGGCTATTGTATAAAATTGAAGGAGAAATAAAAAGCTTCCCAGACAAAAAAAAAACTCAAGGAATTCACTACAACCAAACCAAGACTGCAAGAAATGCTAAGAGGCCTGTTGTAAACCTATCAAAGAAGAAAAAGAATATAGCAAAAGAGGAATACAGCTTTAAAGAATAAAATGGCAATACACAACTACATATCAATAATAACCTTAAATGTAAACGGATTAAATGATCCAATCAAAAGGCAGAGGGTAGCTGCATAGATAAGAAAACAGGACCTGTACATATGCTCTCTACAAGAGACACACCTTAAAACAAAAGATGCACATAGACTGAAGATAAAAAGAGGGGAAAAAATATTTCATAGAAATGAAAAAAAAAGTTTGGTAGCGGGCCCTGGCCGGTTGGCTCAGCGGTAGAGCATCGGCCTAGCGTGCGAAGGACCCGCGTTTGATTCTGGCCAGGGCACACAGAAGAAGCACCCATTTGCTTCTCCACCCCTCCGCCGCGCCTTCCTCTCTGTCTCTCTCTTCCCCTCCCGCAGCCAAGGCTCCATTGGAGCAAAGATGGCCCGGGCACTGAGGATGGCTCTGTGGCCTCTGCCTCAGGCGCTATAGTGGCTCTGGTCGCGACATGGCGACGCCCAGGATGGGCAGAGCATCGACCCCCTAATGGGCAGAGCTTCACCCCATGGTGGGCGTGCTGGGTGGATCCCAGTCGGGCGCATGCGGGAGTCTGTCTGACTGTCTCTCCCTGTTTCCAGCTTCAGAAAAATGCAAAAAAAAAAAAAAAAAAGTGGAAAAAAAAGTTTGGTAGCAATACTTATATCAGACAAAATGAACTTTCAAACAAAAGCTATAGTAAGAGATAAAGAAGGTCACTACATAATGATAAAGAGAGTAATCCAAAAGAAAGATATAACCATTATAAATATCTATGTACCTAATATAGGAGCACCTAAATATATAAATCAGACTGATGGATTTAAAGGGTGAGATCAACAGCAATACTATAATAGTAGGGAATTTCAATACCCCACTAACATCACTAGATAGATCCTAAAGACAAAAAATTAACAAAGAAACAGCAGACTTAAAGGACACACTAGACCAACTCAATTTAATAGATCTCCAGAACCTTTCACCCTAAAGCAGCAGAATATACATTCTTTTCAAGTGCTCATGGTACATTCTCTACGATAGACCACATATTAGAGCACAAAAGTGGTATCAACAAATTTAAGAAGATTGAAATCATATCAAACATTCTCTGATCACAATGGCATGAAACTAGAAATCAGCCACAACAGAAAAACTCAAAAATACTCAAACACTTGGAAACTAAATAGCATGTTATTAATAACAAATGGGTTAACCATGAGATCAAAGAAGAAATTAAAAAATTCCTAGAAACGAACAATAATGAGCATACATCAATTCAAATTTATGGGACACAGCAAAAGCAGTCCTGAGAGGGAAGTTCATAGCAATACAGGCATACCGTAAGAAGCTAGAAAAAGCTCAAATAAACAACTTGACCTTGCATCTAAAAGAACTAGACAAAGAATAGCAAGTAAAGCCCAGAGGTAGTAGAAGGAAGAAAATAATAATGATCAGAGCAGAAATAAATGACAAGGAGGCTAAAGAAACAATACAGAGGATCAATGAAACAAAAGGAGCTTGTTCTTTGAAAAGGTAAACAAGATTGAGGAACCTTTAACCAGACTCACCAAGAAAAAAAGAGAGAGGACTCAAATAAATAAAATTAGAAATGAGAGTGGAGAAATAACAACTGACACAACAGAAATACAAAATATTATATGAAAATACTATAAAGAACTGTATACCAAAAAACTGGACTACCTAGATGAAATGGACAAATTCCTTGAAACATATAATCTTCCAAAAATTAATCTGGAAGAATCAGAAAACCTAAACAGACCAATTACAACAAATGAGATCAAAACAGTTATCAAAAAACTTCCAAAAAAGAAAAATCCTGGGCCTGATGGCTTCACAAGTGATTTATACCAAATATTCAAAGAAGAACTAACTCCTATCCTTCTCAAGCTATTTCAAAATATTTAAGAGGAAGAAAGACTTCCAAGCTCCTATTATGAGGCAAGCATAATTCTGATTCCAAAACCAGGCAAAGACAACACAAAGAAAGAAAATTATAGGCCAATATCCCTGATGAATTTAGATGTTAAAATCCTCAACAAAATATTAGCAAAACAGATCCATCAATATATGAAAAATATCATACACCATGATCAAGTGGGATTTATCTTGGGAGGCAAGGCTGGTATAATATTCATAAATCAATCAATGTGATTCATCACATAAACAAAAGGAAGGAGAAAAACCACATAATACTTTCAATAGATGCAGAAAAAGCATTTGATAAAATCCAGCATCCATTCATGATCAAAACTAACAGCAAAGTGGGAATACAGGGAACATACCTCAACATGATAAAGGCCATCTATGACAAACCCACAGCCAACATCATATTCAATGGGCAAAAATTAAAAGCAATCCCCTTAACACCAGGAACAAGGAAGGGGTGCCCCCTTTAACCACTCTTATTCAACATAGTACTGGAAGTCCTAGCCACAGCAATCAGACAAGAAAAAGAAATAAAAGGCATCCAAATTGGAAGAAGAAGTAAAACTATCATTATTTGCAGATGATATGATATTGTATATAGAAAACCCTAAAGTTGCAGTAAAAAAACTACTAGACCTGATAAATGAATTCAGCTAGGTGGCAGGATATAAAATTAATACTCAGAAATCAGAGGCATTCTTATACACTAACAATGAACTGTCAGAAAGAGAAATTAAGGAAGCAATCCCCTTTACCATTGCAACCAAAAAAAATAAAGTACCTAGGAATAAATTTAACCAGGCAGATTAAAGACTTGTACTTGGCAAATTATAAAACATTGATAAAAGAAATCAGGGAAGATAAAAACAAGTGGAAGCATATACCATTCTCATGGTTAGGAAGAATAAACATTATTGAAATGTCTATATTACCCAAAGCAATTTATAAATTCAATGCAATACTGATTAAAATACCAATGACTTACTTCAAAGGTATTGAACGCATATTCCAAAAATTTATATGGAACCAAAAGAGAACACAAATAGCCTCAGCAATCTTGAAAAGGAAGAATAAAGTGGGAGGTATCACACTTCCAGATATCAAGTTATACTACAAGGCCATTGTACTCAAAACAGCCTGGTATTGGCATAAGAACAGGTATATAGCTCAATGAAACAGAACAGAGAACCCAGAAATAAACAACCCACACTTTTATGGACAACTGATATTTGACAAATGAGGTAAGAGCATACAATGGAGTAAAGACAGCCTCTTCAACAAATGGTGTTGGGAAAATTGGACAGCTACCTGCAAAAAAATGAAACTAGACCACCAACTTACACCATTCACAAAAATAAACTCAAAATGGATAAAAGACTTAAATGTAAGCCATAAAACCATAAGCATCTTAGAAGAAAACATAGACAGTAAGCTCTCTGACATTTCTTGCAGCAATATATGATATTTGCCAATTTATCTCCATGGGCAAGTGAAATAAGAGACAGGATAAACAAATGGGACTATATCAATCTAAAAAGCTTTTGCACAACTAAAGACATTAAGAACAGAATAAAAAGACAAACTACACAATAGGAGAACATATTTGACAATACGTCTGATAAGGGGTTAATAACCAAAATTTATATAAAACTTGTAAAACTCAATACCAGGAAGACAAACAATCCAATCAAAAAATGGGCTAAAGAAATGAATAGACACTTCTCCAAAGAGGACATACAGATGGCCAGTAGGCATATGAAAAAATGCTCAACATCACTAATCATTAGAGAAATGCAAATTAAAACCACAATGAGATATCACCTCTCACCAGTAAGAATGGCGCTCATCAACAAAACAACACAGAATAAGTGCTGGTGAGGATGTGGAGAAAAGGGGACCCTCCTGCACTTCTGGTGGGAATGCAGACTGGTAGAGCCACTGTGGAAAACAGTATGGAGTTCCTCAAAAAATTAAAAATCAAACTATGTTTTGAGCCAGCTATCCACTTTTAGGAATATACCTCAAGAACACCATAGCACTGTTTGTAAAGAAGAAATGCACCCCCATGTTTGTGGCAGCATTGTTCACAATAGCGAAGATCTGGAAACAGCCCTAGTGTCTATCAGTAGACAAGTGGATTAAAAAGCTTTGGTACACTACGGAATACTACTCAGCCATAAGAAATGATGACATCGGATCATTTACAACAACATGGATGGACCTTGAGAACATTATACTGAGTGAAATAAGTAAATCAGAAAAAAAACTAAGAACTATATGAATCCATACATAGGTGGGACATAAAAATGAGACTCAGAGACATGGACAAGAGTGTGGTGGTTACGGGGTGGGGGGGAGGAGAGGGAAGGGGTAGGGGGAGGGGAGGGGCACAAAGAAAACTAGTTAGAAGGTAACAGAAGACAATTGGACTCTGGGTGATGGGAATGCAGCATAATCAAATGTCCAAATAACCTGGAGATGTTTTCTCTGAACATATGTACCCTGGTTTATCAATGTCACCCTATTAAAATTAATTTAAAAAAAGACAGCATGGATGGACCTGGAGAGCATTTATGCTCAGTGAAATAAGCTATTCAAAGAAAGATGGGTACCATATGACTTCACTCATATGTGGACTCTACTGAACAAAATGAACTAACAAAATAGACAGACTCAGACATAGAGAGCAGGCTGACAGCTGTCATGAAGTGGGTGCTGGGTGAGAGAGGTGGAGGGATTGAGAGAAAATGTTAAAAATAAAAATGAAATAAACTCATGGCTATGAATAGCATTGTAGTAATTGCCAGGGTGAGGGAGGTGGTGGAGGGTTTAGGGGGGGATATATGGTAATGAACAAAGTCTTGACTTAGGAGGGTGAACACCCAATAATACAGTGTAGAGATGTGGTGTAGAAGTGGGTACCTAAAACCTGTATAGTTATGTGACTAGTGTCACCCCAATATATTCAATTAAATTTTTTGAAATATTGCCATATGAAGAAAGCAATCAATGAACAACTAAGATGCTGCAATGAAGAATTGATGCTTCTCATCTCTTTTCCTTCCTGTCTGTCTGTCCCTATCTGTCCCTCTCTCTGTCTCTCTGTCTCTGCCACACACACACACAGAAAGTAAATATTATAGAGATATGTCCAGCAGTTAATTAATAAAAACATCGTTATTTTTGTTATGTTTTTGTATTTGGCAGCTTTAAAATGTATATATTATTTGTTTCTATTTTCATTCTAAATAAATACCTTTCTAGTAACTAAGTTTTCATTTATAATTTTATATTCTTTTTTCTGAAATGGGCTCCCTAAATTATGCAAGTTTCAGGTTCCCAGAAATTTAATAAATTTAACCCTGGTCGTCCCCCATCCATTGATCTCTCTCTCTCTCTCTCTCTCTCTCTCTCTCTCTCTCTCACACACACACACACACACACACACACACACACCAGAGTTTAGTGCACATGGCCTGCATTTGTGTTCTCTATGATGTTTTGTTTGTTTGTTTAACGAGACTTCTTACTGTAGTAGAGAAGGGGTATTTTTGTATTTTTAAGCTCTTTCTGAGGGAATAGCCACTTATTGGGGTTGGCAAGTGAGGTGAAGTCTGAGTGGATAAGAAACTTTCCTGTTGGCCTAATCCATGAGCTTTTTTTGAACAAGAGGTCAGGGTGTTTAATCATGTCATGTTTTAGTGACCTTCACAGCAATTCTTACATGTCACCAGATTCATTTTTTTCTTCTTTGTCTTCCTTTAATAAACCCTATACATTTAGTTTTCATTATGTCCAAGACAAAGTGATAAGGAAAATAAATGCACCAGGAAGAATACTTCCAGCCCACAAGAGTTCACCCTGCGTTCCAGGTAGGGCTACTCCTCTGTGGTACCAGATGTTGGTACAGGGCAAACAGCAGATATGGAGCCTCTGATTAGGACAATGTTGAGGTCAAGTTGCAAGTGGTTGGTTAGGGTGGGGGGAAGGTCTTGTGTCAGTGAAGAATTCAATTGTTATTAGCCTAAGAACAGAGTCAGGGCCATTGAATGAGTCCTCTGGAAACACTTAGAGATGTGGGTTCATTTTAAGTCCCAGATGAAAAAATAACATGGATGAAGTATCAGGATGCAAAACAAATGCCAGGGTATAGATGGCATCCAGGACAAGTTTAGCAGCCAGTGCCCCAACTGCTCCAAACCCAATGTACTATACTTTCAAGGACTAGCTCTGGCTGTTGGCTGGACTTAACAGAGATAAGGGATTGCTTTGCCTGAGGATCTGCATGGCTTTCAAGAGATCAAGACCTTAGATAGTTCCAGCATTAGCTACAGAGTTTATGACATCTCCATCTGGCAATGATTCCAATTACAAATAGGTGTAAGTATGATTCTTTCTTGAATACATTAGTAGCATGTCCCATCTTTGAAAGGAGATGAAAAATTCAAAGGTTCAGTTGCAGTCCCTCCATGACAAAGTCCTTCAACCAATAATTCTCTTCCTTAACTAATAGCAACATCTTTGCTTTACCTTGCAAGTCATTGTTAAAATTATTCCTTGATATTAGCAAGGTGGATTTTTACAAAATAAATTATTATTATATGAATAGTGTTAGCCTGCTTTAGAGGTTTTTATATTCTTTTCCATTAAAGGAGAATAGCATGTATCCTAGATATTGGAGTTCCTTCCATTAGGAAGAATAGTAGCATTGTTTATTTTACTTACGCATTTTATTATATTTGTCCCACTGATTGTTATTACATCCTAGAATAATGGAAGATATTCATAACTTTCTCCAACCTCAAAATAAACCAGACTTAAAGTTTTCCCCAGGTACCTCTAACCTTGAATTCAAGTATTAATTCCTCTTTGCGATTCTTCCATTTTGTTTTATCGGTACTTCCAACTTTAAATATAGCTTCAAATCCCTGAGAATTTTCTCAGCTTAACCACATGATGCACTTAAATAGGCTTCGCTCATAATTAATTAGTTGAAATGTGTTTAACTATTACTCATTGTCCAAATAAATGCAAAATGAAGTACCTCTACTTAAATGTACAAATAGCCACTTATAAAATCATTAGCATTAAAGTTATATAGTTAGATTTATTCCATTTCTTTGGTGAAGCTAAAACTTGAATGTTAGCTTCTTAATAACATTTTCTTATGCTAAAGAAAGATATACTGCTTCTGATTGCCTATCGTTTTTAATATTTGCTGATATGGAAAAGCGCTAGTCTTTGCTAAATACAGAGAAGCCTTGACCTACTTTATTTGATTTTAACATCTTGCATTTTAAAATGTGGGATCAAGGACTGTAGATTTTTATC
Source organism: Saccopteryx bilineata (assembly GCF_036850765.1). NCBI lineage: Eukaryota > Metazoa > Chordata > Mammalia > Chiroptera > Emballonuridae > Saccopteryx > Saccopteryx bilineata. The sequence goes on from NC_089490.1 coordinate 99,747,365, forward strand.
ATCTTTCTTTAGCCTTCCCTACAATAAAGGGAACACAGGCAAATTCTGGAAGAAGAGATGCAGGAATCTTGTGGCTAGTTTGATAGAAAAAAATATTTTAAATAAATGCTAAAATGGGACACATTGAAATGTGTGCAAGGAGAGACATGGAATTGTCTACAAAATGTAAAAAAATCACACATATTCACAGTGAATGCTTGGAAAGATTTTATAATCCAGTGCCTCTCATTTGCTTGTCTCTCATAAATCTTTCAGACCCTGACAGGCACGAGATATTGACAATTGTCCTTTGAGGTTAAGGCGAGAGAGGGTTGTGTTTCTCTTGAGGGAAAAGCCTACTGTTATGTGTCAAATTTGTGGGCTATTGATAGAGTATTCAACAGACATGGTTATCTGAGCAGATCACCCATATTCAGACCAGAGAAGAGAAAGACAATGGCACTACCTTCAGCAGACACAGCTGGGTGACAAGACAGGACAGGAAATAGTTTTGCAACTATCAGCAAGCTGTGCAAGTGGTTGAGTGAGAAAAATCAACAGCAGATAAGAGAGGGAGAGAGGCAGAGACAGAAGGAGGTGTCTGGGGCAAATCCAGCATACATTATCGCCAGGGTAAATAGACATCTGGGTGGGGTTGATTAAGAAGGGAGTCGGTGTCCTACAAATATGGATGGCTGAAGAGTGAAAGAAATATTGTTTAACACCTGATGTTACCTGTCTTTACTACCCATCAAGGATGAACGAGAACAACATAACCCCCAATGCAATTTTAGAAGAAAATCCCCTATATTATACTGCTTCTCAATAATTTAGAGTGCCTGGGATAGTGAGCACTATTCTGTTACTCAACTATCAAAGAGCTTAAATTTTTCTGGTGTGTGTCTGAATGATTATGGCATTGAAATAAAAATATTTTATGCCCACTAGTCTTGGTTTGATGTCCCTCAAAGCATTTCCTGAGATTAGGACTCTGAGCATATACCACCTCAACCCCCTCCACTCATGATATCATAATATTGCAAATGGATCGTTGGACAGGTGTTATAGTCTAGTAACCCCAGGCAAAAGCTTGACAAACTACTGAATTTGTAGTCTGATGCTGCTATTTGCTGACCATATGGCCTTTGAGTGGTTACTTGTCTGTGCCTTGATATTCTTATCAAAAAATGTTGATGCTATTAGGATCCAGCTCTTAGACTTGTGCAAATTTAGAGTAAATTAATACAAGAGCTAAGCTTAGAATAGGGCCTAGTGTATAAAAAGTGCCCAGTAAATAGCTTTTCTTTTTTATCATGGATTTTTTTTCATGCAGCTTCAAAAATCTTTCTTAAAACAGTGTTTCAGACAGCCACTGTCAATCAGAGTTGACACAAGAGAGGAAACCAATTTGTCTAGTTCCCATAAAGTAAGAGGATAGTAATCCCAGAAGAGTAACCTGTGTTGCTGTGTCCATGAAACTTAAAAAACTTGTGAAATCATAGACTCTCCAATGAGAGAGGGGCCATAGATGTCAGCCACTCCAGTCTCTAGCCCGCTCTGGAAATCCCCTCCTCAGTTGTGCCCTATGATATATTCAGGTTGCTGCCTGGTACTCATGCTCATTACATTATTTGATTTTAATGTTTAGATATTGTCTTAGTCAGTTCAAACTGTCACAATGAAACACCATGACTGGGTGCCTTAAACAACAGAAATATATTTCCTCACAGTTCTAGGGGCTGCAAATTCTAAGATCAAGGTTCTGGCCCATTCGGTACCTGATAAGTCCTTTCTTCCTGGCTCACAGACAGTGGGCTTCTTGTGCTGATAGGACCTCTCTTTCATTTGTATTCAGGATGAGAAAGAGGTTTTTCTCTCTCTTGCTTTTTTTTTTTAAATCAGGCCACTGATTCTACAGGATCACCCTTATGATTAATTACCTCCCTGTCTCTAATATAGTCACATTTGGGATTAGGGCTTCACCATATTAATCTGAGGCAGAGGGAACACAGCTCAGTCCATAGAAAACATTTTTAGTTTGAACGGAATCCTGCATCACTGTAAGTCACAAAATTGTGACTTAGAGAGCAACAGAAATGAAACCTCCTTCCACATGACAGTTGCCTAATAATTTAAATCACTTAGTTTTTCTCATCTTCAACCTAAATGTCCCCATTTCTTTCAATAATGTTTCACCATCCCATGAACACTGTCACTTGTTGATTTCTACGTTTCAGAGGGTACCTATAATCGAAAGCAATGTTCCAAATGTGATCTGACCAATATCGAATGCAAAGAAATTAATATCCTTTCCCTTTCCTGTAACTATTATTGCTTTAATGCAGGTTGACATTGCATTCATTGTTTAGTCGTTAGATGACAACAGGCAAATAGCATACTGCCTGGCATTTTAGGTATTCAGTTAGCATTGGTTGAATTGAACCAGAGTCTACTCAGATGGAGTTCTTTGTAAAAGGAAGTCATATATATTTCTTATCAGTTTCAGTCTAAAGGGTTCTTAGAAGACTGGGAATAGCTATTTGAAATCTTCTTGATATTCTTGCATTTACAATAAAAATAGTAGTAGAGTTCTGGGCTAGAATGGAGAAAAATTGCAATGGACCAATATCAAGAATGTTTGCACTGAAGAAAAATGGAGAAATTTTAAAAATCATTTCTTTTTCAAACAGCATAGACAGAGAGGACAAGGTGCTATGCTCCTATTGTGTCTTCAGTAATTGCTTTAACATGTGACTTGCTATTTAAGCAATAAATGACATTTACTAAGGGTTTAATATATGTCAACTACAGTGCCAGACACTGTTACATTATCTCATTAATGCCCTCAACAGCCTTATGAGGTAGGTCTTATTAGTATCGTTTTAAAGAAAAGTTATGGAGTTTGCCTAATTTTACATGCTAAAGACAGTTCTTGCTTTGGCTGCCAAATCCCAAATACTTTCCAACACACTTGAGCTTGTGGAACTGCACCAGGAGATCCTGGAAACCACGGCTGAATGTATGGTGTGTTATCCTGAGACATTCATGTCCCTGATCACCGGTGTATTCATTGACTAGGCTTGCCACAACAAGTACTACAGACAGATTCGCTTAAACAACAGAAATTTACTTCCTCAGAGTTCCAAAAGCTGGAAGTCCAAGATCAAGGTATGAGCAGCGTTGGTTTCTTCTAAAGCCTCTCTTCTTGTCATGTAGACAGCTGTCTCCTTTCAGTGTCTTCCCAAGGACTCCTCCGATTCTGTCTGGGTCATAATCTGCTCTTCTTATCAGGTCACCAGTCAAACTGGACTATGGTTTACCCCAATGACCTCATTTAAACTTAACTGCCTCTTAAAAGGCCCTTTCTCCAAATACAGTCACATTCTATGGTACTAGGGGTTAGAAGTTCAACATAAAAATGAAAGGGGACACAGTTCAGCCCATACAGCAGGTGATCCAAAATATCTTAGAAAGCAAATAAAATATAACACACAACAGCCTGGTTTCTGGAGTAGGATTGCTCTGGTTGAATCCTGATTTTTCCATTAACTAGCTGAGTGACCTTGGGCAAGTTATTTGCCTTTCTGTATCTCAGTTGCCTAATACTTAAAGTGGAGATATAGCATTACATGTACAGGGTTTTGGGTAAGGATTAAATGAATGTGTGTGTGTATGTGCATGTGTGTGTGTGTACACATACATACATGCACTATATACACACACACACACATATATATGTAGATAGATAGATAAATAGATGACAGATAATCAAGCACTAAGTGCCTAGAATATAATAAGCTCTGTATATGAATTAACTCTCATTATAATATAGAATAGATAAACTAAAATATAATTTTTCTTTAATTTTAAAGCTAAAACATAGAAAATTATTTTATTTACAAGAGACTATTTTAATCATAAATATGTATTCACTTTCCTCTTCTCATGGGGTAGAGTAGAGAAAAAGACTGAGAAGTAATTTCTGCTACCAGACATTTGCTCTTCATGCTAGGCAGGCATCTAATATGCCTCCCAATGATCCCCACCTACTGGTATTCATGCCTGACAAAACACCCTCCCTGGGAGTATAGGCTGGACCTAATGGCTCACTTCTAATGAACTAAATAGCAAAAGTGTTAAAATGGCATGTCCAAAATTAGGTTATAAAAATCTGTGGTTTTTATTTTGCTGTCTTTCTCTCAATCTTTCTCTGGCTTTTTTTTTTTTTTTTTTTTTTTTTTGCTTACTTCCTCTGATGGGATAAGTTGTCATAGTCTGAGTGGACTTACAAATAGACTTATGTGGCAAGGAACATAGGGCAGCTTCTGGAAAACAGCTGTCAAGAGACTGAAGCTCCTGTGGTCAACAATCAAGAAATTGAATCCTGCCAACAACCGCAAGATTGAGTTTGGAAGTAGATTCTTCCCCAAGTGGATTCATCCCTTTTTAAGCTTTAGTATGACTGAAGCCCCAGTAGGCACCTTGATTGCAGCTTGTTAGAAGACTTTGCAGCAGAAGACCCATTTGACTTATACCAAGATTCCTGACCTCTGAACACTATGAGAAAATAGATAGTGTTGATTCAGCCACTCAGTTTTGGGGTAATTTGTTACACAGCTAGAGATAACTGATACACTCTTCTGAAAGTGGAGAATGTTGTAGAAGATGGATCATTATGATTCAAGTGGGAAATAGAGACCATGCAACTAATTGTCTCCTCTGAAAGTGAAGAAGGTTATGAAAGAAGATGGAGCCATCATGATTCAGTGGAAAAGGAGATTCACGTGGGCACAACAAGATCCAAGAAGTAGAGGGTAAGAAAGCTGCTGCCCTCATAAGATTGTAACTATTCTCTAAGACTCACTCTGCTCAAAAAGTGTCTCCCCTTGGACCCGGGTTCGATTCCCGGCCAGGGCACACAGGAGAAGCGCCCATTTGCTTCTCCACCCCTCCGCCGCGCTTTCCTCTCTGTCTCTCTCCCCCCCCCCCCCCCCCCGCAGCTAAGGCTCCATTGGAGCAAAGATGGCCCGGGCGCTGGGGATGGCTCTGTGGCCTCTGCCCCAGGCGCTAGAGTGGCTCTGGTCACAACATGGCGACGCCCAGGATGGGCAGAGCATCGCCCCCTGGTGGGCAGAGCGTCGCCCCTGGTGGGCGTGCCGGGTGGATCCCGGTCGGGCGCATGCGGGAGTCTGTCTGACTGTCTCTCCCTGTTTCCAGCTTCAGAAAAATGGAAAAAAAAAAAAAAAAAAAGTGTCTCCCCATTAGCATGTCTGGAATCAATCTTTAATTGAATAGCTTGCAATACCCTTGCTTTGCACTAGTTGCACTTTAAAGCACTTAAGTTGCTCAACTTGCTCAAATACATTTATTCCTACTGTTTTCATCATTAATGAGGCATTCAGCTTTTATAATCTAGGAGATGACCTAAAGATCAGAGTTAATTTAATTTAAAGTCAATGTACTAGAGAGGAAAGTCCTTGCCTTTAGTATTGATGTCAAATTGCAGGCAAAGACATATAACAGCATATGCCATGCAATTATTTCCAACCAGGTGCTTATGGTGACACAGTCACAAAATTCTACAAAAAGAGACTCTGAAAATTGGTCCCATCTGACTTAATACTACTTATTGGAATTCTTTGTTTGATCAAGTGAAATGCAAACCACTTCCTGGATTTATTATTGAGTCTTAAAACCAGTATCAATGAATCCTACGTCCTTGATATTTTGGAGGAAGTCATTCATGACTGAGATAACTAAAGAGCTAGATCTCTGAGCAATTGTTCTTATAAAATATTTGTGTTTTTAATGGAATTCTGTTGGCAAAGTTACTTGTCCTACTGCTAGAAATAAGGAGGCTCTGCAATACAATGGCTGGAGGCATCTACCTCAAATATAATTTTTTTAATCTTCTAAGTCTCTTTTCTGATTTCAAGGGTTTTCAGTGAGGTGACTTCCTAGTTAATTGTTTTCATTCATTCATTCAGTCAGTCAGCAAATATTTACCGCATATCTCTTCTGTGCCAAGCACCATGCTAGGTCTTAGAAATTAAAAAGGGATAACACAGTACTTCCACCAAAATAGATTCAGTTTCTATAGTAAGAAACAAGCTCAAAATCATCTTCATGGCTTATCCCAACGAGTTTATTTCTTACTTATACCAAGTCAGTGAGGTTCATGTAATACCTCTATGGCATCCCAAGCTTCTAATTTTGCTGAGACGAGGGACGATCAGACTGGAAAGACAGATAGCAGTAATCAAATGCTCCATGAGAAAGAGACACAATTTTTTGTTTGCATGGCTACATCTACCCTCAAGTATAAGTGCAGCCCCCTAGAGTTCCATTAGCAGGAGAAGGAGAAATAGAATATGGTATTGTCTATCATTCACAGACTTTGCCCCCTGACATCCCACACCAGTCTGGTTGTGTTAGCCTATACAGTATTATCATGGGCACTTGTGGGATATTCTTTAGGCTTTCAAAATATTAAACATTTCTTGGTAACCCTTTATTATGGTATTTATGGACAACTAAGAGAACAAAATGTTATATTGGAAATGACTGTCTTCATCTCTCCAAACATATTACAGTTCTCAATTTCTTCTCTTCCCCTGTGGCCCAGGAAAGAAGGCCTGGTTCCTCCTTGAGAGTAAGAAAATATACAGAAAAAAAAAACAAGACTAAGACCCAGTTAGACTGTGAGAATCACCATTAAATTCTCCTATACATATGTATACATGTATGTATGTATGTATATATGTATGCATGTATGTGATCATTTGACTATTTGAGAACTATGTGTTGAGCATTGCCACTGTATGTTGTGTACTAGGAATAAAATGTTGATTAAAATAGTTAGGATTCAAATAGTATTAATAAGGGCTATGATAAAGCCTGACCAGGCGGTGGTGCAGTGGCTAGAGCATCGAACTGGGATGCCGAGGACCCAGGTTCGAGACCCTGAGGTCGCCAGCTTGAGCGCGGGCTCATATGGTTTGAGCAAAAGCTCACCAGCTTGGACCCAAGGTCGCTGGCTTAAGCAAGGGGTTACTCAGTCTGCTGAAGGCCCACAGTCAAGGCACATATGAGAAAGCAATCAATGAACAACTAAGGTGTTGCAACACGCAAAGAAAAACTAATGATTGATACTTTTAATCTCTCCGTTACTGTTTGATGCTTCTCATTTCTCCATTCCTGTCTGTTTGTCCCTGTCTACTATCCCTCTCTCTGACTCTCTCTCTCTCTCTCTGTCTCTGTAAAAAAAAAAAAAAAGCTATGCTAGAGAAATACAGAAGGTGACCCCAGTTGATGAGAAGAGTCCTACAGAGGAAATAATGTTCAAGCAAAGGTCTCAGTGCATGCACACGAGTAAGCTAAGTGAGAAGAGTTGGAAGAAGAATGCTCCAGAGAAACAAAAGTCTTCAGGAGAAAGAGAGACAAAAGAAGAGGGCACCATAAAAAGAGAAAAGACAGCAGATGAAGTTTTTGACATGATCAGGGAAGTTTAAGAAGCCAGAGCATAGATTCAATGTGATGGAGTTTTGAGAAATAAGATTGGAGACATTGGGAGGTTCCAAGTTTCAAAGGCCATGAACCAGGGTTTGGACTTTTTCCTAAGAGCTGTAGGACACCATTGAAAGGTTTCAGTCTGGAAAGAGAGTGATATGATAGATAATTCAGATTTGAAGTAACAACTGCCTTTTACAAAAGCCCAGCAGTTAATATATATGTGACAAAGGACCAAACTAAATGCTTGTTCACAGCAGTCCTGGTCTTTGGCTGGGTTTCTTGATAGGGTGGTTTAAGAGCAAGTAGATTGTGTGTTTGGGATGATTAAGAACACCAGGAGAGCCCCTAACACAAAACTGACTTTTCCACTCTCAGTCATTGACACTGAAACCCCACTCTTTATTCCTTCATTTTTTTTCACTTCTCCATGTATCAAATATGCCCAAGCACCTGCTATGTAAATGGCATGGAGCTTGTGCAGTAAAGAAAAGAGGATAAGAACAAGGATCTTGTTTTCAAAAGGCTAAAGGTCTAGGAAGGAAAATCAGATGGGTTTAATAGTCTCATGTGTAGAAGGAAAGAAAGAGCTATAGAAAAAACTCCAGAAAAAGAAGCAAGCCTTTCAAGCTGGGGAGCCGAGGGAAAGCTTTGCAGAAAAAATACCAGCATAGCTGGGCCTTAAAAAATGAGTAAGGTCTGACCAGGCAGTGGCACAGTGGAGAGAGTATCAAACTGGGACACAGAAGACCCAGATTCAAAACTCCTACCTTTGAGCGCAGGGTCACTGGCTTGAGTGTGGCGTCATAGGCATGATCCCATGGCCACTGGCTTGAGCCCATAGGTCACTGGCTTGAAGCTCAAGGTCACTCACTTGAGCCCAAGGTTACTGGCTGGAGCAAGGGGTCACTCTCTCTGCTGTAGCCCCTCCATCAGGGTACATATGAGAAAGCAATCAATGAACAAATAAGGAACTGCAAGGAATAATTGATGCTTCTCATCTCTCTCCCTTCCTGTCTGTCTGTCCTTATCTGTCCCTACCCTCTCTCTCTCTTTCTGTCTCTGTCACACAAAAAAAAATTAGTAAGATTTTCTCAGTGCTGAGTCTTATTTTCATCAGAAGTCTTTCAGCTATCTATGATAACTCAAATGAGTTTAAACAAAAATAGAACATATATTGGCTCACATGCTGAGAAACCCAGAGGTACAGTTGGCATCAACTGGATCCAGGCACTAATATTATGATCAAAGCTCTCTCTTACTCTCTCATCCATAGGACAGATACTCACTGGTGAGCAAGAGAGTGCTCCACAAACCCACTGTATTATTTCTATTAAGCTATGTAGCAAATCCCCACAAACTGGGCAACTTAACTGAAATTTACTCTCTCAGAGTTCAGGTTGGTCTGAACTTAAGGTGTCAGCAAGGTTGAGTGCTTTTGGAGGCTCTGAGGAAAAATCTATTCCCTGCCTCTCTCGTAGCTTCTGGTGTTTGCCAAAAGTCTTAGCCATGCATTCCCTCCAATCTCCGCTTCCATCTTTACACTGCTTTCTTCTCTGTTTCTCCGCTGTATCTCTTTATGTAAAATCCCCCTTTCCTTTCTCTTGTAAGGACACCAGCCACTGAATTTATGGCCTACCTTAAATCTAAGCATCATCTTGCTTGAGATCCTTAACTCAATAATTTCTGCAAAGAACTTGTTGCAAACAAGGTCATATTCTGCAATTCCAGGTAGATATGAATTTTATGGGAACACTATTCAACCCACAACATTCTGCAAAATTATCTTTCCTACTCTCTATGGTGCAAAGATTTCCTTCTAGTTGGCCCAGCCTGGGTTATGTGCCAGAACTGTGTTGGAGGGGTGGACCATGGAGTTCAGCCCCACAAGAACCACATGCATTGAGTTCCCAATGGAAAAAAACAAAGTTCTGTTATCAAAATAACAGAAGATGTGCCAAAGAAACATAAATGATGGAATTCTGGACCAGAAGGAGAAAGAGGTTTCCGGGCTAGGTTGTAAAAAGTAATTTTTATTTTGTGTCATTTTGTGGCCTCTATTTGGGACAACAAAAATATTAGTGACCCATATTGGTTTTCTGTACTTTTAGAGAGAAAAGGGACTTTAAGGACTCATGAAGTGCAAAGTCTTGGATCTCAAATCTCAACCAACTGCTTTATCTCATGAGGTAGCACCGGATCTGAGCAATCTCAGTGAGAAGTCACAAAGGGCCTCCCTGAACATTCATTTTTCTTAAGGGAAAGGTGGTCTTGGCTTTGAATTGATTTTTACTATGTTTACTGTGTTTTAAAAAAAGCTCTGTGTTGCTCAAGATGAGATTGAATTTGTTAGGCATTGTTGGTTGCTAAGGGATGTGCTACTCTGGAGTGAAGAATTCATATGGTGTCTCCTAAACTCCTGTAGCTTAGAGACCTTACCACCATTATCCCAAGTGCTTCAAAACACAAGACCCACTTCTTAGTCAAAGCAACTGAGCTGGTTGAAAGCCTCTCATTCAATTTGAAAACTTTTACCGATACTTTTTCAAACAGGAAAATTAGCAGGGCATTCTTTAGTGTAATTGACCTGTGAATTTGAGTTTTATTTCTTTATCCACAACAACTATCACACCAACTCAGCAGTAAGCATGCTTCAGCCAAACCTCACAGCTGGTGACATCTGAGTTACACATCATTCGTAACACAAGCACTCGTTGTGGCGCCTCCACCCAAGCCACTCCTGTTAGAATGTATGTTTGGAAGTGGAGAGAGGGATTGTGAAGGCTTATTTAAGGCATCAATCAGAAATAAACATTTTGGATGGGGGTTGGGGAGGGACTTAGAAGGTGTCAGCAAGGTTGGGTCCTTTTGAAGGCTCTGAGGAAGAATCTATTCCGTGCCTGTCTCCTAGCTTCTGGTGCTCTCTCTGCTTACACAGACAGCAAAGAGATTCTCAAGACTAGCATATTGGCCATTCACTGGGTTCCCTAGAGACCTATGTTTTTGTTAGGTGGTACTATTGGATCCACTTTCTCCACCTGCACTAATTTCTTTAGGTGTTGATTAGTTCCTGAGGAATGAGGAGATGAACAATACTGAAAAGCCAGCAAAGAATAAGCATAAGAGTAATCTTGTAAACAAGTACCTCATCCTCCAAGCCCTACAGTAGAAAAAATAGAGGATATTCCCTATCTGTTTTTTTATTCATTCATTTGTTTATTTATTGTTTGGCTGATTTATTCACCATTGATCCACTAAAAAATCAAAATTTTATCAGTGACTATTATATGCAAGATAGTTCTTTGTCTCAGATCGTAGAATAAAGAGATAATTAAAATGAACTTAAAGGAAAGAGTATTTAGGAAACTCATCTTAGCTCAGTTTTAAGGAGGTTGTTGGTGTCTTAAAGGCCCTTGGGTGTCCTATTGGCCTCAAAAGAGTTGAGCAGGTTTCAAGCTTCTATTTTAGAAGAGATAAAGCCATCCGAAAAGTTGATTAGGGCTTGCTCCAGGCCTAACAATTTAAGGGAGAGAATCACAACACTGATGAGTCCTTCCCAGGGACACTCAGTTCCCCAGGGAAGAAAAACAGACAAGGATACAGGGCATATTTCTGTCTAGAAAGAGTGTGTGTGTCCCTTGGCACCTAAACCTAGAGGAAAGCTCACAGGGAAAGAAGGGAAAAGGAATGAGTAGTAACTGCCCTGATTTGCCATTAACATAATGCGTACTTACTGATATTAAGACTCATTACTGATTACAGGATATTAATAAGCAATTCAAGTCCTACTTCAGTGCCTATTTTATGACCATCACTGCCTTAGAGTCACAGAAAGACAAAACATAGCTCTTACCTGCAGGAGCTTGTCTGGTCAGAAAGGAAGACTGATGATGGAAAAGAGGAGAGTCTTACCTTTGGTTGAGCTTTATGAAACACGTGAGGGAGTATAACATCTTTCCATCTTCCTGGCATTTCCTCCGAAGGCTAGTTCTATCATAATGAAAACAGATTATGTTTTCATTAATAGCCACTCCTATTGCATACTTACCAGGTGCTGTTCTGCTCTGCATACATTATCTCACTTACAATGTTATTATCCTGGATTTGCAGATGAAGAAAGTGAGGCACAGAAAGGTTAAGAGACATGCATGGAAGTTATAAGGCTACTAAATAGTGAAACTCACATTCCAATTCAGGTGTCTGATGCAAGGGCATTTATGCATAACCAGTGTCTATGGTGTTCTGTCTCTGGGGACTGCTGTGTCCGAACCAGGGCTCAGCAGTCACCAGAATGTGCAAGGCCAATGGTGTTGGTTTCTAGAGACCAGATGGGTAGACCAGGCCTTCAGAGACTGGTTCCATCTACCAGAAATGTCATAAATGGAGGTGGGCATCTGATCATTTGTGAGATGAGCCAGGATAGTCATTAAGCAACTGTTTCAGGGGTAAGGAACAGGCCTGGAGAGATGCTGATTTTCCTTCAGGGTGAGCAAATAGAGCCACATGGACAGACTGCAGAAGACAGAACCAGAAGGCTGGTGGATGATGACTAAATTAACATAGAGATGACCTGCAAGTGATTTGCTTAGTCTTTGGTTATAAATAAACTAAACATAAATCATCTTAAATAAACAAGGAAATGTATTGGTTCATGAGACTGAAGTGTTCATGAGTCTGTTAGCTGCAGGCATGCCTGGATCCAGCAGCTCAAATCAGGAGTCTATATCTGGGACCTGTTTTTTTTTGTTGTTGTCTTCATTCTCAACAAGACTTTCTTCATGTAGTAGTTTCTGAGAGCTTAGCAATGACAATGAAAAGAAAGCTTCTTTTTCCCAATAATTTATTACTTAATTAAATCAAATATTTATTTACTACCTACAATGAAGAATAGGTAAGTTTTTTTCCTCTTGGACTTTATATGTAATAGGAAAAAAATGGTCAATAAACAAACACAAATACAGTATTTGGTAGTGATAAATGTTATGAGAAAAAATTTAATCAGGGTAAGGACAGAGAGATATGGAAATAGAATTTTAGCTAAAGTGATTGTTATGCACTGACTACATCCTACCAAACTCAAATGCTGAAATCATAAACCCTAAAGTGATGGTATTAGGAGACAAGGCATTTGGAAGGCAAATAGGTCATGAAAGCAGGGCCCTCATGAATGGGATTAGTGCCCTTATTAAGTAGAGCTCTTGGACTCCTTCTACCATGTGAGGGCACAAGAGGTAGTGGGCATCTGTAACACAGAAGTGGGTTCTCACCAGAACCTGACCATGCTGGCACCCTGAACTTGGACTTCAGCCTCTAAAATTGTGCAAAAGAAACTTCTGTGTTTTATAAGCTTCCCAGTCTACAATACTTTCTTACAGCAGCTCAAACTGACTAGGACAGTGACCAAGGAAGGTCTTACTGAGGAAGTGACATTTGAGCAGGAAGAGAAGGAATGAGCCATGTGGATGTGTGGAGAGAGAGAACCTCACGAGGAGAGAAGAGCACACGCAGACTCAGGTTTGTTCAGTCTGAGAACATGGGCTTCCAGTGCTATGCTGAGTGTACGAAGGCAAGTACCCTGGAACCCTGTTCTCAGGAAGGTAATAGTCAAACAGAAGGAAATGGGCAGGTTTAAAAAGGTAAACAATATAATCTGATTCACTTGGAGATGTGCCTGACAACCAGTGTTAGAAGGTACAGTGGGGGCACAAAGACAGGAATGCTCAGGGAAGGTTTCATTTTGGAATCAAAACTTTACCACCTGGCCTGACCTGTGGTGGCACAGTGGGATAAAGCGTCGACCTGGAACACTGAGGTTGCCGGTTCAAAACCTTGGGCTTGCCTGGTCAAGGCACTTATGGGAGTTGATGCTTCCTGCTCCTCCCCCTTCTCTCTCTCTGTCTCTCTCTCTCACTCCTCTCTCTCTAAAAAAAAAATCAATAAATAAAATATTAAAAAAAAAACTTTACCCCCTACGGTTAAAAATACAGCACTCTGATCTTTACACACAGTAACCAACTTGACAGCTGTGATTTCCATACCCGAGTCTTGGGTGATTGTTTCCTTTTACATTTCCACAGTAAAACTTGTCAAGATTAGCAGATTACACCTAGATCTGCACCCTTGTTCAATGGTCTGCAGTCTCTTCTCATGGATGTGATGATGAATCTGAAATCCCTCAAGAGAAAATGAAAAGATAAGTTTTGTTTCACAAAGGTTAACCTTAAAATCGAATGCTGCCATTTTACTGTGAATAAAGGAACTTTTGCTAAGAATCCTCAACTAAAGCCACCAATCAAGCTGGCTTGCCCTTTCTGGCTCTCTCTCTCTTTAGCTCATGCACTGAAGAATGATTTATCTTTTAACTTAGCTTTAATTCACAATTTCACAATTAATTAAACATCAGCCTAATCATTATACCCACAAAGCATTTAAACTGATGTTGGGAGAATGATGGGGAAATGAATAATGCTTTGAAGGTCCATTTCAAATTAGTTATTTGATTAATGAATATTCCACAAGGGCATTTGGGAGATGACCTCTGTTGATGATTTTAAAAAAGACATGTCTGTTTAGATAATGAGAAGACAAAGCAAGCTTGAGTTATCTCTGGGTATATGTCATGCAGAATTACAAGGACTAATCCATACAAAAATGTATTACTTTTCCCATGGCTTGTTGGAGATAACATAGAATTGTAAGATCAATAAATAAAGTTTGGCATTTCAAAGATGCTGCTTGATGATAAACTGCATAATGTGCACCCCAGACTGCCAGCCATGGTGGCACTGAGCCCCAGACGCCCATCAGAGGCTTAGGAAAGAAAGCTGGACTTGTCCCTGATAAGGCTGGCAGTAGAGCAGGCTGTTTGCCTCATAAACTCTCCATAATCCCTCCTAACACCTGACCTTTCGATTTCTTAGAGGGAGGAGAATAAAATTGGTTGTCACCAGCTTCCAGTATATTCAAACAAATAAGAAACAGCTTACCTTGTTTTGTGGTCTAGCAGAAACATTTTACCAGCAGTTTCATGATCAAAAGTGCATATTGTAAAAAAGGAATCAAATATAGGTCAAAGACACTGCCTGCAGCCCATGGTAAGAGTAGGACATGGAGGAAGGGGTGTTTTAATCACAACCAGACTGCCTCCTTCAGTGAGCAACACTCATCTCAAACTCAACATTGTCATCTCAGACACCTAAGTTACTTTTCTTCCTTAATTATGCTAAATCTTAGAACAGCCAAAGCAGAATCAAAAATGGGGGTCATCAGGGTTGCAAAAGGATTGGAGTTCTTTGAACAGGAAGCAAAATGTTAGAGTGGGCTTAATTTTCATGGTAAACAAAATAGTGCATCTTTCTTTCCTGAGTTTTTTCCTTTTCAACAGAGAATGGCTTCTCCTAAAGCAGGAGTTACATTCATGCCACAGATGACTAATAATACAGAGCCTCCTGGTGCTAAATCATTTCTTAATAGCAAGTTGAGAACTTGAACTCTAATGGGCCCCAGGAAACCTCTGGACGCCCAGAAGAAACTGAAAGATCGAGCCTCACTTGCTATGCACAGGGAGAAGTTGGGAGGGGCCAGGTATTGGTGCCAACCTCCGTCTCGTGGTATAATGAATGAGTTAACATTTTCTAAAATCATATGTTAATGAGTATAATTCTAAGGGAAGAAAGATGGAGTACTCTTTTAGAAACTTTCTTTTAGAAGAGGAGACTTTAAGATATGGTTTGAACTTCCAAGCTCTAATTTGAGATAATAGAAATCTTGAAATTACAATATCCCAGTCCTGGGGGCGTCACTGAAACTGATTCACTGTACAAGTATTTACTTTCCTTCTTCTAAAAAAGCAAAGGCTTTGTTCAGTTTAAAGTTTCCTTTCAGCTCATAGTGTCTCTTCATCGATGTGTTTTTCCTTTGCACTGATGAAAAAGCAAGGAATTATGACATGGAAATTGTTTATAGTCATTGTCACCTGACCATTAGAAAAATAGATTTTTAGACTTTGGGGTGGTTCTTAGAACTTGAGTACTCAGTTTTTGCTATTTTTTTCTTTTTAGATGGCCTTTAACCTAAACCACCAGCAGGAATTTATTTGTTATACTCTTCATTCATTTGTACTCACTTCCAAAAATTTACTTGAAAGCCAGGTTTCTCATACCATTTGTAGCATTGTATGATGATTTGAGTACTCTTTGGCACACAATATTTTTGGAATTGAAATACTCTAGCTCATATAGTAATTTCTAAGGTTATTGGCAAGGCAAAATCCTTGCTTGAATTTGGTCTTAAAAAGATTTCCTTATGTTGTATATTTCCAAGATGATCTTCCTCCAGGAGGGCATTTGAAAGTCAAATGGCAAGCATTCTCCCTTTTTAAGTCCAGAAAGATTGTCCCAAAATATTTGGCATCCTACCCTTTGGAAAGACAGCATCTGGAATTGCTCAAGATGTCAAGCACTTTTTGGTTTCCAATTTTTGCTGTGTCTTCTTACAAATGGAGACATCCTTGCCACTGGGATCAATTCAGACCTAGGGCAGGAGGGATGTGAGTGAAACTAAGACCTCTTTCTGGGCTTCTTAAATGTGCCTTCCTCAATGCACCTTTAGCTTGGACAGTGAGTCTACCTTTAGTGACTGATTTTCTCCCATTTTGCCTTTATCTTGTATCTTGGAGCCCTGGCAGATGACTGTCCCTGAGAGCACTCTTGAAGAGTTGTAACCTTTCAATGAATCAGAACAAGATCTTATATTTATTGATAAAGCCAGGCAAGTGGTTGGCATCGGGGAAGAATTTCAGGTAGTATCAGATAGCCCATCACAAGGCACCAGCTTAAGGACCAGGATGACTTTCCTCACAGAAACTGAGGCTCCAAAGGCCTGACCACTTCTTTACCTGTAGCTGGCTTTGTACTTCTGACTTTCCTCCTTGAATTCATTTTTTAAAACTTTTCAATTATAATTGACATTC
Source organism: Saccopteryx bilineata (assembly GCF_036850765.1). Taxonomy (NCBI): domain Eukaryota; kingdom Metazoa; phylum Chordata; class Mammalia; order Chiroptera; family Emballonuridae; genus Saccopteryx; species Saccopteryx bilineata. The sequence continues at coordinate 99,763,824 of NC_089490.1, forward strand.
AATAGATATTAGTTTCAGGTGTGGAACATCATGGCTAGACATTTCTATACAAAGTAATAGCCCAATAAATCTAGTACCCGCCTGGCACTACAAATGGTTATTACAATAATGGCTATTTTCCTTAAACTGTACCTCACATCCTTGTGACTATTTTGTTACTGCTAATTTGGACTTCTTAATATCTGCACCTCTTTCACACATCCCCCCAACCCCCCTACCATCTGACAACCATCTCTGTAGCTATGAGATTGTTTCTGTTTTGTTTGTTCATTTATTTTTAATTCATTTATTGACTGTAGTCCAATCAGAACTGACACCTGGCTATAATATCCTAGGCAATTCCATCCTCATCAGTATGCATGACAATTTGAATAACATACAACACTATCTTCAGTCAACTAAAAAAAGCAATTTTCCTTATTAGAACTTGATCAACATGCAAATTCTTCTCAAAAATTATTTCAAGTCAGCTTTCTTTTAACTTTTTTAAAATTGAGATATAATTAGCATATAGCCTTATATTAGTTTCAGGTGTACGACATAATAGTTTGGTATTTGTATATATGGAAATTCTTTTAGTTATGGTTTGTTGATAACCAGTACTATCCTCCAGAGATTATACAGGGATCTGGATTTCACATCATATCTACTGGACTGAGACAATCAAGGTTGGATTCTGATCAACACACAATTGTATTGCTGAGTTAGCCATCAGATATCCTGGTTTTTCCACTACCAGCCCAAGGGACTGACTGCTCCTCCTACCAGCAAGATCATTCTGTTAGGAATGTCTGGTTTCTTGTTTTAGGGCCTCCTCTTTCTGGCCAGCTGATGACACTCTGCTTATTCACATGCAAATAAAACCAATAAACCTGACAAAACAACAGATTGACACACGGCAGCTTTACTAACACAAAATGCTCAAATACTCAGAAACTGAAATACTGCCAGTACTTTCCAATGTTCCCCTTGCTCCCATTTTGCCCCACCTTTTCCCTTTCATATCTGATGCTACCTTCTCATCAGTATCCTGGGAGGAAAGAGCCTTTGCAGAGAAAGGATGTGGAAGCTGTCCCCAAGGAAACCTGTTTGCCTGAACACATTTTCATGGCCGAAACTCATGATTCTATTTGCTACCTGCCCTTCACTACCTGGGCTTTTATGGAAGAAAAGGAATTTTGAGGAGCAAATGTGATAGGAATCTAAAAAAAGAGCAGGAAGAGTACTTAAGGACTGCATCCCCAGCAGAATGGACATGTTTTTGGAGAGTAGTTACAATCTTTACTCAGAAACAGACCCAATTCAGACAGCTTTTAGGGCAGTGAAGTCAGGCAGTTGAAAATCATCTGAAAAGCTTTTTACATTGAACTACCATTGAGGAGTCCCATTTTAAGAGACTTAACTTATTTTCTTCACTCTGTGAAAGTTCAAAATCAGGGCTATTGTAATTGCACCATATTCTTAAAATGGAGGGGGTTTCCATTATTCCCTGAAGCAATAGGCATTTCTGCACATAAAGATAGAATAGACATCAAGAACTCTTAGGATCATGGCATACGGCAAATGTTAAATTTGGCCCAAGGAGTAACACCTCCCAAGAAAAAGAGAAGAGCAAGAAGTCATGCTGTATAATGTCTTCAATACAAATGTGTAAGTCAAGTGGTGAGGTTATGGGTGAATGTACGGCAAACATAAGTTTGTCTCATTTTGGACTCATTGTTCCTGAACTATTGGGAGTCTAGTACTCCTTGGGGCTACAATGTAAAGAGGGCAAAACAGCGTCTAGCATCCCAAGCACCCTTGATTATGAGTATTGTGATTTTAGAGGGTGCTACTTGTTTATTCCTAGCAATTGTTCCCCACCCCAGACAGGTTTTTAGAATTTAAGGCCACATTAGAAGTGGAAATGAGCACAGGGTTGGCAAAAATACAGTGATCTATCTATACTCTATCTTGTGGGTCATCTTCAGGTCACTGTTAATCTTCATTTTTAAGTAGCTGTGGCTCTTCCATAGCAGGAAGTGACTATCGATAACTTCTTACATATGGTGCCACTGGAACACAAAGAACAAAACCTTTGTTAAATTAATTAAGAATACATGCCCTGGCCGGATAGCTCGGCTGGTTAGAGCATTGTACCAAAGCGCAGAGGTTGCCAGTCCAATCCCCGATCAGGGCACATACAGGAATAGATCTATGTTCCTGTCCCTCTCTCTCTCTCTTTCCCTTCTTCTCTAAAACCAATCAATAAAAAAACTAAAAAAACAATACATAAAGAGCTCATGGGACTCATTTGTAGGAGGGTTAGCTATGCTTTATACTGGCTGAGTTTGGGAACATAGTGTCAAGACTAAAGGACATTCTCCCTGTAAACTGACTTTTCTCTTCTTGCCAATAGCCCAACATGACCTTAGTCTTTTCATGTTCCCATAGAGATCATCTGATTCACTCTGCTCAAATTTGGGAGTGTTTCCAGGATCAACCCCTTGTCCAGCCAGCACTGGCCAAGAAGGAACTCTTGTCTGCTGAGTCCTTATTATGCTATTATGGTGAGAGTAATGAGCACTTGATCAATATATATTTGTTGAATAAATAAATGAATTCAATTCAAGTCCATTTTTGTTTTCTTTGAGACCACCACTTTTCTAAAATTTTGGGTAAAGAGATTTTGCATCACTATTTCTCTATTTGCATCACTATTTCACTATTTATTTAAAGGTTATTTGATTGATTCATTCATTCATTCAACAAAAATATATTGAGTGCCCACCATTTGCTATACTAGGTACTAAGAATACAAGAATCCTTAAAACTTATAGTTAATATCTTTTGTTGTTTTATTGTTTAGTTCTTAATTAATTTTCTGTTTTAAAAAATTTAAACAATACATTAATAAAAATGAAATATCCCCATGCACTGACCATGTCACTTCCCTCTCCCAGACTGTAGTCTCCCAGAGATGTTCTTACAGATTTTTCTGCAAGTTCAACCATATGAGCATGGGTTCAGGTGGGCCAACTAGTCTCCCCCTGCCACTGACATTGATAACTCATGGCTATTCCCTCGCTACTTTCTCCACTGAAAGTTTTAAACTAATCCTGGTGTCAAGGGAGTCAAATTTTATACACAGTGTCTAAAATATTGTCGATGCTTCACAAATATTTGTTGAATAAATAATCCTCCACACAGACACCTTTGTTAATCCAGGAGCACTGCTGATCCCATAAAACCTTCTGTGTCTGCTTTGCCACCAATGACAATTCCCCTATCCGATCTCCTATTGCAAATTAAACATACCTTTGTGTGTATATTTTTCAAAGTAGTATTTGACTCCTTTGGACATATGTGTATCTTACCTCCCAACTAGAATAAAAAACTTCCTAAGAGGTCAAGGGTGCAGCTCACATTATTAAAAGATTTTAATGTGCCAGACTCTGAACCAAGTGCAGAGTTGTGACAACAATACCTAGTTTTTATAAGCACTTACTATGAACCACATACTTCATTAAGCACATTACATGAGCCTGACCAGGAAGTGGTGCAGTGGATAGAATGTCGGCCTGGGACAATGAGGACCCAGGTTTGAAACCCCAAGTTGTTGGCTTGAGCACAAGCTCATCAGCTTGAGACCAAAGGTTGCTGGTTTGAAGCCCAAGGTTGTTGTTTTGAGCAAGAAGTCACTGGCTCGGCTGGAACCTCATGGTCAAGGCACATTATATGTGCCACAACTCTGAGTTAATGCTTCTCATCTCTCTGCCTTCCTGTCTGACTGTCCCTGTCTCTCTCTCTCTTAAAAAAAAAAAAAAAAAAGAGCACATTACATGAATAAACATTTCTTCCTCATTACAACCCTATGAGGCAGGTACTATTATTACTAACACTTTGCTGACAGTAAGGCAGAGGGGGGCCAAGTAACTTGCTTAAGGCTGCGCAGCCAGCAAGTGGCGCAGCCAGGTTTCAAACCCATACAGTCCAACTCCAGACTCCATGCTGCTGCTGAGCTCTCTGTTTTATAGTCTGATGCCTAACTCCTGGTTAATTAATTTGAATATATGGGAAGATAAATTTTTTTCTACCATTCACTCAATCTTAAAAGAAACTGCATTGAAAAAAAAAAAAATAGGTTGGCAAGTTTGACATCCTTCTAGCTGCTTTGCTTGAAGAGACGCCCGCTGCTCTGGAAATAACTTCAGCGTGACACCGTGTTTTTCCAGGCGCCCAGCTAACTTTAAATCGTGTGGGTCACAACTATAAATGCTCTCTCCTTTTCTTGTCGGGATTTTGAATTTGCAGAGCTTACATAAGTAGATGTTGTTAAGACAAGGATGAGAGATGATTTGATTCAGGTATATTCAATCAGGGAGGAAGTGTAATGGGGAATTAGCCCGAAGGGGAAGGACTTCTGATATCAGTTTTTCATTTTCCAGACAATCCGCTGTGCCTCTAAGCAAGTCGTTTTATTTCTATCTCCCTGTTTACCCTTCTCTAAAATGTGTGAAATAATTCCTATGCCTCCTACAAGCAGATAAAGAGGCTATCTTATTTAAATACAAGAAGAAAGTAGGAAGAAAAATTTGATGATTCTGTGTTGTTGTTATACTAAACAAGAGCAGATTCATAAACAGTTTCAATGACTCAGTGCTGCGGTGAGCAGGTAGCGCAGCCACAAGATGTAGCTCTGTGAAGGCCACATGCTGAAAGAGGGGCTGCTCACCTGCTTACTCACTCACTGGGGATCCCTGACGTTCAACTAAGATAGACTTTGAGGGTCTATTCTATATAAATCACATAAATACCATCAGGAGGGGCTTCAACTAGAGGCTTCATGAAGACAAAGTAAATGGTTCAGAATAACATGCATACTACACTAGACTAGAACATTATTTTACATACATAACCAATGATAAAGTCTATGCACAGAAGGTTCGGAGATGAACTACCAATTTGTCCTCCCTTAGAATCTGATGACAATGACTCTTTTTCCAATGAGATCAAAAAAAGAGTTTCAAATCCTTTAAGGAAGAGTCTTTATTTAGACTCTCCTGGTTTGTGTGTGTGTGTGTGTGTGTGTGTGTAATCTGTGCTGAGGTTGGTAGTATCTTTATATTAATCCTTATTTCTTTTTGCAAATGATTCTCAGTCTCTGTGAATGTGTTAGTATAAAGTGTGCTCTAAGTGGCTTTTATCGATTGACAGAGACTTTTACGCTCTCCAATGGATTTCCCAAGGTGCCTGTAGCCATGATTATTTCTTAAACCCAAATTGATGGGTCTTACCCCTCCGTCTTATGTGCTTTCCATTGTGCTGTGTGCTGAGCAGACATATTTACCCATCTGGTTGAGGGCCTCGCTAAAGAAGACAAAGGCTCATTGTTCAGTACCATGAAAATCTCACTGCTCAACACAGCCCTGAACTTGCAAACAAAGGCAAAAACAAACACTTTTATGCCCAATATAATTCTGCTGCTATCATTAAGTTTTTATCACCTTAACATCAAGATGCCTAGAGGCATCTTGACATTCTTTTGGATAATGAAATACAAATCCTGTTATGTGTGAGAGGAAATGCTGAAATAGAGGGAGAAATGGAGAATAACTTTAGGATGTAAAGGGGGAAACAGGGTACACTGAAGATCATGTCTGGTTTTGTGTTAGGGCTCTTTTTCTTTTCTTTCCTTCTGAGGAAATATATATTTTGGAGATGTATTTTATGCAGGGAGTTATTTCTGTTTACTTCTCTACAGTCCAGTGGCTCAATCTTTTCACAGTTATCAGCAGCTGTGTGGAAGATAGAATGAGAGAATAATTCTACATTTGAAATTCTGTGGAATAAGGAGGAGGTAAGGAAGAAGCACAAGTGCCTTTATACCATAGCTTGCAGCCTGGGCCATGCTGTCCTCCAAAGTACACCAAATATACAGCCATTTTTTGTAAATGATGAAAAGTTATGGAACTGCAAGGTAGCTGTTTTGTTGTAAGTAGAGTCTGGGTATTCGCATGCCCTTTGGCAATTGGATACATCAGAAGTGGCCAATTAAGCTCAAAGGCATAAGCACAAAGCTAGAATAATTCTCTTTCCAGTCAGTGTGCACTAAAAGCCCATTTTCATTTTGATTCAGACCATTCTTCCTAATTGTGGTGGAGCTGATGTTTATTTACTGGTCAGCACCTCCTTGCGACGGTACCCAAGAATACACACAATGTACATGGTAACAGTACTTGTGTGCAGGCGTAAGGACAATCTGTTCTGTGCTGCTTGTGAAGAGGTGAGGACAAGAAGTCCTCGAGTCTGGTTGACTCATCAGTACTCATATCGTTATGTTCTTCCCACAGGTGGGAGGCCACGCTGTTTTGGCAAAAGGTTGATTCTTGACCCTATCTTCTTTTTCAATTTTCCACTGTGTAAGGAAAGGCCCCTTAACTTTTTAAAGTAGGGTTGAAACAAGCTTTGTACTTTGGTGTGGCATCAACTATGGGAGGATTCTCTTACCTATTTCATGCAGCTGTTGTGTAATGAGTGAAGCAAGTCTCCCCAAGTGACTTGACAGTGTGGACAGGATGCTGTCATGGAGAAATGGCTGTCTTCAGACTTCAAATCTGGCTCCTCTATTTCCAAGTTGTGTAAACATGGACAGGTTACTTAAATTTTTATTACGTCAGTGTCCTTGTCTACCGAGTAGCAATACTAGTCTTCACTTCCCAGGATGGTCTGATTGTGGGCTTTACTTGCAGGTGTTATGTAAGCAGACGTTTCCTGTATGTCTCATTTTACTTAAAATCATTGTAAATATAATATCTTTGAAAGGTTCTAACAGAGAGATATTGCTGCCTGGGGATAACCACCAGCCCTCACTTTGGTCAGCTAGGTGCTGGATAGCCATGAATATGATAAAAAGACTCAAGAAAGAAGAAGGGTGAATCTCACATCTGGGCAGAATTGTGATAATTTGGGTTTAGAAGATGGAAGATGTATTGTGACTCCCAGGACCCCTTACCAGTGACTCCATCTTGGTCCCCATGCATCCTGGTTCAGGGCAGGGGCCCACCAGGGTGCCTCCATTCAGCTGATAGTCTCCAGAAGTGAACATGCACACTTCCCTTTCGCCAGGAGGCCAGAGGATATCTGTGGCTCTGGGCCTGTAAGGCCAGGGCCTGGCCCCATTCACCTAGTCATCCCTATGGGGCATGAGGATTTTATGAGTGTCATGATTTAAAGGGTTGTGTCCTCCAAAATTCATATGTTAAAATCCTAACCCCCAAAGCAATGGTATTAGGAGGTGTGGCTTTGGGAACCCTCATGAGTGGGATTATTGTTTTTATAAAATAAACTTCAGAGAAATCCCTTGCCCCTTCTACCATGTGAGGACACAGTGTGAAGACTATGAAGTCTATAGACCAGGAAGAAAGCCCTCACCATATACCAAATCCACTGCTGCCATGATCTTGGCCTTCCCACTCTCCAAAACTGTGAAAAATAAATGTCTGCTGTTTATAAGCCACCCAGTTTATGTTATTTTTGTTGCAGAAGCCTGAACAGACTAAACAATGAGATTAAATCAGCAGATAGTACGAGTTCAAGAAATGTAAATTTTCTTCCCTTTTCCTCCTTCATTACAATGCATTTGGGTCTTGTATTATTATAATTGGGCTACTCACGTGAATAAACACTGAGTAGGGTATTTGCCAGTTTGGCATAAATCTAATTTTTTGATTACCAAAAGTAGACACTTTTTAAAAATTAAATTTGTTGGCTTTTTATCCATCCTGCTATAGGATCAAATATAGTACATAAGGAAAACAAATAAGGAACAAATACTTATCCTATACCTTATCGTACTATAACTTTTGCTTCCTTTCGCCCTTGTTTTTATTGACTTTATTGGAGAGACAATGGTCAACAAAATCATACAGGTTTAGTTGCTCAATTCTACAACACATCATCTGTTCACTATTGTGTGCACTCCACCCATCACCATTTACTCCCCATACCCTTCTCCACCTCCTTCCCTCCCCTCGCTGACAAATTACCCATCGTTGTTCATGTCTTTGAGGTTTTTAAATTTTTTCTCAGTCCCTTCACTGCCTCTCCTACTTTGTTTTAAATCAGTGAGTGAAATTATAGGCATATGAATGCTTTACACATAATAAAAGTAGGTTGAACTTGCTACCAATAATTTCAAGCTGAAAACCAAACATTTCACTTAGTCCTCATTGTACAGCATGTTCATTTAGTGAGGCTGCTTGGTAGTTATTTTTAAACTCAGCCACTTAAATCATCATGTCTGGCATACTGTCTAGAAGATGCAATGTTTCATTATGAAACAGAAACATTATGTACTGTGGCATATGAGTCATTAAAGGAACAGCAAGATATGTTGGCACTCCCAAATAATAAGGCTTGTTACTATTATTGATGATATGTCCTTTCAGAAGCCTTATCTGAATCTCACATAGCATTATAATTGAACTACATAAAATTTCAATAAGGCAGGTATTCTAAATGCGTTTTGCATCCACAATCCACGCTTTTATTTACTTAGAAAACATTTATTGAGCATCAACTATGTGCTAGATACAGTGCTAAACCCTGAGGACTCCAAAATGAATAAGGCCGAGACAAATCTTATAACATCAATTAGTATTTAGAGATATTTAATTAGAAACTAGGTTTACTTTAACCTGCTGAGTAACCTCTGTGCATTAAAGAATCTATCTTAAAAACAGGACTTTTGGAATGCAAATGTCAAAATATAAAAGCAAAAATGATTTCTGAAAACCATGCAATTTAGAAGAAACTGAGAGTCCATTCAAAAATCTTCCTATATTCTATTGAAATGTATTTTGGTTGAAGGTAATAATAGGAGAAAGTTGGAGGACATCTCACATGGAATATATATATATTTGGTTATCTTAAAAGCTGTCCATAAAACTATGCCTGGAAAAACAAAGACAGTCATGAGGTTATATTTGGACAATAATGATTCATACTGTATGTTGTCATTTCTCTATTTTAGCTAAGAGAAAAGGAAATATTGATATAGTCAAATACCAAAAAAACTGTTACTAAAACACTCAATCTATTTTTTTGATAAATGTGGAAGCAATTATGTTCCTACTGCTAGAGAGAAAATTTCGTTAATAGCTTCTGATTCTATATGTCTCTGAAACCCCAAAGTCCTAGAAAAATATATTCACATATATGTGTGTGGCTATGCATGTGACTGTGTATGTATATTTTCCCAAGGACTTTTAGACTTTTATTAATAAGATACCTTTCATAGTTCTGTCAAAAGATTGCTATAAATGAACAGATGAGTCTAAATTAAGTTAAGAGAATATTAAGACAATGACCAATAAAATTAATACTTATTTTTAATAGATTTTATATTTTTTCCTATTTTTATGTTTTAAATTGACATAAAACACTGCATATGCAAAACACTTCAAAATGCTAATTTAAAATAAATTAATTGTAGTTTATTAATAGATACTGTATTAGAGGTCTAATTTGTGATGGAAAGATTATAAATGAATAAAAATTATACTTTGTAATGTGTCTTAATTATTAACCACACCATGAGAATTAACAACATGGAGCATGAGAACAAAGCTGAGGCATTATCTACTTCAAAGACACTTACCCAAAGTTCAGACTTAGGACCAGAGAGAAACTGAACATTCCTGAAGCCATCTCCATCAACAGGAAGAGTTTAGATTTTCACTTAACGTTTATTGAAAGTCTACTATATGCATGCATTGACCTAGGTCCTGAAGATCTAGCAAAGCTTAGACATATTCCCCTTTTCCAGGAGTTCACACTTTGTCAAGCAAGACACACAAAGTACAATATGACAAAAGTCAATGGATGGACATAAATAAGAGTGCAGTGGTTACCAGGGGGAGGGGAAGGGAGGAGAGAGAGGGGGTGGTGAGAGGGAAGGGGCATAAAGAAAACCAAATGAAGGGTGATGGAGGACGGTTTGACTTTGGGTGATGGCTATACAACATAATCAAATGCCAAAATGATCTCGAGATGTTTTCTCTAAATTTATGTGCTCTAGTTGACTAATGTCACCCTGTTAAAATTAATTGTCTAAATAAAACTATAAAAAAAAGTCAATGAAATGTCTACATCTCTGAGACTTTCCAACCTTGCCTATCTCGACAGGTAGCATTGGAACATTCTCTTCCTGGAATGTCCGTTTCTTCCTTTCCTGGACTACTAATGTTTAATGGAACTTCAGATCTCAGTTTAAACAATACTTTTCTAGAAATAATTTCTCTAATTCTGTAACCACGGGTGAGTTTATCTGTTTTATATTTTCCATAGCACCCTGTTCTTCCTTCCTTTCTTCCTTCCTTCCTTCCTTCCTTTCTTCCTTTCTTTTTTCATTTTTTCTTTACTTCATTCATTCCTTCTTTCCTTTCTTCCTCACAGTACCTTATAATTATTTGATGTCCATCTCTCCTATCTTAGTCCACAAAGACAGACTTTGTGTGTTTTCTGTTTACTGCTTTATCCCACATCTAGAGCAGAGATTTTCACAATATAAGCCATTGGAAGAGAGCATAAGAAGGAATCTGAGCAATTGCAAACTTATGTAGTTATTTGATCTTGCCCACTTTTATTGAACTCTGGGGTTTCATCCTCAGCTTACTCTCTGCTTCTGGTCTATTACCTTCTCATTTTTAAAAAACTGATCCTATAATTCTTGCCTATAGGGTTGTTCTGTTTGTTCTCTTCACTTCTAAGAAGCACTTGGAATTAAAACTATTCTTCAGAGTTTAGATCTAAGCTACTTTCAAGCCTCTCTTTGGAATGGTTGGTCTTCTAGTTGTTAATTCATGTTTGTGTCACATAATCTCCTAGAGGACTATGTTGAGTTCCAGTGGATGACTTCTAGTTTTGATTGATTTTTGTTTTGTCGAGTTACAGTGCTAGCAAAGAGCCTGGCAAGCAGAGATCCATCCATAAAGAAGCTCCACATGAAAGGCTTTGTGTTTGACATTCTGTTTCTTTTAATATTTAGGTTTAAATATTAATGAAATTTATATCTGTACAAATTAGATAAAAAAACAAGGGGAGAAAAGTGCTTCCCAGATCCCATGAGACAAATCAAGCAAAAGTATGTGCTTATTTCCACAACAGGACATGTTTTAAATGTCCTTCTTCATAAATATTTAAAAGTAAAGTCTAGCAGCAGTTATTTCTGAACAAGGATGACCAGACTGTTACAATAGAAAAAAACAACATTGTCTATCTAAATTTCTTGGTCTACAGGAAAAGTACTAAAACATGGTAATTTCATCAAAATGGAACAATAAGGACAATCCATTTAGGAAGTGCACCAATAAGTTCATTAATGATATATATTTACATAGAGAAATATATAAATATATTAAACATGATTTGTACTATATTTTTCATTTTGCTGCTTATTTTTCAAAGTATCTATAAGGTACACATTTTAAGTTCTATATTATAACTCCTGCCTTCAAAGAGTGAAATGAGCTTTTAGCCTGAAGGAAAAAAATTATCACCTATACTCACTTACAGTAAGATTTGGACCAATATTGTTCAAAGAGCAAAGTCAACTAATAGAGAAATGAGATTAGTTCCTAAGGTATTTTTTTATTTGTGTTCATACTTAAAAGTAAAGGGACAATTAAATATCTAAAATAAGTTAGTTAGCTTGGAATCTTACAGTTTCTTAAAATATCTTGTCACCTTTCTTTGAAATTGTAAAATACTAAATATTTTAAAGAAAAGGTTAAAAGAGTTGTGATATCATTGTTTTCAAATATTTAATGAGAATTCAAGCAATTGTTCACATGTCACCTCCAAATAAAACCAACTAATAAGTGTGTGTATGTTTATCCTGATACAGTAAGAAAGAAAACAGTTTCTCATGTTTAACTAAAATACTATAAAAGATTATCAATGAAAATTTAAAAATCATTTATGTTGTCATTTAAAAATATTACCACATACTGTTTTCAGATCACAAATGTCATAAAGCTATATAAAATTCAAATATTATGGAACAAATTTCATAAAAAATTTATATCACTCCCAAAGATAACTACTCTGAAAAATTGGGAGCATGTTTCTTTGATGATTTTCTTTACATAATATAATATATTATTATTTTAAAATGAGATAATGTTATATAAATGTTCTGCAACTTGATTTTTATACTTATTATCTTAAACATCTTTTATATTAGCAATATTTTTCTATTTTTTATTCTTTCTTTTTTTCTATGGCTGCATATATAAACAATCCATTATAAGAATTTTATCATATTTTTAACCATTTAGTAGTGATCAACTTTCCTGTTATTTTCATTTTGGGTTCAGAACAAAAAAATACTGTAGTGAATATTATTTTATATATTTATATGTAAATATTGATTATAAAAATTACTAGATACTCTAATATTGCTCTCTGAAAGAATGTACCTGTTCTTACATAACTTTATAAGTATTGATACTATCAGTTTTTAAATATGAGGCTAATTTGATAAAACCAAAATATATCTTATTTTTAGTTTTATTTGTATTTCTTTTATCATCTGTGATGTTAAAAATTTGCAAACTTTTTTTTCTTTTTACCAAAACCAATTGTCCGCTTTCTGCTATTTTTCCCTTTTATTTTCGTTTGTCTTTTTCTTATTAATTTTTAAGATCTCTTTACATATTAGAGACAGAACACTGTTTCCATTGAATATTTTGTAAATCTTTTCTAACAGTATTACTTATATTTTAACTTTGTTAAATTGAGCCACTTAACATTTACTGGTTCAAAGTCCATGGAACAGCAAGGCTTGTGCTTAGATTTCTTTTTCCTTCTTTTGTTATTGGCAGACACTTTCATTCATTATAAGTCTGAGGATACATATATTATTGGTGATGAACTCTCTCCAAAATTTTTACCTACACTTAACCCACTTTTAAGAAGCTCAGAAAGTATTTTACAAATATAAATAACTGAATAAAGAAAATATGTAGCCCTGGCCGGTTGGCTCAGCGGTAGAGCGTCGGCCTAGCGTGCGGAGGACCCGGGTTCGATTCCGGCCAGGGCACACAGGAGAAGCGCCCATTTGCTTCTCCACCCCTCCGCCATGCTTTCCTCTCTGTCTCTCTCTTCCCCTCCCGCAGCCAAGGCTCCATTGGAGCAAAGATGGCCCGGGCGCTGGGGATGGCTCTGTGGCCTCTGCCTCAGGCGCTAGAGTGGCTCTGGTTGCAACATGGCGACGCCCAGGATGGGCAGAGCATCGCCCCCTGGTGGGCAGAGCTTCGCCCCTGGTGGGCGTGCCAGGTGGATCCCGGTCGGGCGCATGCGGGAGTCTGTCTGACTGTCTCTCCCTGTTTCCAGCTTCAGAAAAATGAAAAAAAAAAAAAAAAAAAAGAAAATATGTGTAAGATCAAAACCAAAATGAGTTCAACATAGGTCAATCACGATGAGCACTCCTAGGACGATGGTGAAGGGAAATACTAGTTCAGAGCAGGGTAGCAATCCTAAATCAACTCTTCCATACTACAGCAGAACAAGTTCCAGGAGGCAAATTTCCAAAGGAAAACATGAAACAGATAAATTTTACCATATTAAAGAGAGTTTCACATTTCTTATAAGAGAGTTTGATGAAAGAATTTGTAATAGTTACATTTAAAAATGAAGCAAAGTGATCATTTTTAACAGAGCCATATAGTAAAGCCAGCCATACAATAAAGCCCAAAGTTGGTACTTTGAAAATACTAATGAAATAAATGAACACTTAAAAAGACTATTTAAGGGGAAAAACTAAAAAAACAAACAAACCATAAATTATCAATAATAAAATCTGGGTATCAGTCCAGAAATAGATATTTTAAAGGAAATAAAGAAATATTGTGAATATCTTCAAAATAATAAATTTGACACTGTAGATAAAATGTAAAAATTTTTTAGAAAATAAAACTTACAAAACAAAGAGAAGTTTTAAACGGTCCAATGTCTATTGAATGAACTGAACCCATCATTAAAGACTTGACCATAAAAATCTAAGTAAACCAAACAAAGAACTGTCCCAGATGGCTTCACCAATTAATTCTTCTGAACATTTAAGAAAAAAAATAAACCAATCTTATTTTAAAAAGTCTCCCATCCAGAAAATAGAAAAAGGAGAAACACTTTCCAAGTCATTTAGTGAGACTAGGATAACCCTGATAAAGGGAAAAACAAACAGCAGCCCAATAGAGCTTATGAACATCAATGAAAAAAATGCTAAGCAAATAATTGCAAGTTGAATAGAATGGTATATGAAAAAAGGGGTGCATCATAACTAAGTGGGGCTTATATCAGGTGTGCAGAAGTTGTTAAAAATTGAAAAATTAATTAGCATAACTGACCACAATAATAGAAAAAAGAAAAATTAAGTATATATACCAATAAGCACAGAAAAGCATTCCAGATATTCAATATTAATAAATTCTTACCAAGTTATAAGTAACATATTATTAGTAAGCATAATACTTAGTAATGAATTATTAAAAGTTTTTCCCAGAGAACAAAAAATGATAAGACAATTCATTTTTTTTTTCAGTATTGTATTGCATCTCCTAGCTGGGACAATAAAGCAAGAAAAAGAAACAACACATGTAAGAATTGGAAAGGAAAATAAAACTATAATAAAAAAACTTTAATAATCTATGAATCAATTATTAGAATTAAAAATTAAATTTAGCAGGGTTCTAGGTATGAGACCAATTTAAAACAAAGGAAATGCCAGAACCTCTATACTGAAAATGACAAAGCAATGTTGAGAGAAATTTTAAATGACTTAAGGGAAGGAGGATTATACCACATTCATATATCTGAAGACTTAATATTGTGAAGGTATCAATTTTCCTCAGCTTGATCTATAAAATCAGTTTAATCCCAACATAAATGCAAGATGTTTTTGTATGTGTGTGAAAATTGACAAGCTGATTCTAAGATTTATATGGAAATGCAAAGATTAAGAATAGCCAAAGCAATCTTGTAAAAGAAAAACAGAACGGAAGGACTTACATTATCTGAAAGTATGCCTTTGCATACCTTAATAGTAATTAACACAGTGTGGTATCAGTGAAAGGAAGTAATAGAGAATTTAGTAACAGATTTGCAAATATATGGTCACTTGATGTATGACATAGCTGCCTCTCTAAGGCAGTAGAGAAAGGATGGTCTTTCTGGTAACTGATGCTGGATCAATTAGATACCCATATGAGGGAAAATTAACCTATAGCTATACTTCAAATCATTCACACAAAAACAGTTATAAGGAATCACAGATCAAGATGTGATAGGTAAGAAATAAGCTTTCAAAGGAAAACATAGAAGACCATCTTCATAACTTGAAATAGGCAAAAAAAAAAAAATTAAACAGGTCACAAAAAAATACCTAGTTGTACTAAAATTTAAAATTTCTCTTCACTAAAGGACCATTTGAAATAGTAAAAGGCAAGCCCAGAATGGGAGAATACACTTGCAATTCATAAAACCAATTAAGAACTAGCATCCAAAATACTGGTATGTAAATAATTCCTACAGATCCACAAGAAAAAGCAGAAGATCCACCTTCCATACTAGTAATGATCCTAGTATGACCTATTACCTGTGTATTTTTTTTCTATGTATTTTAGTTAGTTTAAACTGCTATAACAGCATACTGTAGACTGAGTGGCTTAATAACAAACATTTATTTCTCACAGTTTGGGAGGTTAGATGTCCAAGGTCAAGATGACAGCAGAACCAGTGTCTGGTGAAAAGTTACATCTGGCTTGTAAACATTTAACTACCTTCTCATTGTATATTCACATACTAGAGAGAGAGGGGAAAAAGGAAGCAACCTGTGCCATGTCATATTCCTTCCTATAAATTCACTAATCCCATCATGAGAATCTCAATCTCATGACTTAGTTACCTCCCGATGGCCTCGTTTCAATTTTTTTGTTTTAATTTTTTTGTATTTTTCTGAAGTTGGAAACAGGGAGGCAGTCAGACAGACTCCTGTATGTGCCCGACCGGGATCCACCCAGCATGCCCACTAGGGGGCGATGCTCTGTTGTAACCAGAGCCATTCCAGCACCTGAGGCAGAGGCCACAGAGCCATCCTCAGTGCCTGGGCCAACTTTGCTCCAATGGAGCCTTGGCTGCGAAAGGGGAGGAGAGACAGAGAGGAAGGAGAGGGGGAGGGCTGGAGAAGCAGATGGGCACTTCTCCTGTGTGCCCTGGCCAGGAATCGAACCCGGGACTCCTGCACACCAGGCTGACACTCTACCACTGAGCCAACCAGCCAGGGCCTCGTTTCAAATATTATCATAATGGGAATTAAGGTCTCAGCACAGATAGGAACACAAGCATGCTGTCCATAACACTCAGCTTTTCACAGGTTTTCACTGTTCCCCCACACCTACTATCTGGTTTCAAATCTAGCTATACAACTTTAGAAAAATGTCATTATCTTTATGCCCTCATTTTGTTTCTGACTCTTTACTTAAAAAATAGAGGTTATTGTATTTTTCTCAGAAGATTGTGACTAAAATTAAGTATCTATTAGCAAATTTTATAAATGTAAAAATTCTAGATAACATACTAGTAAATAGAGTCAAGTAATATAATAAACTAATAATTCACTACAAAGAAGTAGGGTTTATTTCCCAAATGCAAGCATACTTTATTATTAGAAACTTAGGTCTATAGTGTGGATTCAATCATTATTAGTTAGAGACAATAATAGTATTTACCTAATAAAGTTATTATAAGAATTAAATGTGATATTTTAAATAATGCTAAACTCAATACCTGGCACGTATTAACTATCAATATACTTTGGTTATTTTTATTCTTGACATTATTATTATAGATCATAGGTAAGATAACACATGAACATCTACAGAAATGCTAAACTTTTGATAAAATCTAGCAATTCTTAATTCAAATACATATATAAGCAAGGAATAAAGATAAACTCATTTAATAAAATAAAGACTAGCTATATAAAATTAGTAGGTAATATCATATCTAACAATGAAACAGTAAAATTATCATTAATTCAAATACCAAGGATACTTGTTATCATAGCTATAACTTAATATTATTCTAGGAACTGTTGCTAATGCAATAAGTCAAGAAAAGTATATGAGATACAAATACCTGAAAAGAGTGAACTAATCCATTACTTGCTCATGATACATGTTTCTATCTAGAAATCCTGGGACAGTCAATAGATTAATAAATGTAATAAGGTGGCTGCTGACAAAATAAATGGAAAAATAAAAAGCTTTACCTTTCTATTAGCAGTAACCAGTTAGAAATCAGAATAGGAGTTCTTATCCACACAATAAGGGAAAACCTTAATAATGAATTGAACATGCAGCGTGCTAGCCTATGCAAAACAAAGAATAGGATGCCACTGAGATTAAAAAAAGAAGATTGAAACAAAGAATAAAATGGTATCTGCCTGGATAGGAATGATGCTCCTAATGAGATATTAATTTCACACAAATAAATCAATAAATTTAATGTAATTCCAACAGAACTTCTGAGGAAATGAAATCATAATAAAAATATTATATTACATGAAGAAATTTTCTCAATACAATGTGAAATGGGGGGAGTAAGAGAGAAAATTATATGCACTATATGTATTGTTCCTATATTTTATAAATTATAAAAAACTTAATTTTCTAAATTATTTATTTTTTATTATAAATTTTTATTAAGTTTAATGGGGTGACATCAATAAATCAGGGTACATATGTTCAAAGAAAACATCTCCAGGTTATCTTGTCATTCAATTATGTTGCATACCCATCACCCAAAGTCAGATTGTCCTCTTATCACCTAATGTCTACTGTCTACTGTTTCTTTGTGCCCCTCCCCGTCCCCCTTCCCCTCTCCCTCCCTCTCCTCCCCCTCCCAACCACCACACTCTTGTCCATGACTCTTAGTCTCGTAAAAAATTTAATTTTTATAAACTAAAAGTACAGGAGCAATTCATATAAAATATCTAGAAAAAATATTATAAAATTTTAACATGGGATTGTGCAGACAAAGATTACTGGCAATGTCTTTCTAAATTTTTTAAATTTATCACAATGAGAATATATTTTCTGAAGTTTTAAAAAAGGTATGTCACATAAAATCTAATAAAATGATTTTATCTGTGTGAAATAGGCTGATGATGAGATTTGCTTTTTGTGGGCCCTGCTAAAACACCATTATGCACAATGTGTTTCTGAGCAATCAAGAATATATTTATTAATTAATTCTCCACAGTATTGAAAATTATGCTTCAATGCTAAGTATTATTTCACATAATAGATTTCTATAATTTATTTCATCAAACAGTATAATTAGTTAATGGGGTTATATTCATAAAGACTTGGTCCAACATAAAATTATGTTCCCTATATGACCATTTGAAAAAATGTACTTTGTTTGC
Source organism: Saccopteryx bilineata (assembly GCF_036850765.1). NCBI lineage: Eukaryota > Metazoa > Chordata > Mammalia > Chiroptera > Emballonuridae > Saccopteryx > Saccopteryx bilineata. The sequence goes on from NC_089490.1 coordinate 99,782,293, forward strand.
CTGGATTACACACACTCATTTTTTTTTTATTCAGATGACCATCATTTGTGGCTTTCGGAGAGAGCTTTCTATTTTAATTTCTATTTTTACCTTGTAGTAGAAAAATATCAATAGATTGAAAATGTGGTGAGGTTTAGAAATATCAGTAAGTCTGTTCATTAAATATTGTGTGTCTAGAATGAGGTAAAAGAGAAAAATTTTCTTCTAGAAAAAATATATTAATTTTAAATGCACTTTTATAATAACATAAAATATTTTATTAACATAGCTATTATGTTATATTGTGCTATAACATTCTTATAAAGGCTTTGCCAAAACATTTTCACCACACAAAATAATGAGCTAATTACTATCATTTTGGTTTCAAAGAATGCTTTTTTTCATAATACAAGGCATTTAGAGACTAGCTCCTGGTAGAAAGAGTAAATATTAAAACTTGTTAGTCATTGATATAAAAACTTCCTTTATACGTTAACATAGTAAAATGCTCATATTTGGAAACCAGGAAAATCATACTGAAATATTTTAATAAAACTTATGTCTCTCCTAGTACCCCATGTTGCACTTTCAAATACATTATTGTGACAATTTCACAATAGTTTGGTGATTTTCATATTATTCTCATAATGTTCCAGAGAAAGAAACTTTAACAGAAAGATACCATATCATTTGTCAAGTAACAAAGAGTAGAATTGAGATCTAATGCCCTACTTATTAAAATGCACAGTACTTCTGTTCTGCAGAGTATAACACACGTGAGTGTTTGTCGTACTTCTGAAATGATCAATACGTTAGTTACCTTACATCCATTCACCAAACACTAATGTCATGTAATGTATATACACCAGGAAATGAATTGTTTGCCTTTCTCCTTCACAAATGAGGAAGATGCTCAGTCTGAAAACTGAGGATTACCTTTGGCCCTGCCTTCACTATTCGCATTCAAGCCTTTGGTGTAAGTCTTGTCCATTTTGCTTGAAAGGCATCATGCATCCATTACTTCTCTTCATCTCCATTGGCCCCATTGCAAGTCAAGTCCAAATCTCCCAGCTAGACCACCACAGCATCTCCTCACTGATCTCTCCTTTCTGCTTTTATACTCAGGACATTCTCTGCTAAACAGTCAGAGTAATTATGTTCTGCTTAAATGCATTCATATCAATCCCTACTCTTTCAAGAAGGCCTTTGTGGCTTCCTAGTCCTCTTAGAATAAAATAATCACATACAAACTTTTCATCCTGCATGAGCAGGACCTCAATTAGCTCTTCAGCTTCTATTTGTTCTGCCCATCCCTTGCTCTTCACTTTCTGGCCACATGGTCTTCTGCGGATACATCATGTTTTTAGTTTCCTCCAGACCATTTTCCTTAGTGCTCCCTCAGTCTGGATCACACTTCAAAGGATCAGTTTTTGTCCTTCAAATTTCATCTTAAATGCACTAACTCAGATAGCCCTTCTATCTAAGTAGGGTCCCGTCTTTTTATTCTTTACCAGAGCGCCCTATGTATTTCATTCTGAAACACAACACAACTCATTTGCTACCTCTCCCCACCACTAGAATTTATGCCCAGTAAGAGCAGGGGCCTTGCATGTCTTATTCATCACTGTATAATCTGTTTTGGCACTAGTTTTGGAGCACAGTGGACTCCGAATAAAAATTGAGTGAATGAATACTTTTCTTCATGATCAATACATAGAGGTTATATAGAGAATGTTAGACACCCACTTTTTCAAGTCTTTCTAACTTCTCATGTGGCTTTCAGTAATACAAAAGCAAATTATGAACTGTAAGATAAGACAGTATTCCACTCTTCTCTAAGAACTGACTGATGAAAATTGGCTTATGAAATATTCAGAGAAAAACAAAATTTTAGTTAATCTAATTCAAAAAGGAAGTCTAACACTAGTTTAATTGCTGTAATTGTAGTAAATGTCACTTTAAAAAGATACCTTGGTTAAATGGATATTGTTAACATTAATATGCTTTCCTTTGATAATTAGTTTCTTGAAGCCTGTGGTTAGGAAATCTTTTAGTTTTTTTTAATTAGTTTTGTTTTGTTTTGTTTTGTTTTCGTTTGTTATGAGTTTGTTTGTTTTTCCTGAAGAGTTAATTACATTTTACAGTTCTAAGGGCAGATAATACAAATTCTCTTGTACCCAACTCCAGATTTAACTTTTTATTTGGATTTTTAAAATCTTGTGTTGACTTCTGCTTTGGGTTATTTCATACTGTATTTTAAAAACAAAAATCTAGTTACTAAACTATGTAAACTCTAATAGAGAAAATATCACATGTTAGAAGTCTAATATATTTTTCTCAGAATCAGGCATTTATCTTCTCCTACTGTATACATGGTTCTAGCAAAGTGTAAAAATAATACAAATGGTTATAGAAAAATAGCATCTGTTTGTCCCACTATTTTTTAATTGACATTGGTTCACAAAACCACATAGGTTTCAAGTGTATAACTTAATAAAACACCATCTGCATGCACACTGCATTGTGCACCCATCACTTCAAGCAAAGTCTCTTTCTATCCTCATTTTCCCCCACTTTGCCCACCTCTACCTACCCCCACCCCCTTTTCTCTCTGGCTATCACCACACTGTTGTCTGTGTCTATGTGTAATGTATATATGTTTTTTGGCTAATTCCTTCACCTTCTTTCATTCAGTCCCTCAACCCCTCCACCACCACCCTTCTTGTTAGCTGTCAGTCTGTTTCATGTGTCCATGCCTTTGTTTCTATTTTGTCAGTTTACATTGTTCATTAGATTCCACATATAAGTTAAATCATATGGTATTTGTCTTTCTCTGACTGGTTTATTTTTCATTCTTTTTTACGTTTGCATAGTATTCCATTGTGTAAATATACCACAACTTTTTTATTCATCTACTGATGGGTATTGGGGCTATTTTGAGATCTTGGCTATGGTAAATAATGCTGCAAGGGGTATATATGTTCTTTTGAATTAGTGTTTTGGGTTTCCTAGGATATATTCCCAGAAGTGGGATTGCTGGGTCAAAAGGAAGATCCACTTGTAATTTTTTTTGAGAAAACTCCATATTGTTTTCCTCAATGGTTGCAGAAGTCCGCATTCCCACCAGCAGTGCAGGAGGACTCCTTTTTCTCCACACCCTCACCAGCACTTGTTGATTTATTGCTGTTAACCATTCTAGCAGGTATGAGGTGATATCTCACTGTGGTTTTAATTTGCATCTCTCTGATGATTAGTGACAGCATCCTTTCATATGTCTATTGGCCATCTGTATGTCCTCTTTGAAATGTCTATTTAGGTCCTTTGCCCATTTTTTAATTGGATTGTCTTCCTGGTATTAAGCTTTTTGTATATTTTGGAAATTAACCCTTTATCAGATGTATTATTGGCAAATATGTTCTCCCATTCAGTGAATTCCTTTTCCATTTTGTTGATGGTCTCTTGCTGTGCAAACGCTCTTTATTTACACAGTCCCATTTGTTTATTTTTTTCCCTTTGTTTTCCTTGCATGAGGAGATATATCAACAAAAATATTGCTGCAAGAGATGTCTGAGTTTTTACTGCCTATGTTTTCTTCTGGGATTTTTATTGTTTTGCAACTTAACATTTAAATATTTTATCCATTTTGAGTTTATTCTTGTGTATGGTATGAATTGGTACTCTAGTTTTTTTGTTGTTATTTGTTTTTTGCATGTATCTGTCCAATTTTCCCAACACCATTTATTAAAAAAAAAAAAAAAAAGCTGTCTTTACTCCATTGTATGCTTCTGCCTCCTTTGTCAAATATTAATTGACCATAAAGGTGTGGGTTTATTTCTGGGCTCTCTGTTCCCTTGGTGCTACTGTTGCAAAATTGCTGGTTGAGTGCATCCTCAATATTTCTCTTGTTCTGCTGGTGTTTCGCGGTGTCTGTCTGTTCTTTGTCCTGGACCTAGATTAGGCAGATGACAGTAAAATTCAGCTAAAAGTGCTGGGGGCTGGGACTGCTTGTTGGCTCTTCTGTCAGCAGATGAACTGATGTCTCCATTATTGTTACATGAATATCTGCCAAATGGTAGGCGGCACCCAGCCAGTGGGATGAAGCTTTGAAAGTCTTGTCTTGGAAGACTACATGCTGTAGTCTATGCTTAAGGAGAACAGTTCCTAGATGGAACTGTTGATGAAGAGGCTGCCACCGACCAGGTGTGTAAGGGCCCATTTGAGTGACCCTGTGAGTCAGCTGGATGAGCTCCTCATAAAGACACTCTCTGTCTACCCTGTGGTTCAAGGGGTCAGGGTGATAGGTGCTGATGGCATCCACACTGGTGGCTGCTCCATCCATCTCAGGCCTGAGGGAACTCAGTCTGCAACTGATTAGTAGGGCCCAAGACTGCTCTTCTTAAACAGCTTCTGGGCAGGTATTACAGAACTCCAGTGCAGTTGAATGTGGCTGAGCCTTTGCTCATGTTTATTGAATAATGGAGGTTGGAGATGGTAAAGTTGAGTGTGAGGGTTTCCTGTTTGGGCCACAGAGTTGTAGAAGGCTCAGTTGGACCATGTTTATTATCACTTGGAGGGTATCCACTGTGAGGGCACGTCCAAGGTCAAGGTGGGGGGTGTTGGAGGGGCTAGGTGAGTTGGGAAAGGCTCTCACAGTCATATCCTCCTCCTCTTGGAATTGGTGCTTCCCACAGTGTAAACCAACTCAGATCCATCCTGTGGATCTCACTGGCAGGTGTATAGGTACAATGTGGGGTAAGTCACTTTCCTAGTCCTCTCTACTCGGTTCAGGCTGATCCTGGAGGCTAATGCTGTATGCATTCCTCCTTTGGAAACCACCTGCATGTCCTGCTACTATTAATAAGGATCCTCTAAGAGAGTTTATTTACTCTGAATTAAAAACATAGAGGGATTTCTTATAGATGGATGGACTTGCTTTGAAGTTAACATGTCAGGATTAATTATTTTAAAAAAAAAAAACCAACTTTTTTTTTTGGCCTGACCTGTGGGGGCGCAGTGGATAGAGCATCAACCTGGAATGCTGAGGTCACAGGTTTGAAACCCTGGGCTTGCCTGGCCAAGGCACATATGGGAGTTGATGCTTCTTGGTCCTCCCCCTCCTTACTTCTCTCTCTCTCTCTCCTCTATCTTCTCTCTAAAATGAATAAATAAAGTCTTAAAACAAAAACAAAAATAAACTTTTTTATTTGTGAAATTTTGTAAGTTAAATTACTCCAAAGCAAACAGAAAAAAAAAAAAAAAAGAAATAAAATTAGCAAGGCAGTTTGTCACAATTAAAAAAAAATACTTAATTGCACACAGCATCCTTCTTCCACTTCTTTCTTTCACACCATTATTCAAAAACCTGGGACTAGAGCTTTGCTCACAGGCCAGCAGTAAATACATCGGCTATAATGTCAATGAACTTTAAAGCAAGCTCACTAAAATGGAACTCATTACTCTTTGAGGCATATCACTATTGGCATATGGTACATTCATTCCATTACTTTCATTGTGTAAGTGGATTATATTTCTCAGAATGATTCTATTTTTTTAATGCCTAAACAGGCATGCATTTTTATTTAATGCAGATCTGAGAAGCTTTGTGTAGAGCAACACATCTTTAAGTAAATATAAATTTTGTCCTTGGTGACAAGCTAATATATATTACACCAGGGAATTTGGTATAGATTGGTTTCTGTTTGTGGGTGAGAATAATACAGGCGTGTTTATTCTTCTATAAAGTTCACAAGGGAAGGGGATAAAGAAAAGATGGATTTTGGAGTGGTTCTAATTACAAACAGATTATAGCATTGACATTCCAAAGTAGAAATGGAGAATATGCTTTGATTATACATTGACATAAAATGGTGGATTAGGGATCAGTGAGCTGGTGAATGAATTGTAGGCAAGAGTTATTTGCAGGGAGATAGCTTAGTGTTGAGTTTGACTATGTTGGGCACAGCCTGAAATCACAGCAATCATCTGAATAATTCTCTGCCAGACGTGAGACCTGGAGTTGATCAGAATCAGCAGATCATTTCAATGAGTACAAAATGGAAGTGTATTTGTTCTTTAGGGCAGCGATTTTCAACCTTTTTTATCTCATGGCACACAAACTAATCACTAAAATTCTGCAGCACACCAAAAAAAATTTTTTTGCCAATCTGACAAAAAAAAGGTATATTTTTTATTGGTTTACAAATAATAATAGTAATTACCAACCCTTTCTCATCCAAGTGACTTTTAAAAAATCAGGTGCCTATACTTGTATACAAGGATTTCTGGTACCAAGAATTAACCAGTCAGATGCAACTCTAATATATGACCTATACATGCAAAACAGGGCATTCACACCGGGCAGCTATTGTGTTGGCTTTTTATTTTTATACAATTTAAGAGAGGTCAATGCCCTTGACTTAAAGTCAGGTATCACGTTTTAAAAATTCTTGTGGTACTCGGGTTGAAAATCACTGCTTTAGGAGATATCTACTTCTACAAGATGATAATCAGCTGAAAAATCACATTTTTGGTTATAGAAAATATATAAAACATAAACATATCATTTCTTTTTTTCAACCTGAAGTCAGGTCATTAACAAACACATGGTTTTGTCCTTTTTCCATCCTATGTAGAATGAAATCAAGATTCAAAATGAGCATAATCAAGAAACATCAGGCTAACAGTAAAGTTGTAAGGAAAGAGGTAAGACCATAACACAAGCAAATGCACTTTTGGCTATGTTTAGTCCCTGATGCTTGGACATCAAATATTGCTTTTCTTTGTAGAGATAAGTTGCCAAATTCTCATTTAGTGGTAAGTTTACATAAAACATACATTTTCTTCTATTACATTCTAAAAGGCCTTTTGTTTTTCTTTTGAAATTATTTATTGCATAAATCACTCTAAACCTTTTCTGCCCCCCTTTCCTCAAAGATCCCAATATCATCCCCTGAGGACAGACTGATACAATTTAGTACCCCCAATTTCTACTGTAACTTATTTTTAAAATTATAAATACTTGACATTTCTCATCAAGTTCCTGACTCTACTTAGTGATCCAATATCAGGCTCTCATTGGGGGCCTGGCATTTGCTCCAAATTTCTGTTTCATTTTTGTTTGGTTGTTTGTGTGATGGTCAAACTTAATATAGCAAAGCAAGAGATAAAAACTAAGACCAACATTTCAAATTCTGAACTTCACAGGTATCCTGTCATCTCTCCCAATAAAAAGAGTAAATAAATAAGTAAATGAAGGCATAACTTAGGAAGAAAAAGTTGAAATAAAATGAAATCTGCTTTGACGAATAAAGGTCAGCTATCAGCTTGTAGTGACAACCTGCACGTGGTCACCAGTGTTTCGTAGTCCCTTCCTCGGTGAGGCGTGTGTCACCAATGCCTGTCCTGAACTAGGCAAACTGTCTGAGCATTGTAAATAGTAAAAATGTCACTACCTGCTCATGGATTATAAACCTAGTAAAGTTAATTACCCTAAAATTACATGATTACACTTTAGTAGATGTACATGTACATATAAATTTCCATAATAGTAGTACAAAGAAAATAATAAATTATTTTGTAATTCCACACATATAATAAGGTAATAATACCAGAATGAGTGAATATTTGCCGCTCTTGCCCATGTGGCAGACCTTTATATTTGTGTCATTTTATTTTCTTTCTCTTTCTTTCTCTCTTTTCTTCTTTCATTCATTCATTCTTTTTTTTTTAACTGAGAGGAGGAGAGATAGTGAAGCAGACTCCCACATGTGCCCCAACCAGAATCCACCTGGCAACCCCATCTGGGGCTGATGCTGGAATCAACCAAGCTATTTTTAGCACCTGAAGCTGATGAACTCTGACCAATCAAGCTATCTTCAGTATCTGGGGCCATGCTTGAACTAATCAAACCATTGGCTACAGGAGGGAAAGAGAGAGAGGAGGGGGAGGGAGGAGTAGCTGATGGTCGCCTCTCCTGTGGGCCCTGAGTAGGAATTGAACCCAGGATGTCCATATACCAAGCCAACGCTCTATCTACTGAGCCACCTGCCAGGGTTCATTTTATTTTCTTAACTACCTATGAACTGGGTTGAATGAACAGGATGTATCGGGTATAGTCATGAGCATTTTTGTTTGTCTCCCAACTCTTACAGTGGGAAAGTGCTTTCTGCTCCACCTGGAAACATGGTCAGGCCTCATGATTTTCTTGACCTGTCTTAAGGATGCAATACTCCTACAGTCATGTTAAGCCACAAAATATAATCTCAACTTTAATATCTACTTAACGAGGAATATTTAAGGTAAAAATCTATTTCTTCCTGAGTCTCTCAAATTCCATGGTTCACATTTAACATTCTTATTCAGGCCTACTTGCCCATATATGCAGTTTTATAGAGCAGATTTTAATTTTTTAATTTATTCATTTTAGAGAAGAGAGAGAGAGAGAGAGAGAGAGAGAAGGGGGGAGGAGCAGGAAGCATCAACTCCCATATGTGCCTTGACCAGGCAGGCCCAGGGTTTTGAACTGGCAACCTCAGCATTCCAGGTCAACGCTTTATCCACTGTGCCACCACAGGTCAGGCTTAGAGCAGATTTTAAGATCTCCAACCTGAAACACTCATACTTTCTGTGTACTATTATTTTGTTGTTGTTATTATTGATTTTATTGATCTTAGAGAGAGTAATGGAGAAAAAGAAAGAGGGACAGGAACATTGATCTGTTCCTGTATGTGTCCTGACCAGGACTGAACTGGCAACCTCTGTGCTTGAGGATGATGCTCTAATCAACCTAGCTATCTGTCCAGGGCACTCATGCCTTCTTTAAAAAATAGTAGCTTAGACCCTGGCCTGTTGGTTCAGTGGTAGAGCATTGGCCCGGTGTGTGGAAGTCCCGGGTTTGATTCCCAGTCAGGACATACAGGAGAAGCACCCATCTGCTTCTCCACCCTTTCTCCTCTCATTCCTCTCTATCTCTCTCTTTCCCTCCCACAGCCAAGGCTCCATTGAAGCAAAGTTGGTCCGGGTGCTGAGGACAACTCCATGGCCTCTGCCTCAGGCACTAGAATGGCTCCAGCCACAACAGAGCAACACCCCAGATGGGCAGAGCATCGCCCCCTGGTGGGCATGCCAGGTGGATCCCAATGGGGTGCATGCGGGGGTCTGTCTGACTGCCTTCCTGCTTCTAACTTTGGAAAAATATAAAAAAAAGTAAAAATAAAAATAAACATATATATGTGTGTGTGTATGTATGTATATGTGTGTGTGTATATATATATATATATATATATATATATATATATATATATATGGCTTAGACCCAATATTTATTAGAGTCAAACAGATATTTATAAGGTATGTATAAAATCAAAAGAGTAATAGCACAATGAATCCTATGTTTCAATATTCAATTTAAGGAATAGAACAGGCCCTGGTCAGTTGGCTCAGTGGTAGAGCATTGGCCTGGCGTGCAGGAGTCCTGGGTTTGATTCCCGGCCAGGGCACACAGGAGAAGTGCCCATCTGCTTCTCTACCCCTCCCCCTCTCTTTCCTCTCTGTCTCTCTCTTCCCCTCCCGCAGCCAAGGCTCCATTGAAGCAAAGCTGGCCCGGGCACTGAGGATGGCTTTGTGGCCTCTGCCTCAGGTGCTAGAATGGCTCTGGTTGCAACAGAGCAACGCCCCAGATGGGCAGAGCATCACCCCCTGGTGGGCATGCCGGGTGGATCCCGGTTGGGCGCATGAGGGAGTCTGTCTGACTGCCTCCCCGTTTCCAACTTCAACTTCAGAAACACACACACACACACACACACACACACACACACACAAAATAGAACATTCAGTGTGCCTACGCATCATTGCATTATGTAGCTGCAGTTTAATCATCTTCTCTAGGATATTTCATTATATGAATTTAGTACAATGTATCCATTTTCCTATTGATGGACATTATGTTTTAATTTTGCATTTCCATGACTATTCATATGGTTAAACATCTTTTCCTATAATTACTGTTCATTCCTATTACTACCTTCTCTTTTTCACATTTACTATTGTTTGACTTTCTCTTACTGAGTTTTAGAATCTCACTTTCCCTCCCTCTCTCTCTTATCCATTGGCAGTTAATATTTTCTGCCAGTGCATAACTTGTCTTTTCATTTTCTTTATGGTGATTTTTGATGAAGAGAACTTAAGATTCTTAAACTTAATGCAATCAAATATATCAATAATTTCCTTTATGCTTTATCATAATACTTCTTTATCCCAAGATTGCAAATAAATGATTTATATTGTCTTATAAAAGTTTTATAGCTTTGCCTTTCACATTTATCTGTAATCTGCATGGAATTGATTTTTGCCTATTGTAAGATATAAAAACTCAATGTCATTTTTATCCATATGAATGACTCTCCCAACACAATTTATTGCATAGACCCTCCTTTCCTCACTGTTCTGTAGTGCTATCGCTGTCACGAAGTTTCCACAGATCTATGAGTCTGCCTGAGGAGTTCTATATTCCGCTCCATTGATCAGTTCGTCTACCCTTGCAATAATGACATGCTATCTTAATTACTAAAGCTTCATAATCAGTTTTGACATTTCGTATGTCACACTCCCGCATATTTTTTTCTTCACCAGGCATATTGTAACTATTCTTGGCTTGTTGCTCATCCATATAGATTTTAGAATCAGCATGTCACAGCTCACATACACAACACAACACAGCACAACAAACAAGAAACCATTCAGATTAAGAGTTTGATTACCTAAAACTCTATAGATAGTTCAGGGAGCATTGACATTTTGCCATGGCTTGGTGATATGTCTCAACATCATTAAGACAAGTCCTATATAATAATGCTGTTTAATGATGCCTTGCTTGTTTGAGAACATTTCTTTTTACACATGAATTCTAGTGCCCTTAGAAGTATTCAATGGAGATTTAATTGGGATTGCATATGTGTTGATTAATCCAGGGGAGAATTTATATCTATCTTTTAAAGGGATAAAACCATCCAGGAGCATGAACTATTTCTTCATTTATTCAGAACATCTCTCTCTTTTACTCAAGTTTTAAGACTTTTTTTTGTCATAAAAGTCTTGCGTGTTCCTGATTACATTAAAAGCCTTTGTTCCTGTTGCTGTTGTGGAAGGTTTTTAATTTAATTAAATGTTCTGATTCTTTATTGCTTTGGTAGAAACTGTTATTCATTTTTGTACTAGTCTTGTACTTAGCTGCCCTGCTAAGCCGTCTTCTTAGTCTTAATAGATTTTTTTAGGTTTTATTATAATTTTTTCAATCTTTCCTTCCAGTCCTCATTTTTTTATTTCTTCTCCCACCCTATACAGCTTCAGCCAGTTAAATAGCAGCAGTGACATTGGTCTCCCATCATGTACTCCTAGTCCAGTTAAAACCCTTTTCACTAGGCCTCACGTACAGAAAGAGGAGGAGGGATGCCCGCAGAACATCAGCAGCTTATATATATTTGCACTAGTTAGAGCTCTGACAAAAACCTGCTCCATTTAATTCCAAAGACTTTGATCTTTGCACTGGAAGTACAATGAACACTAGAATTGAATTCACTATAATGAAAATGCATTGATTATCTATTAGTGCAAAATATATATTATACTAAGTCACTATGGTTTCTGTCTGAAATTTGTGTTATAATTTCATGGAAAACATATAATATATAATATACTACTTGATTTCATCAACTCCCTCAAAAAAAAAAAAAAAGAAACCATTTAAAAACAAACCCTTGAAATGTTCTCAGCAAGGAGACCCTCAAACAGATTCATTAACCAGAGATTGAACAAGAACACTGCCATTTTTCAAAGCACTAAATTATCCAAGTGAAATCATAACATCGCTTTTATAAAAGGAATATTTTACTCTTCACTTGAATAGTAGGCCTTAAAAGCTAAAAGTTAGTCATTTGAAGTTTGCCCTTCTTTTAGAGTGGTATTTGATTATTCATAATGAAAAGGCTGTGCCTTTGAAAGTAGACCAGGAGAGAAAATAGGCCTTTTTTTTTTCATTTTTCTAGTGACTGCACAAATGAAGGATCTCATTAATTAAGACAACTCCATTGAAAATTTATCATTAGATGCACTTCACCATGCAGTCGTCATTTTTAGCCCCCTGTGAACTATTTCAGTTTCATGCACTTGCAAAAACAAGTGTTATCCCTTTGCACCCCATCAAGAATCTAATTGCATGTCTGCAATATTTGAAAAGTATATAGGAGGGAAAGTATACATTCAATGAACATTTATTAAAGTACTAAGGAGGCCCTATGTGACATGCAACGGTCTCAGGATATGGAGAACATGAATTTGTGGAAGGGCTAATCATTGGGCAGTATCCATCTTTAGCATTGCCCCCGGAGAAAAGAAAATAAATGATGGAATTTGTTCAAGGATGAAGAGAGGCAAAGGGAGTGGCAAAAAGGCCAGGCTGAGCGTAAGGCAAAATAGACCCAGAACAGGGAAGGGACAAGAAGACTGATGGGAGATACAATATCTTCCAACCATACACAGAACAAACTCCAAAGCCCTCACTGAGACCTACAAGGTCCTACACAATCTTGCCCCCAACAACCTGTCCAAAAGTCCTGATCTACACCTTGTCTAGTGTAACAGATGTGCTCCTTCTGCGTGCTATTGACAGATACTGTTTCTTCTGCCCAGATCACTCTTTCCCAAGATATCCACCTAGCCCCCTTTTACTTCACCCAGTCTCTTCTTTTAATCATGCCTCCTCAGAGTGGCCCTCCTTGACCAGTTACCCAACATACCACTTCCTGTCACTCTCCATCTCCTTACTGAACTTTATTTTTTCATTTTTAACAATTATCATTATTAGACTCTATGGTATATACTTACTGTCTTTTTATTTTCTGTCTCCAACTAGACTATAAAAGTACCAAGAGGACAAAGACTGTACAACATCTTTGATTAAATAATTCTTCTATATTTCAAAAATCAAATAGTTTAAGTGTGCATTTCTAAGTCTTGCAGTCCCCCATCCTTTCCATTACCCTAGAAGAAAGCCACATTCATTAAATTCCTGTGTATCTTTCCAGCATCCAAATGCACATACAAGCGAATAGGAATACATATCTTCTTAGTTTTCTTCTCCTTCTTCTTCTCGTTCAACTTCTCCTCCTCCTCCTCCTCCTCCTCCTCCTCCTCCTCCTCCTCCTCCTCCTCCTCCTTCTTCTTCTTCTTTTTGCCAAAAAGGGCATGTGTTAAATATGCCGTTGGGTCCGTGGTTCTTCTCTCACTCTTAATCTTCCCCAGCAGTGCATAAAGTCCTTATTTTACTTTAATTTAGAAGATTTAGAGCATTGGGATTGTTTGATTTACAGCCACATAGTGTTCCATTATATAACTATGCAATAGTTTATTGGACATTTGGGTGTTTTCTATTTGTCCTATTAAATAAATAAGTAACTTTGTACATACTTTATTTTATCTATATGCAAATATCAATATAGACTAAAATCCCCAAGGTGATTCGATGGCTACATATATAATAATTTTGACAGAGAATACTGACTTGCCTCCCACAGGGAGTATATTAATTTCCACTTCCACCAGCCATGTGTAAAAATGCTGTTTTCCCACAGTCCTACCAACAGTAAATTTTTTGCCAATCTGAAAAGTGAAATGCATGCCTAGGTGAGATGTTTTGTTTATATTCTCCAATTATGAGTGAAATGCAGCTTCCTTTCTCACATAAAGGGATTTTATATATTTATATGCATTGTTCTTTCCTATCAACTATTTATTCTGGTCTTTTATGAATAGGACTTTGTCTATTGGACCACTAAGTTCTCAGCACCAAGAATAGCATCTGATCTACAGTAGGCTTTTAATATATTTTTTGAACTAATAAATGAATGGGGACAATAAAATGCTGTGCTAAAGAAGTGAAACAAAGAGGAGGCGAATAAAGGAAGGGGAACTTTCAAAATACTGGTTCTTGAGAGGGAGCAATTTTAAATGATGCTACATTCCTGTGTCACTATAACAGCAGCATCATAGCCATAAAGATCTTAGAAACAGAGAAATGTGGTGCCTCATCAGCATAGGAAAGGACATGAAATAAAGCGTCACATCATGAGCTGCCGGGACAGAATGTGCATCCCTATGTCTTCCAAAAAGATGCAGATAAAAATGACGCTTTGATTCTAATTAGACATCCAGCGATCTACTTCCAAGATGATCCTCTGGGTGTCCAAACTTACCTGCTTTGGGTCTAACTGCACTCCGCAGCCTCCCACTCTCTTGCCATTTTTCACTGTCTCTGGCCCTGCTTACCTTGGCTTATCATCTTCTCTGGCCTTGGATCCATTCATTTTCCAGTGCCTCCTCTCCTTCAGCTTATTGTTGTTTAGATTCCCTCTCTCTAATTAGCTCCCTCTCGGACTTAGGAGTTCTAGGACCTGCCCTTCTTGCTGCCTTTGGCCGCATAGAGTTAGGTGTTGAATACAGAAAGTAAATCTTCTTTCCTCGCTACTCTTGTCTTTCAGCATAAAATGGAATCATTTGTAATTACCAAAGCTATATCCAGAAAATTTCTCTCGCTCTCAAAGATGTGGACAGCTGTCATGGAAAATGACTTTTTAAACTCAGATTGCTCTTTAACAAATCAGAGGATGACAATCACTAAAATGAAAGTGTAGCCTTCAAATCTTTGTGGAGCAATTTATAATCAGTTTGTGAACCTTTGCTATAGTGTCATTGTGTTGTTCTGTAAATGTATTTTTGGTTCACTCTTTATATTATGAAAAACCATTCTGTTACTGAAAATTCAATTGAATTTAGCATGAATTTATTGAGCACCTAATAATATTTCCAGCATTGTGCTAGAAGTTGTGGGGAAAACAAATGAGGTCTATGATATACCCTTGCCCTGGGGGAGTGTAGGATTTTAGCAAGAAACAATATGTATGCAAATAATCCAATTAGCCTGAAAACCCACAGAGCACAAATATGGAAAATTAGAAAATGAAGTAAGTCAACTGGATAAAAATTATGCTCCAGACACACTGGAGCATTCATCTACACTGGACAAGCCAAACTTGTTCCTTCCTTATGATTTCTGTCCAGAAAGCATTAAATCTAGGCTATGATATAGCTGGTTTCCATTTCTGATCACTCAGGACTCTATAAAGGATTCCATATTGACCCATCGAAATTACCCAGATCTTTCCAGCCCCAATAACGCTTTCTCTCTTTTATTTTCTTCATACTATTTCAGTCTTTAAAATGATCAGTTTTAGGTATTTGTTCACTTGCTTATTGTCTTTCTTTTCCCACCAAATGGAAGCTGCATGAGTGCAGGCACTTAGTTCTATTTCCTACTGTGTTCCCAAGGGCTATACCAGTACCCAGCGTATCGTAGGGCTCAATAAATCATTGAA
The DNA here is from genome assembly GCF_036850765.1 of Saccopteryx bilineata. NCBI lineage: Eukaryota > Metazoa > Chordata > Mammalia > Chiroptera > Emballonuridae > Saccopteryx > Saccopteryx bilineata. The sequence continues at coordinate 99,797,697 of NC_089490.1, forward strand.
TTAAATAAAGAAATGGAAAGAAATGGACAAAATGGATAGTATTGACACTAAAGGAGAGAAGAAATAACCAAATTCTACTGATCTTGCTGGGTATGGTTTCATGGATGTGGTAGGACTTTAGGTAGTATCTAAAGAATGGGTGACATTTCAACTGAAAAAAAAAAAGGATACTGATTACTCAGTTAGCTGATAGGTATCTTGCTGCAGAGAAGATTTAGTAAGCTTTTAGAATTGTTTCTTTTCATCAAAGAGATTGTGTCAAAACTCGTATAATCCACAAGGGAAACAGTTGTGCTTTTCAAAGTACTGTACATTGAAGAGTTTCCTGAATTGGAAGAAACAAGGGCTCCTATGGCCACTGATAATCCATAAAAACCCATCAGGATGCTTGATTTTTTCCAATGACAGAACCTCCTTTCTGGTTCAAAAGTATACTTAATATTATTGGAAAACACTAGACCAAAAAGAACATTCAAAACAAGGATTTTAAGGGAAATTAAATTTGATGTCTCAGGAGATGTAACAATGTGCTTGAGTATATTTCATGGAACTTACTTTCAAAGACAGGGACAAGCTCTATTGCCTAAGAAATAAGCTAGAGACATTGTTATTCTCCATTTTTCCTCCCAATCCATCACCAAATCTCATCAACCTCACCTCCTTATACATCCTTGAATCTGCTCACTCTATGTTCTTTGCAATGCTCCTTCCTCTGTATAATTTTCCATAGCTCTCAGGGGCTGATTGCCATAGTTCCACGATTGCCTACCCTCACGTTGAGTCTTCCAGTCTAACCTCCACTATGCAGAAGAATAACTTATAAAAAGCCAATTTGACCACATCACACCTCTGTTAAGGTTTTCTTATTATCTTGTAGGTCAATTCCAAATTCCAAATCATGATATTCAAGCCTCTGAGTGTTATCGATTACCTTCTTCTAACCTCCAGCCTCAGAGCTCAACACTACTCCCAAACTGGTCCCCACCCTCAGCCACCTATATTCTACATTATAGATGATAGAACTGTTTGTTGTTTCCTAAACTAGCAGCATTATTTCTTGATTCTGACATAAGTTCTTTTACCCTATTTACCCTGCCCCACCATTACACTTACCTGAGTTCTAACCCCAGAACTTCTCCTCCTTGTTGTGGCCTCATCTCAAGCGCCTTAGAGTCTGGGAAGTTTTTCTCAACAGTCCCCCTACTATTCAACCAAAATTAGTTCATTACTCTGCCCTTTTCTTCCGTGTGCCCTGCATATCAGGTACTCCCTGCTTTTGCATTTATTATATTCTACCTTAGTTATTGCTTTATTCCTTGATTCCCCCAACAGCCTGGGAGATAAGCCTTACTCATCTTTATGTCCACAGCATTTCACTTGAGTCTGTCATGTTCCTAATGAACCGTCAAGACATATTTGTTAACTTCCAAAACTGGATACCCATTTCAAAAGGCAAGAAAAAGAAATTCACTAGAAAAGCCATGTTTGCCAGAAGCTAATAGTTGCAATCTTAAAGTATTAGTCAAGAAAGTGCAGGCAGGGTGGGGAGGGGAGGGTTGGGTATCAAATCTCCAAGTTCAATGCTGTGAAGGAGCTGAAGTTACAGAAAAGAACAGTTTTCAGCTCTTACCTCCCCAGCAAGGGAGCAGCTGGTGTCTGGCAGAAGGGGAAGATCCACGTCACTAAACAGCAATAGTGAAGTGGCCACTGAGCCAGCATCCTAAACACTCTTCCCTGGGCTAGAACAAGGCTGGGGGGAAAAGGTGGCCACGCAGCAAGCGTCAGCTGGAGAAAGCAGCAGAGGCCATGGTGACATACTGGCAGGGAAACTGCTTCTCCAGATGAGCCCAGTTAATTAGGACTAACAGGGCACAGGGCCAGGCTGCCAGGCTAAATACCCAAACTTGAAAATGTAGCTCAACAAACACACTGCTTATAAAGTCTCTCATGCAAAGAACTTCAACAAAACCCTTTCTTAGCTTCTCACCACCTACATCCAAGCCAGTCACCAAATGTCAAAGACAGTATCTGATAAGGGGCTACAGACATGCTTTCCCTCCATCATTCTCTCCCACAGCCTTTATTCAGGAATTCATCATTTTAATCTAAACTGTTTTTATCAGCCTACTAACAGATTTCTATGTCCAAAATAATACCTCTCCTCCATATTCCTAGTATATTTTTTAAAGAGAACCTTTTATTAATTTTAATTTATTGTGTTTACATGAATTCAAGTGTCCCACCGAATATAACTCCCCCACCCTCCACCCCTGTGTCCCCCCTTATACCCTACTTGCCCTCCTCCCCTAAACACCCTCCCCCCTTCCCTCTAGGATTTGCTGTCCTGCTATCTATATCTCTGTTATGTAGATATAATATCACAAATCCCTTTACCTTCTCTGATCCCACCCCCTCATCCCTCTAACCTCTGAACACTGTCCCTCTGCTCCCTGTAACCCTGCCTCTGCCTCTATTCCATTCCTCAGTTCCCTTTGTTCATTAGATTCCACATATAAGTGAGATTATCTGATATTTGTCTTTCTCTGCCTGACTTATTTTACTTAGCATAATAGTCTCCAGGTCCATCCATGCTGTCAAAAAAGGTAAGATTTCCTTCTTTTTCACAGCCACATAGTTTTCTATTGTGTATATGTACTGCTGCTTTTTAATTCACTCATCCACTGATGGACACTGGGCTGTTTCCAGATCTTGGCTATTGTAAACAGTGCTGCACTAAACATGGGGGTGCATTTCTTCTTCTGAATCAGTGATTCGGTATCCTTAGGAAATATTCCTAAAAGTGAGATAGCTGGGTCAAAAGGTAGTTCCATTTTTTATTTTTTGAGGAATCTCCATACTGTTTTCCACAGTGGCTGCACTAGTCTGCATTCTCACCAGCATTGCAGGAGGGTTCCTTTTTCTCCACACACTCGCCAGCACCTATGGTGAGATGTTTTGTTAATGAGCGCCATTCCAACAGGTGTGAGGTGGTATCGCATTGTGGTTTTAATTTGAATTTCTCTAATGATTAGTGATGTTGAACATTTTTTCATATGCCTATTGGCCATTTGTATGTCCTCTTTGGAGAAGTGTCTATTCAGTTTTTTTTCACATTTTTTAATTGGATCATTTACCTTCCTGGTGTTGAGTTTTACAAGTTCTTTATAAATTTTGGTTATTAACCCCTTATCAGATGTATTGGCAAATATGTTCTCCCATTGTGTGGTTTGTCTTTTTATTCTGTTCATATTGTCTTTAGCTGTGCAAAAGCTTTTTAGCTTGATATAGTCCCATTTGTTCATCCTGTCCTTTATTTCACTTACCTGTGGAGATAAATCAGCAAAGATATTGCTACAAGAGATGTCGGAGAGTTTACACCCTATGTTTTCTTCGAAGATGTTTATGGTTTCACGACATACATTTAAGTCTTTTATCCACTTTGAGTTTATTTTTGTGAATGGTGTAAGTTGGTAGTCTAGTTTCATTTTTTTGCATGTACCTGTCCAATTTTCCTAACATCATTAATTTTTTTTTTTTTTTGTATTTTTCTGAAGCTGGAAACGGGGAGAGACAGTCAGACAGACTCCCACATGCGCCTGACCGGGATCCACCCGGCACGCCCACCAGGGGCGACGCTCTGCCCACCAGGGGGCGATGCTCTGCCCCTCCGGGGCATTGCTCTGCCGCAACCAGAGCCACTCTAGTGCCTGGGGCAGAGGCCAAGGAGCCATCCCCAGCGCCCAGGCTATCTTTGCTCCAATGGAGCCTTGGCTGCAGGAGGGGAAGAGAGAGACAGAGAGGAAGGGGGGGGTGGAGAAGCAAATGGGTGCTTCTCCTATGTGTCCTGGCCGGGAATCGAACCCAGGTCCCCCACACGCCAGGCCGATGCTCTACCGCTGAGCCAACCGGCCAGGGCCCTTAACATCATTTATTAAAGAGACTGTCTTTACTCCATTGTATGCTCTTACTGCTTTTGTCAAATATCAATTGGCCATAAAGGTGTGGGTTTATTTCTGGGTTTTCTGTTCTGTTCCATTGATCTATATGCTGGTTCATATGCCAGTACCAAGCTGTTTTGAGTACAATGGCCTTGTAGTATAATTTAATATCAGGAAGTGTGATACCTCCCACTTTATTCTTCTTTTTCAAGATTGCTGAGGTTATTTGTGTTCTTTTTTGGTTTCATATACATTTTTGGAATATTTGTTCTATATCTTTGAAGTATGCCATTGGTATTTTAATAGGAATTGCATTGAATTTGTAGACTGCTTTGGGTAATATAGACAATTTAATGATGTTATTCTTCTTAATCATGAACACAATATATGCTACCACTTGTTTGTATCCTCCTTGATTTCTTTTATCAATGTTTCATAATTCTCTGATTACAACACTTTTACTTCCTTGGTTAAATTTACTCCTAGGTACTTTTTTATTGTTGTTGCAATAGTAAAGGAGATTGTTTCCTTAATTTCTTTCTCAGGCAGTTTATTGTCAGTGTATAAAAATGCCACTGATTGCCTTACCTGTGGTGGCGCAGTGGATAAAGCATCAACCTGGAAATGCTGAGGTCACTGGTTCGAAACCCTGGGCTTGCCTGGTCAAGGCACATATGGGAGTTGATGCTTCCTGCTCCTCCCCCCTTCTCTCTCTATCTCTCTCCCTCTCTCTCTCCTTTCTAAAATGAATAAATAAAATAAAAAAATGTCACTGATTTATGAATATTAATTTTATATCTTGCAACCTTGCTGAATTCATTTATCAGGTCGAGTAGTTTTTTGACTGAGACTTTAAGGTTTTCTATGCACAGTATCATGTCCTCAGCAAATAATGATAGCTTTACTTCTTTTCCAATTTGGATGCCATTTATTTCTTCTTCTTGTCTGATTGTTGTGGCTAGGACTTCCAGAACTATGTTGAATAAGAGTGGTGAAAGGGGCACCGCTGCCTTGTTCCTGATTTTAAGGGGATTGCTTTTAATTTTTGCTCATTGTATATGATGTTGGCCATAGGTTTATCGTAGATGGCCTTTATCATGTTGAGGTATGTTCCTGTATTCCACTTTGCTAAGAGTTTTGATCATAAATGGGTGCTGAATTTTATCAAATGCTTTTTTCTACATCTATTGATATTATCATGTGATTTTTCTCCTTCCTTTTCTTTATGTGATGAATCACATTGATTGGTTTACAAATATTGTACCAGCCTTGCCTCCCCAGAATAAATCCCACTTGATCATATGTATGACTTTTTCATGTATTGCTGGATTTGGTTTGCTAATATTTTGTTGAGAATTTTAACATCTAGGTTCATTGGGGATATTGGCCTATAGTTTTCTTTCTTTGTACTGTCTTTACCTGGATTTGGAATGAGTATTATGCTTGCTTCATAAATGGAGTTTGGAAGTCTTCCCTCCTCTTGAATTTTTTGAAATAGCTTGAGGATAGGTGTTAGTTCTTCTTTGAATATTTGGTAAAATTCGCCTGTGAAGCCATCTGGTCCAGGACTTTTGTTTGTTGGGAGCTTTTGATAACTGTTTCAATTTCATTTGTTGTTTTCAGCTTGTTTAGGTTTTCTGATTCTTCCCGATTGATTTTTGGAAGATTATATGTTTCAAGGAATTTATCCATTTCATCTAGGTTGTCCAATTTTTTGGCATACAGATTTTCATAGTATTTTCTTACAATAATTTGTATTTCTGTGGTGTCAGTTGTTACTTTTCCACTTTCATTTTTAATTTTATTTCTTTGAGTCCTCTCTCTTTTTTTCTTGGTGAGTCTGGTTAAAGATTTATCAATCTTGTTTACCTTTTCAAAGAACCAGCTCTTGGTTTCATTGATCTTTTGTATTTTTTTTTTAGTTTCTATGTCATTTATTTCCCCTCTGATCATTATTATTTCATTCCTTCTACTTCCTCTGGGTTTTATTTGTTGTTCTTTTTCTAGTTCTTTTAAATGCAGGGTTAAGTTGTTTATTTGAACTTTTTCTGCTTCTTAAGGTTGGCCTGTAATGCTATGAACTTTCCTCTCAGGATTCTTTTGCTATGTCCCATGGATTTTGAGTTGCTGTATGTTCACTTTCATTTGTTTCAAGAAAATTTTTGATTTCGTCCTTGATCTCATTGTTAACCCATTCATTATTTAATAACATGCTATTTAGTCTCCAAGTGTTTGAATGTTTTTCAGTTTTTCTATTGTAGTTGATTTCTAGTTTCATGCCATTGTGATCAGAGAAGATGCTTGATATAATTTCAGTCTTTTTAAATTTACTGACTAGGTTTGTGTCCTAACATGTGATCTATCCTAGAGAATGCACTGTGAGTACTTGAAAAAAAAATCTATATTCTTCTGCTTTGGGATAAAAGGTTCTAAAGATATCTATTAAATCCAATTGATCTAGTGTATCATTTAAGGCTACTGTTTCTTTGTTAATTTTCTGTCTGGAGGATCTATCCCTTGATGGTAGTGGGGTATTAAAGTCCCCTACTATTATAGTATTACTGTTGATCTCACCCTTTATGTTTATTAAAATCTGCTTTAAATATTTAGGTGCTCCTATATTAGGTGCGTAGATATTTACAATGGCTATATTCTCCTGTTGGGTTGCTCCCATTATCATTATGTACTGATCTTCTTTATCCCTTATTATAGCCTTTGTTTTAAAGTCTATTTTGTCAGATATACGTATTGCTAACCCAGCTTTTTTTTCATTTGCATTTGCATAAAATATTTTTTCCATCCCTTCACTTTCAGTCTGTTTGTATCTTTTGTTTTGAGGTGGGTGTCTTGTAGACAGCATATGTACAGGTCCTGTTTTCTTATCCATGCAGCAATCCTATGTCTTTTGATTGGAACATTTAATCCATTTACATTTAAGGTTATTATTGATATGTAGTTGTTTATTCCCATTTTATTCTTTAAATCTACCTTCCTTTTTTTCTAGATTTTTTTATCCTTTGCTCTGTTTACAACAGGCCCCTTAACATTTCTTGCAGTATAGGTTTGGTTGTAATAAATTGCTTGAGTTTTTTGTTTGTTTGTTTGTTTTGTTTTTGTTTTTTTGTCTGGGAAGCTTTTTCTTTCTCCTTTAATTTTAAACAATAGCCTTGCTGAATACAGAAATCTTGGTTGTAGGTGTTTGTTTTGCATCTCTCTGAATATTTCTTTCCAATCCCTCTGGCCTCAAGTGTTTCTGTTGAAAAGTTGAATGTCATCTTTTTGAGGGCTCCTCCATAGGTAATTAACTGCTTTTCCCTTGCAGCTTTTAGTATTCTTTCTTTGTCTCTTAACTTTGGTATTTTAATTATGATGTGTCTTGTTTAGGCTTCCTTGGGTTCCTCTTTAATGGAACTCTCTGTGCTTCTTGAATGTGTGTGACTTTTTCCTCCATCAATTTAGGGAAGTTTTCAGCTATGATTTCTTCAAACAGGTTCTCTATCCCTTGTTCTTTTTCTTCTCCTTCAGGAACCCCTATAATGCTGATATTGTTTCTCTTCATGTTGTAACAGAGCTCTCTTAGAGTTTCCTCAGACTTTTTGAGCCTTTTTTCTTTTTGCTACTCTGCTTCTGTGCTTTTGTGTATCTTGTCCTCTAAGTTGCTGATTAGGTCCTCTGCTTCATCCAGCCTGCTGTTAATTCCTTCTAGTGCAGTCTTCATTACTGATATTGTATTTGTCGTTTCTGACTGATTCTTTTTTATGATCTCAATTTCCTTTTTGATACTTGCTATCTCTTTATTTAGTTGCTCATTCTGTTCATCTAGTGTTTCTCTAAGATTCTTGAGCATCTTGAAAATCATTGTTTTAAACTCTGCATCTGATACTTTGGTTACTTCCATCTCATCAGCTCTTTTTCTGGGGATTTCTCTTATTGATTCATTTGGATTGCATTTCTGTCTTCTCATTTTGTCTTTGTCTAGACTCCTCCTTTGGGTGTGCTGTTTGTGTAGCGAGCTGAGTCTAGGGTTGGTGTTGTCTGCCTCCAGCTTCCAGTTGTGTTGTTTCTAGATCTTCTTGGGTTGGCCTCAGCTGTTGTTTGTAATCTGCTGTGGACTACTTGCCTGCAGCTACTGTTCTTTTTGCTGTTTGTGTCAGTGTTTTCTGTGCCTTAGCTGGGTCAGGTGTGAGGAGCCCTTCCTTAAGATACCACTCTAACAAGGGTTGTTAGGTCCTGAACTGATGCTCTCTACATCTGGCTGCTGGATGTGCTAGCCCTGGGCCTCCCTGGCAGGAACCTGGCACAGACCAGTGGGGATCACTGCCTATGACTGGCCCTTAGCAACCTTTTTGGAGCCACAAGTAATCTAGAGTTTGTGGCTGCCTCTGCTGGGCCCAGGTGCCATTGTAAATATCAGCTGCACTCCTAGGCTGGCTTTTATCTACTCCTGGCCTGGGGAAAGTCTGCATAAAAGTTCAAGTTCCTCTGAGATCGCTTTCTGCCGCCTCTTACTGCTGGCTGCTTTTTGGGCTCAGCACAGTAATTCAGAGATTAGGAAAGGTAGTGGGTGTGGCTTGCCCCTTGGCCTCAGGTGTCATTCTATCCAGAATTCTTTTTTTCTTTCAGCCCTCCATAGGATATGGCCACAAGAGTCCAGTGGGTGTGTCCTCTGAGATCCAGAGGTGTGGTCTGCCTGCCTGCTGCTGTAGGCCCACCCTCCAGCAAGTATTCAGCTTTGTGGGGGGTAGCTCAAGCTTCAGCACCCCAAACCTGTGTCTCTGATGCACCCCTGCTTCTGAGTGACCCTTTGCCCTGACTGGAGCAGGGGAGATTCCGGTGGGTGGGGTAATTGCTTTCCTTTGCTGGTGCCACTGAAAGGTGTTACTTTTCCCAGGAAGTATGGCCGCTTCAGAACTGGGGAATGACTCCTCAGGACAGGGGTGGCCTTCACCCACAGTGTCTCTCCCTGGGTCTTTGAGTTTACACTCTTCTCTCGCAACTCCAATCCTCTCAGTTGTCCCCGCTACCGGAGTCCCAGGTAAGTGGCTGTGAATGAGGTTTTCTGCATAGGCCCTTTAAGACAGAGCCTGGGTCTGAGAGTTCTGTCTCTTTCTCACAAACAATAACCTGGCTCTTTTCTCAGCTAAATACTGTCTGGATGCCTCTTCTAGGCTCTGGAGTTCTAGGCTGGGATTCTGGTCCTGGGGCTGAGGACACACATCTCTCAGGGCAACCCACCCTGCCTTGCTCCTGGGAGTGGGGCAGCCCTTTGACGTCTCCATCCTTCCTATGTCTCGGTGTGGCTTTTTCAGTGATCCTTGGTTATAGATTCCTCTTAGTTTAGTCCAAAGTTGGTTTTGCAAGATGATTGCTTCTTAAATTAAGTTGTAATCCAATTTGGTCCTGGGAGATGGCAGTTGGAATATCCACCTACTCCATCGCCACCTTCTGGATCCTCTGATGTGGAGGTGTTTAGCTGAAATCTATATACTCTTGCTGATCAATGTCACCCACAATGACTCAAGGTTCCAATCCCGGAGCAGGGCTAAGTTGAAGCTGTCCACGGTGGGAGGTGTCAGTGTCAGTGCTGAAGCTGATGCTGCCGAAGCCGCCACCACCACCACCGTGCCTCCGGCCACAAAGCACCACTCACTGGCTCACACACAGGCACACCCCTAGTATATTTCTATAGAAATTGAACAGGGCCATGTCACATCCTTTCTTAACAATATTTTTGGGCTTCTAAAAGCTGACAGAATAAAAGCCAATAAATTGCTTAATATTCTTAAGAAATTGTACCTTGAATTTCTCATTTTTAAAATGAGATAATAGCATTTACCTCATAGAACTCCTTGAGGATTAAAGAGTTTACTCTATGTGAAGCTTTAGAATTGTGTCTGGCACAGCGTAAGGACTATGTAAGTGTTAGTTATTATTAATATTATTATTTGTATTAGCTTTGTTTCCAAGATTCCTTCTTATCTGATTTAACCTAATTGAAGAAATAACAGAGTATGTGTCAGTGCAGACACAGAAGTCAGAGTGTTCTGGATTCAAACCAAGACACTGTGTGTGTGACCATAGGCAAGAGACCTCTCCAAGTCTTAATTCCTTATATGCAAAATAGGAATAATAGTAGTTGCTAGCCCAATAGGTTATTTTGATAAATGTAGTAGAGAAAGATGAGTCACCAAAGGTAATAAAAATAAAGGTTTCTACAAGTTAGGAGGAGAGCCAAGAAGGAATATTCTTCTAAATGGCAAAGAAAAATAAATTGAGAAGAATATAGTTCCAGAGAGTCAAGTTGGATGAAGTTTGAAAAGAAACCTTAGTTAGATAGGGTGTTTCAAGAGTGTCAATGACCTCAACAAGATCAGTGTCAGAATAGTGATGGAGGTAGAAAGCAATTGCAGTGGCTTGGAGAACTGAAAGTATAGCAGGCAATGTATTTGGAAAAGCTGCACTGAGGCCAAGTTGCCCTGAAATCTACAGGTGTAGATGAAAGTTGAGTCACAGAATCACAAGCTCAGGACTCATCACTGCCTAAGAGACATGAGCAATAGTAATCATAACATAGGCACGCCAGGCATAACACAACTATGTGCCAACCCTTGGCTTAAGCACTTTCCGTATATTCTAATCATCTCATCTTCGCAACAACCTGAATGTCCCCATTTTAAAGAGGATACAATGGAGCCTCATTAGTGGTAGAGCTACTATTCAAATCTAATTAATCTGGCTCCGGATGTGGTGTAGCCATGCTCTTATGTTACACCCTAATTCAATTCAATTTAACAAATAGTTTTTGAGTGATTCTCTAATGCCAGAGATTATTAAAGTCACTTGAGGACTCATCAGAGAATAAAAAAGAATAAAACATATCTTGCACACATCAAAACTTAAAAAAAAACATGCCTAGCCTAAACGTCCCCAATCTACTCTGTTGTATTTTCCACATCATTGGATATGGGCAGCATGTTAAGAGCATGCTATTATAGATAAGAATGTCCAATTTTCCTACGTAAGGAAGGTTGCCTTTAGTTTTTCTTCACCTATTAAAAAACAGTGATGGAGACCTCCTAAGAGGTTGTATCAAGAGGTGACAAACGATCTGATAGTAGAATAGACCCCAGATGCCATAGTCCATTGTAATTCTGTTAATCCATTAGCTACTTAAAGCAAGAGTATATGTGTTATCAATGATCCCCTGTTATAGGAAGACAGTGACAAGGACTCTTTTCCTAGTGACTAGAATTTCTCCACAGAAAATCTGCTTCCCTGCCCACACCTGGGGATAGATCTCTCTCTCCATTACACCATCTCCTGTACCTTTTATCTGACTGCACTTTTGCTCCAGCAATGACTTCAGTTTTCTATTGGAATAGTAGCTTGGTGGCTCAAGGGCAAGTCTTTAACTTTTTGGTCCTCCCCTGTTAATGTCTGAAATCTCTTTTTTTTTCCAAGTTATCATAAGTTAGGTCAACCATTGATCCTTTCAAAAAGCCTGGTCTCTTTCATACCCAGAGATTACTGTTCATTTCTTCCTTTAGGTCCCACTGTAACTTTTATTCAACTTATTTTTTCTTCCCCTATGAACTTGTACAGGGTGCTCTTTTGATCCATGCTCCCTAGGGAAGTGACTGACACATAGTAGTTTCTTAGCATTCAATAAATTATGAAGGAGCTGATACAGTGCCTGTAGCATCGTAGCATCGTAGTTCTCACTAAACGGTGCCTCTTGGGTGTATGATTAAATGAATGAACAAATGAATGAACAAACATAGACGTTAGATGTTTCCATCAGGGACTAAAATGCATAAGCTGTTAGAATTTTCAGTGAAGATCTAGTGGGTGGTATGTTTTAAAAATCAGTAGTAGAAACTGGTTCTTTCTGATGTCTAAAAGAAAAGAGAAAATTATCAGTCAACTTGAAAAGCCACCACTTTGCATAATGATTTTATTAATGTTATGAGTGATGCTGGGCCCATTTGCTGTAAAATGACAATCATTTCACAGAAATTGCTTGGGGCCTGTTTGGGGATGAAAAGTGCTCCTTTTCAATGTGTGCTTTCATGTGCCGTCCACAGGGGCAAGGGAGAGACAAAGAGCTAACTTGGATCCCATGTGGAAGAATCAGACCATTATTAGGGACTCCAGCCTCTTTTCCTGAAAGCTTTGAAGCTGATGATGACAAAGGGTATATTTCCCTAAAACACAATCTACAACTGGCTGAAAGCCAAAATGCTTCCTAAGGAGGAATCAATAAAAGCCACAGAAAGACAAAAGGAAGAAGTCGCAGTCACAGTGGAACAAAGCCCACCTGGATAACATTACCAGCTGCACATGGGGCCACAAGAAACAGGAAAAGGTGACCACTATTGTGAAGGGAAATTGTAAGCCAAGTACAGTTGCAGTCATAATGAACCCCAGAAAACTTTTCCTTTGCTTTTCTAGCACCTTATCTCTAACTCACGGGCCTTGCCTTTAGAAATCAGTGTCTTTTTTTTTTTTTTTACTCTTTACCTAACTTGGCTACCTGACTCTCCATTTTGCAATTCCCAACCTGACCTCTGACTCCAGCCCCCAGCCAGTGCTGGCTAATTGGTCCTGTTCTTAGAACGCAGACCAAACACTCACCTCTCCAGCTTCGGCCCCTGGCAGGCCACCAGCTCTCCCACACTGCTCTTTCCTCCACGTAGACTTCACCTGGAGCTTGACTCCAAAGACGAGTCATTTCAGCATTTTCTTGTCCTCAACTCCTAATTGTCTACCTTCTGTCAAAACAACAACAACAAATCATCAGGCCTGTGAAAGAAAAACTTGTCCTGAGAGGAGAATAATAACTCCAGCCTAGGACAGGTTAAAGAAGGTAGCAGGGGAAGTAAGAGATATCAAAACAGTATTTAATTAATTTATATAATTTTAAATTATACTTTTCCTTAAAATAGACTTAAAGTCATTTTCAGATACAATATATATACATATATATAACAAGGTCAGAAAAGCAGGCAAAGAAAAGTCAGGTTAGAATACCTAGATCAAATTGTTGATCAAAATGGTGTACACAATGTAAATTATAAAGTCTGATCAACTTGCCAGAGGGTAACTACAAATCTGGCCTTCCCCGTATCCTATCCAAGTTTTTATTTTACTATTTTTACTTTAATTTATGTCATAGAAATTTCTTATCTTATTGTACCATTGCCATAACAAATATTGCAGAGAGACCCATGTGTTCCGTCTTATTGTGCTACTGGCGTGGATCTCAACTTTTTCTGCCTTCTTTCTATTTCTTCATTACCTATGGGACAACAGGAAAGAGATTGACCAGGATAATCCTCGCCAGTGGTAGGAAGGTAATATTCAGTTTGAGCCTGACTTAAACTCTCCAAGACTGCATAAGCCCCAATGCTGGAGTCTTCTCTAGTCTCTTCTCTGTCCCTTCTCCTTTCCATTACCATGGCAACCCATGTAATTAAATAGAAGAAAGTCCAGGAAACTATCTTTGTGATTCCAAGGTTTACAATGCCACCAATTATGTTCAGCTTTGTGTTTTGAACATCTCAAATCATGTACAGTTTATAGATCCGTGGGAGTGTTTACCTCTGAGGAACAAAATAAGAATAAAAAAACAGTTGAGACTACAGAGAGAACAAAGGTAGGAGCAGAAAAATATAATAAAAATCTGGCATCTGGCATGACTCTGCTTTGAGGAAATAGTGCCAAGTACCTGCAGATGCTGGCACGGGGGGGGGGGGGGGGTAGAGGGTGAAGGGGGATGAGGTGGTTGTTACTGAGCTTCCAAACGATTATTGAGATTCCACAAGATTTTAATGCTCTAGCGTTTACTTAATGTTCTCCTATGGTTAAACATGTTGGTGATTGCCAACTTCCTGTTCTTATAAATACATCAACAGAAGACATCTTTACTCATAAAGCGTTTTTCACATTAAGATCTTTGAGAGAGATTCATGGTGGAATGAGGAACTTCAGCTCTGAATTCAGATGTCCCGTTTATCACCTCATCTCCTCCCTTCCCTAGCTGTGTAGCTGTAAAGCAACTTCTCTCTGTCACAAGTTTCTTCTTTGACAAAATTAGGATGATGTTAGCAGCTAAAGCTATGGGGTAGGTTATGAAATTTAGTTAACATAATATCCAGAAAGGGCTTATGAGAGTGTCTGACACATAGCAAATGTTCTATAAATACTATTAACATTTTCTACTTATGGAGGTTAAACCGTGAGCTTCCAATTGTCTGTGAACACCCAAGTGCAAGTACTAAGCTTGATGCTATCAGTGCCTCCAGATCCTAGAACAGTGCCTGGTGGGTAGTAAATCTGCAGGTAAGCTCCACGAAGGCAGGGTGTGTGTTGTTGACAGCTAAATATCCACAGCCTATAACAGCACCTGGCACTCAATTAGCACTCATTATATTTTTGATGAATGTCTAAGAATTTATAGAGCTAAAAGGAACTCATTTGAAGCCCATTTGGACCTGAGCAGGAAATAGTCCATTCACTGTATTTGCTATTGTTACCTGCAATGGTTGGTGCAGGAAACTGAGGATGGGCAAGTATTAAGGGTACATGTGTGTGGCAGGGGCACGGAGGAAGGGAGGGTGCAAGCTGGAGACTCTGGGAGGAGGCAGCACATGCGCAGAAGAGAAGGGACTGCAAGCTGGCATTGGGAAGCAGAGTGAGATCCCAGGACGGTGGGGGTGGGCAGGGAGGAGCGGTAAGGATAAAGTCAGGTTAAAGGTGCCAAGAAAGTAGACTTTGCCTCTTTCCTCTAAAGCAGCCATAAAAGGAATAATTCTCCAGAACAGATACTGAATGGTCAAGCTGTGGAAAGAATTCATTAGGTAGTGTCTATTAAAATGAGGGAGTGTGACACAGTGGGAAAAAAATGGTGTGGGGAGTGGTGAGAGAAAATAGACTTGATGTATAATTCTGCCTGTGCCATTTGTCCATACATGGCTCGAAGCTGAGCCTCAGTTTCTTGATCTGCAAAATAGGCCAAATCCACCTCACCCTTACAGGGTTGGGGTGAGGGTTAAACTTCCAGTGAGACAGGAAGCTTGAAGCTCTACAGTACATATAGCGCTGGGCATCTAGTGGGTTCTTAAATGGTAACTAGAGTATAAAAATTAATCACAGTAATCAGGCCTCACAATAAAAACCGACATAGGGCTTATCAAACGAAGTCTCTCCACCGCATGAAAGAAACATGAGAACAAGCCCAAATTAGCTTCCTGTATTCCAGCAGCAAGTGGAGGAGACTGCCGAAGGTCATAGCCGCCATCTCACAGAGAAAGAAAATGACATGGAACCCCAAGTCCCCGCTCATCGGCAGTGAATGCCCACCTAATTAAGCAGCTTAAACATTCACTTGTTGTGATGAAAAAGCCCCCCCCTCCCCCGTGCAGCTGAGCTAGGCTGCCTTCTCTGCTTCCTCATCCAGAGCCTGTCTGTTAAATCACCCTGCCTTTCCCTTCCACATTCAGGAAATAATTGGCAGTTGTTTAATGCCAAATTTACATTTGTTTTGCATGGGAACAAAATTTGCTTGCAAACAGCTATGTGTGTGAGCAAATGGGCATTTGTGCTGGTAAATAAAATAGACATGCAGTTTTCTAGTTTGCAGATGTATTATTCAACAAAACGAGAAGCAATGGCCTTTAATTTTCAGTTATTCTTAAATACTTAAGCACAAACTGGAGCAAAAAAAAAAAAGGCCCCCCTTTCTTTTTTGTCATTTGTGCCCGTTCCTGAGGTTTTCACATCTGTCCCAGATGCATATTTATCAGAACAGACCAGATTTTCAGAATTTTTGGAATACATGTCCTCAATGAAGCAATTTATGGAGTTAACAAATATTTGCTAAGTACCTACAACAGACTGGTTTGTAGGGACTCAGAGGTGAATCCATGGTGCCTGGCTTTGGGGAATCTGGCAAGTCATGGAGATTGATATGTAAATGAATGTGACCATAAAACAAAAGGATCACCCTAAGAGAGCTCTAGGTAACAGGTTGGAGTGCAAAAGAAAAAGAGAATAATTACTTCTGCCTGCACAGTTGGAAGAGATGATATTTGATTTTAGCAGTGAAAGCAAAACAAAATAGAAATAGTTTTCCAGGCGAATGGATAAACCTTGGAGATATGAGGATCCAGAATTCTTCAAGGGCTTTCAGTGAGGGGGTACAATGTGCCTGAAGAGGGGTAGTGTGAGGACAGGAAGTTGCATTTTGAGATCCTTGAATGCCATGTTAAGAATCTGGACTTTATTATTGCTTCTCTTACTTTAATATGCACATGAATTACTTGGGCTTCTTATTAAACGTTGACTTTGCTTCAGTAAATTTGGGGTGGAGCCAGACAGGCTACATTTATGATAAACCATGTGCTTTTTCTGATAAGTGGTGTGTTGATAAATATTTGACAACTGGCTCTGGAGCCAGGAGTCAGAAGGGAATTTGCCAATTCCCATGGTGTAAATATCACTCTCCCACCCCACCCCCCACCATGGCCTATTTCAGGCCATTTTATCTACTGGATGTCAATAAATACTAGTTGGAAAGAGATGTCTACAATTGGCTCTTTCAAGCCTCTGCAAGCTGGCCCAGGATACCAATGTCTCCTAGGTGGTCCCAATGCTGTTGGTCCGAGGACCCCACTTGGTATATAGGAAGGCTCTAGTACAGTGGTTCTCAACCTTAGCTACATATGAGAATTGAGAGGTTTTTTTCCTTAAGTCAAGAAAGAGAAATGAAGAAAACAAACTGCCCCCAAACTTAATTCATATGTCAGTAAGTATTTTAAGACATAATACAAAAGTGGTCAAATTGCTCTAATTTTCTCCTCTCCATTTCTGTTCCTTTCTTGTTTCCACTCCCTCACTCCACATGCCTAGGGCTCTTATCCAGATCCTCAATTTGCTGATAAATATTGGTTTTCCTTCTTTCTCTAACAGCTCATCAATTCTATTTTTCTTAAACCTTTTTCTATTTCCAGTCCCCCTAAGGAAAAAAGAAAACATTTATTTCTTTACTGTAGATTCTATTTGGGCATTGGCCAGATATGTAACAACCTACTCTGTTTTAATAGGTTTTATTGTAATTTAGATAGTGTAAGGCCCACAGATCAGGAGATAACTGTCCTTGGAAAGATATTTTATTATAATCACAGTTCCCAAGAGAGGGAGGACCCATTACTACCATGCTACAGGGAAGCTGCATGGGAAAGTAGCAGGGTTGGTCACAAGGTGCAGAGGGGAGAACTGCGGGCAAGAGGCTAATTGTGGGAAGGAAAAGGCAAGGGAGGTTAAGCAGGCTTGGGACTGGCTAGTTTGAATAATGTCAGTGGTCCCTGGAGCATAGTCACTGTCCCTGCTTATCAGGAACCTGTCCCTGGGATGATTAGAGCTAGTAGATAGTGTGAAAGCTCAACAAGGAAGGTGACTGGGGTTACGGATTCTGGGTTGGTTGGTTTGTATTTGAAAAGCATGCCCCCAGGAGGAGGACTTCACTGGAGGAGGATGTCAAGGCAAGGTGCCTCAGGCATGTTATCAGGTTGTCCAGAATACAGTGCATCCAGGAAATACCTGTACAATGGATGCTAAAACATCAAGTTAGCTTACAAAAGCTACAAATATGGTTAATATACTCATAATTAGATAAAATATTTAGAGCTTTTTTTTGCCTTTCCTTGGAATAGTTGAATTTTAAGAGTTGATACCCATTAACCAAATGATTCTCTAGGGGTTAGAATTATTTAATATGTCATTATCAGCATTTATCCTGTTATTACATTCAACAGAACTCTGCACATCTGCTACTGCC
Source organism: Saccopteryx bilineata (assembly GCF_036850765.1). NCBI lineage: Eukaryota > Metazoa > Chordata > Mammalia > Chiroptera > Emballonuridae > Saccopteryx > Saccopteryx bilineata. The sequence continues at coordinate 99,815,472 of NC_089490.1, forward strand.
AGGTTAACGGTAAGCACTGGAGATGGGGAAGGTGTGCCAGCAAGAAGAAGGGATGGAAGAAGAATGACTACAACACAGTTCCGGTCATCCTGCATTTTGTTACCTCACAGGGAGGCCAACATGCAAACAGCTACCTGGCAAATAAGGCAGAATAAATTGAAGCTTAGACAAAATAGAGGAAAGAAGATTTAACAGGTAATCCCTGTGAGGTGGCGATTGTCATCGCTGATAGTCGTGTGGAAGACAATTAAAAGTGGAAATCACTCACAAGCCCCAGAAATGCAGATTTTCTGTGGTGTTGATTGAAAGGAGGATAATTTTCTCAGCATACCAGCAGTCCAAGTAGCAGGCAGGTTGTTTTTGTTCTGAAAATTAAAGAATTTAACTTGTAATTTTGTCTAGAGAAAGGCTGCCTTCTCAGCTTGAGAGTCAGCCAGAGGGCAAGTCAAATCATTTAGAATGTATTCGTGGAAAGTAACAGAAAAACTGCCTCATAGTAGTTTAAACCGTAGAGATAAGTATTAGTTACATGCATGATGGGGGGAAAAAATGGCCACAGTTCTTGGTAACTTCTCCCATCAAGAGGCTGAGCCTATTTTCATCTCTTGAGTCTTGACTGCCCCGCCTCTTTCTTGAGCTAAGAAAACGCAGCAGAGGCAAAGTGGAAACATTTTAAGACTAGGCTTTAAGAGACCTTGTACACTTCCATTTTTACTCTTGAACTCTAGTTAATCACCCCTTCATAAGCCTGGACTAACTTACTGGAGGATGACAGACCATGTGGAATAGAAATGGGCCATCCCAGATGTATACCCACTCTTCCCTCCTCTGTACACCAACCAACTCTCAACTGGCCTAGCTGTTGACTACAGATGTATAAGTCAGACCAGCTGACTCCAGAAGACCCAATCAGTTGAACCCAGCTCAAATGGCCATGTGTAGAATCTTGAGCTGGCCCTGGCCAGTTTGCTCACTGGATAGAGCGTCATCCCAGAGTATGGACATCCCAGGTTCAATTCCCAATTAGGGCACACAAGGGAAGTGACCATCTGCTCCTCTTTTCTCCCTTGTTGCTCCCCCTTCTCCTTTTCCTCTCCATCAGCCAGTGGCTCAGTTGGTTTGAGCATGACCCCAGGGTACTGAGGATAGCTCAGTTGGTCCAATTGCATCAGCCTCTGGCACTAAAAATAGCTCAGTTGATTCAAGCATCAGCTCCAGATGGGGGTTGCCGGATGGATCCTGGTCAGGGCACATGCAGGAGTCTGTCTCACTATCTCTCCTCCTCTCATTTAAAAAAAAAAAGAATTCTGAGCTATATAAATGGTTTTTGTTTTAAGCTATTAAGTTTGGGGATGGTCTGTTACTCAGCAAGAACTAGCAGATACAACATCTTCATGATGTCATCAGGAAGTAGGATCCTTATGCCTTTCTTTGCTGCCATCAACAGTGTGTTATTAGCCATAGCTTCCATTATGGCTAAGGGATGGCCACTGCAGTTCCAGACTCATATCCTTACCCAATAGCATTACAAGTATGAAAGAAGGAAAAGAGGCAAAAAAAAAAAAAAATTAAAAGGCATCTCTGACAGTTCTAGCTTTTACCAGGAGTGTAAGCTCCCTCAGACAGATCTTAGCTGACTTCACCTTGTGTCTCACTGGCTGTGACTGATACACATGGTCTCCCCAGACAATCCTTGGCACAAGATAGTGAAATAGTGTATATAAAATCATTGCATATTTATAAGATATTAGGATTATCAGTACTTCTTTTATTTATTTTTTCCTGTTTTTTTGCCTTTCCTTACCTCTGGTAGTTGCTCTTAATTCACCAGTTTCCTAGACAAGATCAAGTTTAGTCTAGAAAACAATCACAGGATAAGTGAGTTTTGAAGGAGGAAAGAGATGTTGTTTAATAAATTGGTTATCAGTGAGAGGAAGGCCTTCTGAAGGTAAAGGGAGAGAAAAATGAGCTCTGAGAATGTACACAATATAAGCAAATTAATCCTAAAATAAGAAAAATTTGCATTTACTGAAAGTCAACAGAGAAGAGCAATAGCCAAGATGTTGAGAGAACTTAATTTAAGGTTTGGTATTGGCATATGATTGACCTGGTATATGATTGGCATTTAATTTTAAAGTAAGAACACAGTTGCTGTTCTTAGTAAGATATAGTGCTATTAAAAAAACAACTTATAATTGGGACTCTAATAGTTGGCATCTGAAGTGTAGTTATTATTTATAAGAAGCTGTCCAAACAAGGAGCTTCCTATCCCCTGTTGAGCAAAGTCAAATACATGGAAGAAAAGGAACCTCATCGACTCCTGTTTGGGTTGAAATAAATATTCCCCCACTAAATGCTTTTATACAATCTGCCACCCAGGAGTGACATATGGGTACTAAAGGAGATTGCATTTATAATGTAAAATTAAATGTAATTTGATTATGATTGAGAAGTAAAAAAAAAAAAAAAAAAAAAAGGCAGTTTAACTCCTGAGAGGACTTAGAGAGATCATGATTATAGGTCAATACTTGAACCACATGTAAAGGAATTTTAGATTCATTACATGCCTAACACTTGGTATGTTTTGAAGCAAGGCTAGAGAAAGGAGAAAAGGAAGAAAGGGTAGGGCAGAGGAAAGGAGAAAATACAAAAATGAATAAATGAAGAAAGTGTGGGTCTGAAAATCAAAATGAAATTTTAAGAATACAGATTTAGGCTCCACATAAGGAACAACTTAATGAAATTTTATTCTCAGCCTCAGTGGGAATGGACTACCTAGGGACATTAAGGGATGTATGCCACTTGAAGTACTCAAGGAAAAGGTACATAGTCACTTGCTCAAGCGTGGTGAGGAATTCTCATGTAATAGATGAGGGTTAGACAATATGGTATTTAATATCCTTTCTAACTCTGAGATGATCTGAGTTATAATATATACAATATTGATTTACTTAGTTACTAGGACAAGACAGACCTAGTTCACCTATGGATGGACTAACCCATTTTATATTTTTCAAAACATCTTCTTTCTTCTATAAGAGTTATTTTTTAATGTCCTCTTTCTTCTCTGTACCAATTCTCCCTTTCCCCTATTCCATAGTGATATGGTCACTATAAACTGGCTCCAAAGCAAGAAAGAAAAGCAATCTTATTAACTCACTGCCTTAATGTGTTAGAGACTCAACCCAGTGAATTTTCCCCACCAGACTGATTCCCATTCTAAAGGGACCATAGGGGGAAAGCAATGCTTAGAACAAAGGAACGAATGAATCATTACTGAGGGTAGTGTTCCAGACATCAGACATGTTGCTCTACTTGTAAAAGAGATCACCCCTCAAGGCTTGTATTGACTACTCAAACTTGAAGTAAAAAATAGAAGAATACTTGGCAGTCATATAGAAGCTGTTACTGATGAGAACTTTGAATTTGGTTGTGCAGATAGAGTAATAAAACATAGCTACCTTGCCTGCTCCTTGTTTCAGGTAAACAATTATGACTCCATTACCCTAAACTTTAGTTAATTTGTACTTGATTTACATTTGCAGACCCAACTAATAAATAGTATAAAAAATTACCAACACGAGTGAGTCATACACCATCCAGCTTCCTGGAAAAATAACATTTATTTAGGTTCTTTGTAGATCATGTATCCTCCTAACCATTCATAAATGGCAACATTTTCTCAAACATTCATGACCACATATGATAAGAATACACATTTTCTCAGAAACATATGAATAAAACTCACCCCAGTGTCTTAGCCAAATCTCATCCTTTCTTGTCTGGACAGCTACAGTAACCACTTAACTGGAGGCTTAGTCCTCAGTAATCTAATTCCCTCAGAGCCACCAGTCACCTTGCTGGAACACATCAGATCATGACACTTTGTTGCTCATAAACCTTCAGCATCTCCCAATGGCCAGCAGAATCAAGTTCAGACCCTCTACCCTGCTACACATAAAGCTATAAAAGAAATTCTATTTTCTTGACTTCCTAATTTAAAACTATTTTGCTTACTGATTATTCTATAGCTGATTTAAATTTCCCAGAAATGTCAACATCTGCCAGGTGGACTCTCATTCCTGCAGCTGCATGCAAAAAAAAAAAAATCTTTCTTAAGTCATTGGTCCTTATTGTTTTTGGAAAGTTTTAAAAGCTCTTTTTTTCTCATTTTCTACCAAATACCACCACTTTCACCTACATGTGTACCTAATGGTGGAGCCATTCTTCACTCCTCTGCTAAAAAATAAATCATAAATGTCTCATTGCATTTAGAATAAAATACAGAAATATTAACCTCTCACAAGAGCTTGCATGATCTATTTCCCTCCCAACTCTCCATTTCATCCCCCACAATCCGGGTTCCAACCACACTGATCTTTTCAGATCCTCAAACTCTCTGCATATTTTTCTGCTTCCGGACCTCTCCCTGACACACTGCCTCCCTAACACACGCCAGGCTATTTCTAACTCATCCGTCAAAACTCAGGTGAAACAACCCTTCTTCAGAGCCGTCTTCTCTATGACTCTTTTAGGTCTTTCTGTAGTTTTCCTTGAAGCATTTATTACAATTTAAAATTCTAAAAAAATTGTTAGATTATTTGTGTTTAACACCTCTATGAAGACAAGATTCAGAAATATATCCATTTGTAACTCTTAATAGAAATCAATATATATTTTTAAAATAAAACAATGATTAGATGCTGAAGAATGAACCATAACTCAAAGCCAGCACCCCCTCCCCAATTTTTGCATTGCTTGATTTAGATAGGTCCAGTCTTTCTTAAATCGGATATATACTACAAAAATCTTTCTTAAAACCGAGAAGAAATTTCTTAGGGAAATTGTACAGGCTCCTCACCTAAACAGCACAATTACCTAATAACTTTACTAAGTTTTTCCAAAAAAGTCATCCATTAATTAAATCATCTCTCTTTATGAAATAGGTTCAATAATAATAGCATTTTTGAAATCAATTTGTGCAGTTATATTTAAACAGAGAGAAAGTTGTTTATATTTTATATATGTTAGGGTTGGGCATTTAAATATATCATATGGCAGATCCCAGATATATCCTTAGAGTTTTCTGGAAGTATTATTACAGGATAACGGTACCCTTTGTATTTGCTCACTAATGGATAGAATGAGGAGGGGAAAGATGAATAGTGGGCACGCCTAAGCTTCAAGCTACATTGCAGAGATTATAATACCAACCTGCTAGTGTGGTGGAAATTACTGAAACTAATATTGAAAATGCCTAGAAAATGCCAGGATGGAGCAGGCATGTAATAAATAGCAGCTATTATTTTTTATCATGTTATTAATTTCATTATCATCATGCTTCTTAAAGCCATATGTGAATAGTGTTATTATGGAGCTAATAATCAAAGAGCAATTAATGATATTGCTGAGATAGTCATTTCTGCATAACTGCAAAAACTTTGAAAGCTTCAGTGGCTCCCTATTGCCAATTGGATAATGTCCCAGTTTTCTAACAGAGCTTTCCATACCCTTTGCAAACAATGGTCAAAGAACATGAAAATAGAAGAGAAAATGCAAAAGGTCAATCAACATTGAATTAATATTTGGCATACGCTGATATTCAAAGAAATAGAACTTAAAACAATGGTGTGCTATGTCATCTCACTATCAAGTTAGCAAAGCTGTTTTTGTGATAGTATTTACTCTGGATGAAGATAAAATGAAAAAGGAGTCTTATATTATATCCTGTAGAACAAATCATTAAAATAGTTTTGACAAAATTAATAATATGTTATTGGGAACCTTAAAAGGATTTTTACTTTTTTACCCAGTCGTTCCATTATTGACAATAAATGTTATATTTGAGCCAACTACTGTGGAAAGCCTCTCATATATATTATCTGATAAATCTAGGAAAATAATCCAAAAATTGGAAAAATATTTATGTAAACAATAGTTATCCTAGCATTGTTTATAATGTCAAAACTTTTTTAAAAAAATCTACCGACTAAAGCATGGTTTAATTCATGTGATGAACCACTAATATCATGATTATGAAAAAATGATCATAAAGAATTATGTGTGGTGCCTGACCAGGCGGTGGCGCAGTGGATAGAACGTCAGACTGGGATGCGGAGGACCCAGGTTTGAGACTCCGAGGTCACCAGCTTAAGCGCGGGCTCATCTGGTTTGAGCAAAGCTCACCAGCTTGAGCCCAAGGTCGCTGGCTCGAGCAAGGGGTTGCTTGGTCTGCTGAAGGCCCCTGGTCAAGGCACGTATGAGAAAGCAATCAATGAACAATTAAGGTGTTGCAATGCTCAATGAAAAACTAATGATTCATGCTTCTCATCTCTCCATTCCTGTCTGTCTGTCCCTGTCTATCCCTCTCTCTGACTCTCTCTCTGTCTCTGTAAAAAAAAAAAAAAAAGAAAAAAAAAGAATTAAGTATGTTATAATGTTATTTGAAAAAGCAATATGGAGCATTGTATGTCTTATTTTATTTCAACTATACCTAAAACAAATATTTTTAAAGCATGGAAGAAAATGACTGGAAATAAATACACCAAAATATTAGCAATGATTTCCACTTCATGATGAGATTATGAAGAATTACTTTTTCCTTTAAACATCTCTAAATTTTTAATTTTTTACAGTAAGTAGATATCATAACTTTTACAGTTAGAAAAAAAATTTTTTAAGTGTCCTATGTAAATCAAATATACGGTAAGACAAAAGTAGATTTATAGTTATGAGTATGGGAAACAGAGTTGTTCTTGTATTACTATTTATTAATTATTGTATTATTTTTATATGAAAAACTGTAACCCTACTTTTGCCTCACCCTGTATACCTCTCCACAATAGTCTTTCACCATTCAGCCCAGACCACTTTTCCAGACTCAAAGCCTCACACCGACCCAACCTGAGCCTGAATTAAATGCTGTGCTTTTCCATAGCAGTGTGCCTTTCTAAGTATGACATTTCCTTTACCATGTTCTTTCTGTTCCATTCGCTTCACAATGACTCATCCTTTAAAACCCCCATTCAACTATCTCCTCCTCAAATAAACCTTCCATTCAGCCAGTAAAGTTAGGTTTTTCCTCTGAGAGCTCACTGCTCCTTGGGTGCACCTTCACCATCAACTAGAATAGCACACTTTGCTCCATTCTGGGCAGGAATTTATTAACTTGTTCATCTCACAATAGTTGGCAATCTTTCCATGACTCCCTTACACCCAGCATAGAGCCAGCCATACTTGTTGGATGGATAGATGGGGAGATGGATGAATGGATGGAAAGACAAATGGATAATAATGTTGTATTAAGCTCAAAGCCATCTCACAGTAAAGAAACTGACTGAAGAGAGTCAAGATAGTCTTTCAAATAACAATAAGAAATGTACACAGTATCTAATACTACCTGGTTAAAGAATATCAATTTTAGCAACAAAAAAAAATTAGGACACATATTCCTTCCACTAAAAAAACAGCAAGATCCTGTTTAAAAAAAAAAAAGTCATGAAAAAGACACATAACTACCAAGATCTTGTGTTTGTGAGATTTCTTTGCTCTAAGTTTTAATTCTGTGTTTTGAAACTGTGTACGGGACCTTAAGCAGAGGTTGGTCTTGAAATAACTTCTGACCAGAGAACTAGGAGATAAAGCATTTCCTTGAGTGTGATGCACACAGCAATACTTTTCATAGTGTCCAAATATTCTTTTTCATCAAACCTGTAGAAAAGTTTTCAACCTGCCCTAATTTTCACCAATGAATCTAATAGACCTAGATTAAACTGCAAGGAAGATGAGAACATAAATTTCATTCCTTTCATTCCTTGTAATATTAGGGTTTGTATTTTTTCCAGCTGTAATAACCTCTAGACTTCAACAAAATTGAAAACCTTTAAATAGCCTTTCACAACCTTTCAGTGGAGTAATGAAGTTTTAAGTGCTCACCAGGGATTTTTCAGTTCAGAAAAATCTAAGCAGCAGTAGATATTAAAATCTAATGTTTACTTCAACTCTTTTACAGCCTAATGGGTTTTTCTGACAGTGTAATTTTTAAAAGGTTGGGTTTCATTTATTAATATAGTGTACTCATGCTGGTAACCTTTCTTCTTTAAGGACTCTGATGGGAGTCTTATGGTTAAACCTTGGTTGAAAGCCAGAGGTATCAGCAGGCCAGGGAAAACAAAAACATGCAAAAGGGACTAGCAAAGGCTGCCCCAAGCAGGTTGCTTTGGGTTTGGAAAATGGGAAACGTCCTCTCTTTATGACTTAAGCACAACAGGAGGTGAAAAACAAACGCAGGATGAAGAGCCCTTGTGTGCACATTATTGTGAGTGTGTGAGTCACTGGATTTCATAGTTGCTCACAACCAAAAGGTCTGTAATGGGAAATCTAGCTGTTTGCTACACTGATGGGAGGGTACTATTCTCTGGAGCTGCTCCACCAGGGGCCAGTGGGAGGGTATTTGGAAACCGAGGAGAAATTGCATGGTGAGCAACAGGCATACTAAAGCAGAGAGAGGATATGATTTGGAAAGATTCCATTTTACATACTGTCTGTGGAAACCAGTATGCAGGGAGAGCCTAAGCAAGCTCAAACCAAGTGGTAATAAAAAACCAAATGCAACTTCTCATAGGCATAATGCCTCCGTGTAGTTAATGGAGGTTTGCAAGATAAATACACTAGAGTGAAAAGGGGCGGGATTTATTTCCAGGGACTACGATGCAGTAAAGCTACTCTCAGGTATACATCTATTATCCAGTGGACTATTTAATTATAAAATAAAAGTGCCACTTGAGTATGTAATTAAAAATAATATTGTAAAGTAAAAGCTTGATGGTCATAAAGGATGGATAGTTTGATGTTTTACTCATCTCCACATTTCACAAATAGGTGGTTTTGTTCACATGCATATAATTGTGGCCCCAAAATTTGATCCTCTCTTAATGCATAAGGCAATTTCATAAAACATAGAACATGAACTAAATTAACACTTTAACCATTTTATATTAGTATCAGGATTTATTATAACTACTTGGGAGGCATTTATAGTTTTTTAGAGGATTTTTAAAAATTAGATAAACAAAACCAAAGCTAAAATCTCTTATAATCCCAATAACTATAGGGGAAAAATTATCAGAATTTGGGCTATGACTTTTCAGTAGATTCTATTTAGCATGAATGTTTTCATATATCCTTTTCTATAGCAATGATTACATAACGTTGTTTTGATTATTCTGCTGTTAAATTCTGATAAGGACCCAAATGAGCATCATTAGAAACTATTACTCATTCTATTCAAAAAGTTCTGATTTGAGTGATGAACTCTTAGCCTGATTTTTCAATCAAGATCTTGTCCTGTTTCTCCAGCTGCCTTGGTGATCTCCATTTGGGGCTACCATAACCTTGACACACACCCCAAAAAGCTCATCTTTTCTTTCATTCAATTTCTCACTTACATTCCTTGCAGGTAATCAGTATTTATATCTGGTTTTCACTTCTTTTTCTCATCTAGACTCTGTAGTCCTTATGTTACCAAGGATGGCACATGCAGCTCTTTCAAACACTCTAATTTCAGAGCCTACAGCTGGTTCCGGCACTCACCTTGTCATGCCTAGTGTGTTGTCAATAACCAACTGATCTCTTATATCTCTTTTCTCCTAATTTCAAATCATATAACCCTTTGATGCTTATATGATCAAGCTTAATTAACTAATTTATGAGTTAGTCACTCCGCAAGTATGTAACGTATGCCGACTACACACCAGGTAATGTGCTACAGACACTGGGGATGTGAAACAAAATTGCATCCTTCCTTATTCAAGGAATTTACAGTCTAATGGGAAATAAGAATGCTAACCCAATAATTATATCATTATCATTAGGATCAAAAAGAATATAAAACAAGGAACACCTAGGTCTTTCCCAAAGACTCAAGAAAGAGTTTATCTTTCTAAAATAGAACAATATTTTTATGTCACATCCATAACAAGAAAACCCCTAAATGCCTTCTCTAGCATAAAGTGCAAACTGCTCAATCTGGCTGCATGGCTCTATAAAATGCAATTTCTTCCAATTTATATAATTCCGTTTGTAACTTCTCCGCTCAAACCCTACACTCCAGCTAACCCATCTCCCGTCTCTCACTCTGCTGTTGACCATGCTATTCCTTCACTCAGGATAGCTTTCCCACTCCCTTATGATTCTCCAATCCTAACTGTCCATCATGGCCTGCCTCTTTCCAGACTCCCTGATGTGCCAGCCGATACCAACTGACCTTCCTCTATTCTGGCCTTGTGAGGCAATTATTCCAACATTTCCCATTTTAACTATTACATGTGTGTCCTACATCCCTAAGTAGACATCTGGTTTTCAGGAGAAATAATGTTTTCTTACCCTCAGTACATGGCACAGTACAAATGTCATGTAATCTAACAAATACTCTGACCACAAGAGTGAATGCATAATTGCATAAGCTATTTAACTATGGTATATAGCTCTTCACTGCTGACAGACAAGGAGCATGACTTGAATTAACTGACCATTTGAAAAATATAAAACGAGTGCCTCCTGAGAAGTGTCAGACACTGCACTGGTATTAGGGAGTCACTGGTGGGCAAGGCTGCCGTGGTGCCTGCCCTCCCTGGGCATACAGTCTGTGATGTGATAAAAGCTCCATCTAGAGAGGTGTTGTGCAAGGGAATGCATGGTGCTAATCAGAACCCAACATAGTCAAGGAGTACAGGAAAAAGCTTCCCAAAGGCAGTAACATTAAAATACGTCCCGAAGAATAAAAGAAATCAGCAAAGTCAAGAGGCAATGAGAGGGGGCGGCAGAAGCAACAAGATCAAAGACTGATGGGCAACATGAGCGTGTCCCAACTGAAGACCTAGAAAAAATTCAGCGTGGCTCAATGTAAATGAGGGGAATGGGAGATGGAGCTGAGGCGGGAGCTGAGGGTCAGCTCATGCTAAAGATTTCAGACTCTACCCTACAGTGCTGGGAGCCACTTAAGGGCTTTAAAAAAAAAGCAGATGGCACAAGCAGATATGTATCTGGAGTGTTCATTAGGAAAAGTGGAGAATGGAATAAAAGAGAGGAAAAGAGCTGTTGGGGAGGTAAGTTAAAAGGCTGCTGCTGCAGTCCAGGAGGAGGCAGGTGACGGCCTGAAGCAGACCACCGTGGGCGAATCTGACCCAGGAGTGAACTGTGCAGGAGAGGAGGGGAGGGCACGTGGCGTTGCACCACAAAACTCACAAAAGCAGTAGCTGCACATTCTAGACCGTTTTGTTGGTTTACAAAAGGGTGATTCTAGCTGGCTCGTGGAAGCTGGGGAGGAGGTGACTCCAGTAAGAGCATACAGACAAACCAAGTAGCACAGTGTTTTTCAGTGCATAGGAGACGCTCAGAAATTGTTAGTCCTTTTTATCTCTCCTCCACATATGAGCAAACTTGTCACCAGGACAGGTATCAATTTCCTAACAAAATCATACCTTGAAATGACCTTTTACTGGAAATCTTTCTAGGGAAACTATTTAGCTCTGTTCTGTGTGATATCTACCTGCATGACGGCAGGGGCTTACACATGATTAAGTAGGTCAAGCACGATGGACAGGTGCACTGGGCATAAGGCAGGAAGGAAGAATGAAAAAGAGAAAAAGAGAGGGAAAGCAGAGGAGGAGGATGGGAAAATAGGGAAATAAAAAGAAAGAGCATGAACCTATAGGGTGCATAAAATATATCACTTAGATGTTTTCTTCAATTTGGTCATAAATTTATACAAGAAGAGGATTTGTTTTGGGGAAGATTGAAAATTTGCAAGAGTGCACGTTTCCAGCAATTCACAAAGAAAAACACTCTCTTGGTGCAACTGTTTTATAGCCTAACCCAGATGGAGCATATGTTTACATTTGAAAGGTTATTTCCAGCATTTATTTATCACTCCAGTGAAATGTTAAGCCCACATAAATTTCCCAGTTTTAAGTTTCAGATGAGTAATTTAAACCTCGTGGCAAAATAGTGAAATTACCAGTGACTACATTAATCTTTTATTCCAGTGATTAAGTGTGGCTTTTCTTTTGGTGAACTTCAGTGGACTCTGTCACTGTCTGCTTTACTCTCTGTCTCGTGTAGCATCAGACTTTGCTAACTATACTGGATCCATGCATCTCTTTCTCTGAGGGATGTTTAGATCTCTTGCTGCATTCCATAAAAACCCAGCTTGGCCTATGAAATCCAGGTATGTGCATTATCTAGCATCAGAGTGCTTCATCCTCCCAGACTTGGTGAACAAATGACCCATGCTAGTTCAGAGAGGCTTCTTTAGGAGCTTGTCCAGAACTGTGTAAAAAAAAAAAAAAAAAAAAAGGCAGTTCTCACTTCAATGAAATTACAAACTGAAAAAAACAAGTCAACCATGAGAAGAGTTTCCTGCCTGAAACTGAAGCCAATAGGGAAGAAAGTAAAGCTGAGAAATAGAAAGAATAAGACTGGATGATGTATGTATTTGAGCACCTGGATCCAGACACACCTGAAGCTAGCAGTCCCTCCTCCTATGGCTGAGTTATATGAACCAGACATAGCCCTTTTCTTTTTGCTTAACCTTCTTTGTGTTGACTTTCCATCACAACCCAAAACAACCCGACACCACTTTCATATTCAATAATACCTAAATGTTTGCATATTGATAAAAAAAATATTTGCTAAGAGATATCTAGAATTGTTTTATTGGAATTCTATCTGGATCAAACCCTTAGCCCAATTTTATATTGCATTTTTCTTACGTGTCAATTTGACAGAATTTCAAATAAAGTGTTTTCATTCTAACATATACAAAAGAATATTTGTTACTTTACTAATGCAAGAAGTTGAGGAAGCAGTGTAGCTTACAAGAATGAACACAAGTTAATTCTAGAGTAACATCTTACATTGACCACCTAATAGTTGTATGGTTTTCCACATATTAATAGCAATGTTAGCCTCACATTTCTCATCAATAAAAGGGCAGTGATAATGTATCCTCACCCTGGGGAAGAGTAAATGAAACCACATTAATAAAGTATTAGCACCTTGAGGATAAGAAATGGGTTCTGGCCTGACCAGGTGGTGGTGCAGTGAATAGAGCATTCAACTGGGATGCAGAGGACCCAGGTTCGAGAACCTGAGGTCGCCAGCTTGAGTGCAGGCTCATCCGGTTTGAGCAAAAGCTCACCAACTTGAACCCAAGGTCGCTGGCTCGAGCAAGGGGTTACTTGATCTGCTGTAGCCCCATGGTCAAAGCACATATGAGAAAGCAATCAATGAACAACTAAGGTGTCACAATGAAAAACTAATGATTGATGCTTCTCATCTCTCTCCGTTCCTGTCTGTCTGTCCCTTATCTATTCCTCTCTCTGACTTTCTTTCTGTCTCTGTAAAAGAAAAAACAAATGGGTTCTGTTTACTGTTACATTCCTAGGCCATAGGACAATGTTCAGCACACATTACATGCTTACTACTTATTTGTATCTGACAGAAAGTTCTGGGGTCCAGTGAGTGTTCAATACACAATAACTAGTATGATAGTGATGATGGTGATGATAATGTACATGTGGGTTAGTGAACTGTGTCACTTGTAAAGAAAAAAGTGACCTGGTCACCTCATAGGAAAATTGTTCAAGCTATTTCCCTAGCCAAAGCAAACCTCTGACATTACGGAGATTGACAAATGCATAACTTACTAGGATATTTCTTTATAACCCCAGAACATAAAAAGAAGCCATAGTTTTCCATTAGCATTACTGAGTAATAGAAAGCATACATTGAGTAATATGCTAGATGCCATGAATGCAATAATATTAATACTAATAGTAATAGCTAAGTTTTACTATTAATATTAAAATATTTTAATAGTAATAAATTATTAATTTATTTGCTTTTTGCCAGGTATGCCTCTGAAGTACTTTATATGCTTTAACTCATTTATTCTCACAAAAGTTCTCATTTACTGGCACTACTATTATAATCACAACTTTACAAATTTTGTAAACTGAGGCATAGAGCCTTTATATAACTTGTCCAAGAGCAGACAACTGAGTGGAGCCAGAATCTGAACGCTGATGTTGTGCTTCAGGACCCATGGTCTGCCACAGATGCAGGTTTTCTTAAAGAGACACCAAAATATGAAAACCAACTTTTAAAGGTTGTGGTCTAACAGTAGACATAGGTGGCTAATGTGCTATGGAATAATATTTTCTTTGTCCTAGAGAATAAACAAGACATGGGGAAGTATACCAAATCCCAAATTAGGATTTCTCAGTTTAAATACAGGGCCAGGTCTAAGAACAACATGAAAGTATTTTAAACATCACCTTCTCCTTCCGGCAGATGCCTGGGCCTACATGCGTCTCAGCCCAAGCAATGCCTTTCTAACCAACTCCGGACTCCTTGGACATAAGGGTCCCCAAATCACCCTTCCTTCTTTCCTTTCTCTTTATCCTCCCATGTCTTTTTGTGACTGAGTACTATTCTTTGAACAGTTTTTATTTAATTCTCGGGAAAGAGATTGGAGACACTAATTTACACAGAAATTGAGGATTAATCATGGTACCATGGTTTTTCCCTAAAGTATTCATTCAGTTTCTTCCCAGTTAAACTGTTAAATAGTCCTCTAGTCGTCCAGACTTCAGTGTCCACCCTTTTATTTTGGGACACATCTGAAAGGTTCAGCTTTTTCAATACTTTTTGATCAGTGTCCTATTCCAAAATTTGTGGCTGCCCACTTACAACAGAAAGAAGTCCCGATTTGTTAAACTGGCATTTTTACACCAATGTCTGCCTCAATATGCCTTTCAGAATACACGGTCCATCGGAACCTTTCACCTGCTTTACTGTTTCCTGTGCACGCGAGCATGCTCTCTCCGCCTCGCCATTTCCCGTATTCTTCCCTGCACCTGGCATCTTCTTTCCCTTTCATTCAATTCATTCTTTTGCATTTTTATGAGCCTTTGCTGCAGGCCAGTCTCTACGTTAGGCCCTGGGAATGCCGCGTTAATCAAGTGGGACGTAGTATCTACTCTTCACGGAACTGTTCTTCTAATGAGTGAAAACACTAAATAAATGAACACAGGAATTTCAGAGTGGTAAGTGCTATGAAGATAATAAAACAGGGTGATGTGGTAGAAAGAGAATGTGTTTATGGGGTGGGGGATCCTTTCACTGGGTGTTCAGGGAAAGATATTTCTGAGTGGATAATGTTTGATCTCAAAATATCAAGAAGGAGCCAGCCATGTGAAGATCAGAGAGTTCCAGGGAGAGAGCTCAGCAAGTGTTCCCTGTATTCAAATACCATCCACTCTTGAAAGCCTAGTTCAGATGCAACCTCAGCCTCAAAACCTTCCCTTATCTTCCCACCTGAGTTCCATCCAACCTGTATTACTTTATCTTCCTTGCGGAGCTTAACACTTTATACCAGGGGTCCCCAAAATTTTTATACAAATTTTTTAGGGGCCAGTTCACTGTCCCTTAGACCGTTGGAGGGCCGGACTATAAAAACACTATGAACAAATCTCTATGCACACTGCACACATCTTATTTTAAAGTAAAAAAACAAAACAGGAACAAATACAATATTTAAAATAAAGAACAAGTAAATTTAAATCAACAAACTGACCAGTATTTCAATGGGAACTATGGGCCTGCTTTTGGCTAATGAGATGGTCAATGTCCGGTTCCATATTTGTCACTGCTAGCCATAACAAGTGATACGATGCACTTCCGGAGCCGTGACGTGTGCGTCTGGCGTCACGGGAAGTAGAACTGTACGTGAGCGATGCAGCGCTTTGCAGTTGTGCAGCCTGTGCTCCTCTCACTGACCACCAATGAGAGAGGTGCCCCTTCCGGAAGTGCGGAGGGGGCCGCATGCGGCCGGCGGAGCCGTAGTGTGGGGACCCCTGCTTTATACCTTGGATGTTAGCTCTGCATGCACATGTCGTTCTAACCTATGAGAATTTCCAATTCTTGGAGATCTGCTCTTCTGTTTATCATTTACAGTGCTTAGTCCAATATTCATATAGAAATAATAAGTCCTACTCAATATTAACTTATTAATTTGTATTAATTAATTTCTTGATATTATAGGATACTATTTCTTGAACGAGAGAATAAAGAAATGAAGGAAGGAATGAAGGAAGATGGTGGAATTTTATTTCACCTGAGGCAGAAGGACAGAGAGCGAGGATGCAGCCCTGGAGTGCTTCGAAAGGGGTCACAGAGCCTGCGAACGAGGCTGGTTCTCCTCGTGGGGAATGGGATTCTCTCATTTCCCGTTGGCTCATTTTGGAGGAGCAATTCCTCAATAAATTTTGATTCTCTATGACTGTCTTAAGCTTGGTCTTTTCACCAGGCTTGTTGAGTTGTTCTGCTGGGGCAAACTCCAAAGCCATAGAGAATTCCTTCAAAGATCTGGCACAGTCTGAAGCCTGGGCATGCTTTGATGAATTTAATCATATAGAGCTGGAGGTAATTGTAGTATCCGTTTTTTCACAAACTTGGTATTCAATGAAAATGACATGCCCGACAACTTCATTAACAGCAGTGACATTAAGCAACATTGACTGTCTCACACAGTTAAATAGTGAAGGAAAAATTACAATTTTGGTACATTTTAATCAAACTCCGCTGGTAGTTTCAGTCAGATCTGCCCTTGTTGGGTTTTTTTTTTCCAGCTGTGTTTTTCAGCGTGCTCCTCCTTTAAGTGCTGCTGGGGAAGTGGTCCTCCCCCAGGCCCCTCTCCACACAGTAACTGGGGGAGGCTCAGGAGTTGATTGATGCTGCATATTGTTCTCTATAGATTAGCTGTGAGCTCCCTCTCTGGCATGCAACCTGCCACTCCTGGTGTCCAACTGACAGTTGCTAACTTTTATCTGTGGAATGCTTATAGCCAGAGAAAGATGCCCTAACGCAGTGTTAATTACCTTTCCAGCACCGCCTCTGCCTTCAGAAATTCTGCTAAAGGTGAAATGCCTTTGTTCTTGATTGAGAAGGCATCCTGACTAGAGAATCAATTTCACTTTCCCAATTAACTCGAGAGAATAAATGTGGAGAAATATGGCAGGAAATATTCTATAAGACAGAGGGATGACATGCTTAGTGCCATGTTTTAGCAACAAATGCAGTTCAAGGCTTAAAAAAATAGTTGTATTTCATTCAAATGTCTTGTTTCTGAAGTGGCACAAATACGTGTCTTTTTAAATACTAAAATGGATTTTTCAATTTTTCCATTTGCTACATTTATGTTGTGTTTATGACAAAAACACATTTAGTAAGAAATCAACATTTTTACATCCTTCCTTTGAAATGTCTTTATTTTGTACATTTTACTTCTTGTCAATGTTTTGAATAAATTACCTCTTTGAATGCATTCTCTGGGTGCATGCTTATATGTGGTGGTTTACATATCTCTTAAAGGGACGTTGCAAAATAATTTGACATACAGAATTATTTTTTTAAAGTTGCCCAAAAAGATTTGTATAGAGCTTTAAGTTGTTTTTTCTTCACTATCCCTTTAGCAACCCAACATTTTTTTTCCAACATAGCAGTAACCTTTGACATTGAGCCCTGTCTGAGCCAGACCACATGCCTAAAATTGCTAGTTATAAATTCAATTCTCGGGTAGAGCTGAGCTGTCACCTAATTTCTTTGAGACATGGTGTCAGAGGAATAATGCCAATGTGTCCACAATGGCATAGTTAGGTCTGCGCTATTGGGAAATGACATAACTTTAAGAATGTCCATGTCAAAAGGACAGTGTTTGGCTTCCATCAAGAAAAGACATGTTCCTGTGAAAAATATAAAGTTTATGTTCAAGTAAAACTCATGGGAAGAAAATGTGTGTGTGAAATCTTTATTTGCCTTTGTGCATTTTTCCTCTTACCCTCTGAAGAGTTCCCACAGGACCTACACTAAGCTTCTCTTCATTAGAACCCAGATTTCAATTTAAATTTTAATTAGAACAGATGACTAGAATACTTGCCATTCTCTGTAGCTTCTGCATATAGCTAATCAGCATCTAGAAGCATGTCCTATGTTTTCATAAAAAGATTAGGATCTTATTCCACAAAGATTTACTGCTATCCATAAAATTATTTTATATCCCATCATACCACTATTTTTGTGGTTGAGTCATTTTTTGAAGAAATTAATTGGTTTTTCATTTATACAGTAACAAAACTGAGCAGAAAACTTGATTTTAAATATGTAAAAAATATCAATTTTTGGAAGATTATAGTTTTACTGATAAACAACCCATAAGCCCCTGGACTTTCCCCCCAGCATTTCAAGTATAAATTTGAATATTGTAATAATTTCCACAAAAAAAATTGAAAAGAATTGTTAATCGTACACTATATGCTATTCTATAAACCAACCTAGTTCCATATTAATGAAAGTAGATCTAAGTTATTATTTTTAATGACTACATCACCAACATTTAAGTTTTTTACACTTTAAAGTTTACAAAACAATTGTATTTGATTGGTCATTTATTCATTCAACATAGAGCTATTGGGTGTCTACTCTATGCCAGAGTCTAGCTTAAATTGGGTGAGAAGTAGATTCAATATTAATTAAGGTTGACATGGCCCGGCCCTTGCCAGTTGGCTCAGTGGTAGAATGTCAGCCTGGTGTTTGGATGTCCAGGGTTCAATTCCCAGTAGGGCACAAAGGAGAGACAACCATATGCTTCTCTAACCCTCTCCCTCTTTTTCTTTCTCTTTCTTCCCCTACCGCAGCCCAGGCTCCACTGGTTTGAGCACATTGGCCCCAGGCACTAAGAATGGCTATATGAAGGCCCTGCCTCAGGTGCTAAAAATAGCTCAGTTATAAGCATGGCCCCAAATGCACAGAGCATCAGCCCCAGATGGGGGTTGAGGCATTGCCAGGTGGATCCCGGTTGGGTGCATGTGGGAGTCTGTCTTTTTCTCTCACCTCCTCCCACTTCGAAAAGTAGCAAAAAAATAGAAGATTAGCAAGGCTCGACTGCATATGACTTAACAGTTTCTCAACTACTTAGGAATGGGAGTAGGAAAAGTACTATTATCCAGACTTTCTAAAAGCAAAGGAAATAGACTCAGAGAAGCTATATGACTAGCCTAACATCATCACACAGTTGATGAGTAGCCAAACTGTGACTTTTACTTATAGTTTTCTTCAAATAGTTCTTTTCCTATTTGTGACTACTGTATGACAAATCTACCTTAAAATCACAACAAATGCCAGCAGGAATTCAGTGTGGAAAAAAAAATTAGAATATAATATAGCCATTCTCTGTTACACCTAAAGTGTCACTTTCTGTTTCCCCAAAGAGGAAGCCTTCTTTCCTGGAGGGTATAGTCCTTATAACCAGGATTCTGTGAGCAGAGCTTTGGAAGGTGTTTCTGTTTTCAGCATTGAATGTTTTATTCACTTGTTCCCTCACCAGATTTATTGTGTCTACATCCCTGAGAAGGGAGTTTCTTTGATTAAATGTTTCCTCATTAGGTTGAAAAAAGGTAGTCACCTGGTAATTGGAGTGAGGAAGTAAAATCTAAATGATCCTTTGCCAACCAATCTTCACATTTTTCAGTCCCATCTTTAACCCTCACCTTTAGATGTACCTGGTGTCTCCAGTTCCTTTCTAGAAATTGGTGACAATAAGTTTTTATGACCTTACTCTCCTGAGGGTAGGCAGGTTTCTGTTTTCTCTTTGCTACTAAATTAGTTCCTACTTGTTCATTTGCTCTGTGTCTTGCAGAATTGCTTACATTCTCAAATAGTGTTGTCTTATATGTCCTCATGTATAAGATGCACGCTTTTTCAAAAAATTTGGTGTCTAAAACCTAGGTGTGTCTTATACAGTGGTTGTAGTTTCTTTACTTGTATTTCCCACTTTTTTGCGCTTGTTTTTGCGATCATTGTTGAAGACAGTAATTCGTCATCAGACACAGATGAGGACAAGCTGATGGATGGGAGTTTTGACAGTGATAAAGAGTTGTATAAATTTTATGATGAATAAAACTTGAGTTCAATAAATTTATGTAATACATTTTTTTCAAATTTCTGGCCCCAAAATTTAAGGTGCATCTTATACATGGGAGCATCTTATACCTGGGGAAATACGGTAATTGTTTTTATTCATTTTCAAATGTGAAAAATCAGTCTTTAGAGGCACAAGAAAAGATTCCCATTGTAATTATGCAAAAATTATGTTAAGCAGAATGTCCTCTCCTGCTACTGAGATAGTAATGCTACACTGACACCCCCCACCCCCAGACATCACAGGAGTTATATCAATCCAGCCTTTCCACCTGCCTAAATGATATTGGGCAAGTCATTAACCTTTCTGAGCTTCAGTTTCTTTCTTAATAAATGAAATGATTATTCCTATCTCACAGGGTGTTATGAGAATTAAATTAAATAATGCACATGTAATATTTAACTCATTGTCTGTATATAGCTCAATGAATGTTTTAGCAGTTATCACATTAATTATTAGTATTGTTATCATCATCATCATTATCATGGGGTGGTTAGACTGATAATGTTCAACCACCCCATCAGTAGCGATTCATAAGGCAAAAACACTCTGAGAGTCCTTTTAGTCCCCCGGCCCCAAACTTCAAAGGACAGTGACCATGGAGATTGATGGAGCCAAGAGAGACATAAATGATCAACGGCACAATAGCAAGAATCTTCTTGGATTTAATCTTATATCGCTTTGGAAAACAACTTGTTCTAGTGGTAGAGATAAGAAACAGTAAACATTGAAATAATATTATCCAGCACACACCATTATTTATCTTAAAAAACCTCATCCAAGTCATTATAGAGACATCTGATGAAGGTCAGTTCAACCACCCCATCAGTAGCAATTCATAAGGCCAGCCATTTGTAAAGGTTTTCTGTAAAGGACCAGGTAGCAAATATCTTAGGATCTGTGAGACCTACTGCTTTTGTCACACTAGTGAACGATGCCGCTGTAGAGTGAAAGCCACCCTAATCAATTCATGAGCAGGACAGGGCTAGGTTTATAATAAAACCTTATTTACAAAAGCAGGCAGTGGCCCAGTTTGGCTTGAGAGCTATAGCTTCTAAACCCTGCATAAGAAAAAAATGTCTTTTGTTGAAAATATTGTTAATTGGGCTAATTAACACTGCTTTGGTAGCTAACCACCACAAATTCTCAATGGCTTCCTATAATCAATATGTATTTCTGACACAGTTTGGTGGGCAGCCATCCTGTGGTGCTTTCAGGATCCTGTCTCCTTCCTTCCTGTGGTCATCCATCTCTCAGGGTTCCTTGGAGTCCCTTGCTGGGCCATCTGCATCCAGCCAGTCATTGAGTGAAGAGAAAGGATAGGAGGATCATGTGGGGCACCTCAGGGCCAGGCCAGACTTAAATCTACATTTCTTTTGCCAGAGCTAACTACAAAAGAGGCTAGGAAATACAATAACTTCCTGTAATAGTGTCCAGTAAAGGAATGGGTTGATGAGCATCTAGACAATCTCTACTAAAAAAAGAGAGAGAGAGAGAGAGACAGAGAGAGAGAGAGACAGAGAGAGAGAGAAGGACTAACAAGTTAAAGTGCAAGCCATTCAGTAAGATTTGGCAGCCAAAATTTTCCCTTCAAAAGATCTGAGTCCTCCTTCATGGATAGCTACATAATTCATTAGGTGCAGTATTAAATGAAAATGTGAGGTCCCCTTCAGTAAAAACCAGATATAAAGCTTTTGCCTTCCTTCTGTAGTCTCTTTCAAGCTGTCATAGCATTTCCTTAATTCATTATTTAACCTCTTATTTTCTTGGTCTTGGGGATACTTATACAGCAAGATACTCACCAAAAAACAACAAAATATAACACCCCTAATTCAGCACATGGGGCCCACTTTGGACCCTGACTCTTCTATCTGTACTGAAGCCCCATCACCTAGCCCCAGTGAGGAGGGGTAGGTAGCCAAGAGCTCATCTTGGGGTAGATAAGCATGTTTGTGAGCTAAGACTCTGAGCCCTACAACCTGCTTCATTCCAAACTTCGCTTATAAAACATAAATTTAAAAATAAAATTATTAAGAATTTCAAGATGGTAACCACAGAACACTGAATGCCAACATTGGGGACTCATCTGAGTATGGGTCCTGGGCCACTGCCCTGGTCACATACCCATGAGGCCAGCCCTGCTATTCCTTCATCTCCATCACTTATTAGAGGAGAAAGGCCTAGAAGTCCCCACTTTAAAAAGTTTAGTAAAAGTCAAGTCCTGAGTGACAAATCCAGCACCCTTCTGCCAGCTTTCTCCAACCTTCTTCTCCAGAAAAGGCATTGCATTAGATGGCTGTAGAAATTTGACAAAAATTGAAGTGGCCTTCAACATGAAAACCCTTACCTCTGGATTGTCTATATTATTGCATGTTAAGGAGAGGCTAATGATCTCAGTGCTCTAACATTAAATCATTCTACTATTTTTTATATGCAATATTTATTTCTATTTTAAAAGTTGTATAGGTAGATTTTAAGTTAGCCATTTATTCAGCACTTATTTTGTCCTACTAATAATACTGTGGAAGTCATGCAGAGCCAAGGTAAAGAATTCTGATTGATGTACAGTCTTAGTTCCTGGATTAGCTTTATGGCCATATGAAAGATGTTGCATTTCTAGGAGCCTCCACCTCATCATCTGTAAAATGGATGTGGTAATATCCACTGCACAGTACTGTGGTGAGGATGACAAAGAGATAACCTGTGTACAGATCTTTGCACAAAGAAGCATTCAAAACATGGAAACCATTGACTACCAGGCATTGGTGACAATGTCAGTCATTAGTATTGGGAAGTAGGCTTACAGGGAGATTTAAATTATAAGTTTAGAGGGAGAATGAGTCCTAAACAAAACCCATAAAGCCAAGCAGTAAACACATAAAGCCCCAATAACAGGACAGATCAGGTGTGTTATAGGTGCAATAATGGTAAGGTAGCAATATTTCATTAGGATTGAAGAAACTTGTCAAACAGTCTTTCCAGGCTATTTTTAAGACTGCTGGCTCTAAAGATAAACACTTCCAAAGTTTTTTCTTTGGAGAGCAGTGTTGTACAATTTAAATATATGGCTATTTGGTGGCTTAGGAATTTACAGTGGGGCAATTATCTATGAAATGTGGTGCAAGTAAATAATGCAATGCGTGTACCCACAGTAAGTAGTACAAATCAGGAACTGTAAGTGGTTTCTAGATATTGCCTTTGGTACTGCAATTCAGTCAGCATTAGCTATATGCTATGAGCTCAGTGGGGAAGAGAAAGCATCCTCATAAAATAAATACTTGTCTGCAAATTTTCCAGTTGAAGGAGAGTCAGGCTTTTAGCTCTGCTACCTCTACTGCACATGGTGATTGGACATTAGTGAATCACACAGCCTGGTTCAACCTAAAAATTGTCCTACAATGAAACTGAGATATAATAAGAAGTTGTGCTATTTTTGTTATTTCCAAAGGAGGAGGCCTCTGACACAGCTGTGCTCCTGTGCTGAAAAAGTGACCCGCAAAATAAGGAAATGATACAGGGCAATCTAAGCTCTGAGATTAAAAGAAGCAACAAGACAATCTTGTTTCTGTTTCATAAAAGGATGTGCTCACAATAGAAATATGTCTGTGGTACCAGTCATAAAAAAAAATCAAATCAATCAGCCTCTCCTGAACTTCCATGATCTTATGCAGAATTTTAAATATGGGAGCCAGACTTCCCATCCCAAGTTGATTTTATATTTGAATTCAAAAATATCTGACTATTCTTAGAGGATCCTTGTATAGAAATACAGAAGTCTGCTCTTTTCTACAATGTTCTAGCTGAGTACTGGAATTTCATTAAAATTCAGAAGATATGAAAGAAGAAAACTTGCAAATCCCTTAGTAAAACACAAGTCTGGTTCTTTGGATAAGGATGCTATTGCATAAGATACATATGTATATTTGAACATGCAGTGTACATGTGTGCCCTGTATTGTCCCTAGAAACATGTCTAAACCTACTGGTTTCTCAGCAAGAAAGAGACCATTGTATATAAAATACATATGCCAAATTTATATTTGTAAATTACAGAAATTCACTTCTAAGACTCTTATGGCTGCTATAACAAATTATTACAAACTTAGTGGCTTAAAATTTAGAAAAAATAATCTTTCTTTTTTCAATTCTAAAAATCTTAACCAGTCTGCTACCTGACACCTGCCCCCACCATTCTATCATAGTTTTGGAAATATCAGCAATGACATCCCATTGTCAAAATTCTATTCTTCTTAACATCTTCTTAGCATCCTCTACTGTTAATGAATCCTTTGTTCTTCAAACACTCTCTTC
Organism: Saccopteryx bilineata; assembly: GCF_036850765.1. Taxonomy (NCBI): domain Eukaryota; kingdom Metazoa; phylum Chordata; class Mammalia; order Chiroptera; family Emballonuridae; genus Saccopteryx; species Saccopteryx bilineata. Next base: position 99,839,820 of record NC_089490.1, read on the forward strand.
CCTTGAATTTTGTGATGGACATTGGTCCTTTTCCCACTCAGAATTTTATTCTGGAAATTGCACTTGGCTTTGCTTTAGGGAGACACTCTTCCCTCCCTTCCTTACCTTCAGTGCTCCTGAATGTACCTCCAGTGACTGAACTGGGCATGTGACTATGCCTAACCAATCAGGTATCATCTGTCCTTGGCCACAGTGATTGGTCCAGAGACAGGCAAATGGTCTTATCAGAAGAAGTGAGATACAATCCCAGGACTTCTAGTGAGACAACCGAGAGACCCCTTTTTTCAGCAGGACCATAGAATTTGGCCCCTGATTTGACACTGACTAGAGTCTGCACATAAAGCCCAAGTGAAGGAGGAAGCATACATGAAAGAACAAAGACCATATTGTGATTATTTATGTTTGGCTACATGGAAATGAAGTTTAGGAGTGGGCCTGGCTGTAGACAAATATGTGGGCATCAGGAGGAGCATCTATCTAGGTGGTAAATAATAATGTGAATACTGATTTGGAAGAAAACCTAAGAGAGAAAATGTTAGGGGCAAGAACGGGACCGGAGAGTCTTCCATGTTTAAGTGAGAGCAGAAAAAAAGGAGAACAAGGCCCTGGCCGGTTGGCTCAGCAGTAGAGTGGAGGCCCAGCGTGTGGAAGTCCCGGGTTCAATTCCCGGCCAGGGCACACAGGAGAAGTGCCCATCTGCTTCTCCACCCTTCCCCCTGTCCTTCCTCTCTGTCTTTCTCTTCCTCTCCCGCAGCCAGGGCTCCATTGGGGCAAAGTTGGCCCGGGCGCTGAGGATGGCTCCATGGCCACCACCACATGCACTAAAATAGTTCCAGCAGCAACAGAGCAATGCCCCAGATGGGCAGATCAGCGCCACCTGGTGGGCATGCCGGGTGGATCTTGGTCTGGCGCATGCAGGAGTCTGTCTGACTGCCTGCCTGCTTCTAGCTTTGGAAAAATAAAAAATAAAAAATTAATTAATTAATTAATTAATTAAAAAGGAGAACACTAGTCTTGAGGAGGGAAACCAGAGACAGAAACAATGTCAGGTGCAACTTTCTCTGAGGGAAGTGACCCAAAAGCTGCTGTAGTTGATTTAAACAACTAAAAGGGATATAGCAGCTCACAAAACCAAACAAAAGCACTGATATCAATGTCCTGAATCATGGTACCTCTTTGATGTCAACTATTTACACTGATGTTGTATGATTACAGCCCTTACGTGTTTGCCCCGGATTACTATATCCTCTTCAGGCTCTTTTATTCCAAGTTGCAAGTCTTTTCACTTATCCTCGCTGGAAATTTCCTCTTAACTATCTTCTTCTTTGAATTCCATCCCCCAAGTTAGTGTAAGGAGGACTGAAGATGATATAGTATTTCAACTAACATCTCACCACTTTCCTGGAAAACAAATCCTACTTTTCTGAATTCACTGCATTCCTGTAGGCCTCCAAAGCTCTCTAGGTTTTATTTTTTTGCATAGGATAAGACCCAAACAAAATAAATAAATAAATAAACTCTCATAGTTTGTTTCCCCTTTGTATTTTCTGTTTCAAGATTATGACCATCCCCTTATTTCTTAGCAACTGAATACTTGGGAACCAGCCCAGCAAATGCACTCCAGCCTTCTATACACAAGTCAAACTGGCTGAGTTACTGAGTCCCTCTAGTTCCAACTGAGTCTCTTGAACTTTGGTCCAGCCTCATCCATCCTGGAGCTTTCTTACCAGCACTGACCCCGTGAGATCAGGACTGCTTTCAGCATCAGCCCTAACCTCAAGAACCTCACCAAAAAATTGACATCATTTTTATGTTCCATCTTAAATAAGAGTTCCAGTGACATTTACAGCTCTTGACCCAATGTAAGAGGCCTAATCCAGAAGTTCCTTGGGGTTAGAGAGAACAGAAACCCTAATTGCATTCCCACTCTTGACAGATTATGTAGAAAGATGTAGATCCATCCTTTCTAATGGAGTTGCCACTAGTCACATACTGTTACCAAACACTGGAAATATGCCTCATGTGACTGGGGAACTGAAATGTTCATTTTAATTTGAAGGAGATTTGACTTTGGGCAGCAGGCATACAATGCAATATACAGATATTATATCATAGAATTGTACACTGGAAACTTATATAATTTTATTAACCAATGTTACTCTGATAAATTTAATTTAAAAATTAAATCAGTGAAGTTTTAAAACTCATACTCAGTTCAGCTACTAGAACACTTTCAAGGAACAACTTGGGTATGTGACTCTACATTGTCAACTGTTAATTTTATGAAATCTAAATACAGATCAAGTATTTCCAATGAAAACTTACTATCCAAATGAGATGTGCTGTAAGTGTAGAATATACCCCAGGTTTCAAAAACGTAATAATGGAAATTAAAAACATCTCGTCAATAATTTTATGTTGATTTCATATTGAAAGAATATTTTGGATAGATTGAGTTTAATAAAATATCATATTCAAATTTTACTTTTTTAACATTTTTTTATGTGGCTGCTAAAATGTTTTAACTATATATGTATCTCACATTACATTTCTATTGGATAGCACTGCTCTATGTCAATGTTGGGAGTATGGAGAAACTAATGTGTTCTAGTACACCATGCTTAAATTGCTACTGAGAGGACTAACTTTTATTAATCATCTTCTATGCTCCAGAAATCATTCTAAGTTCTTTATCTGTGTTAAGTTGTTCAATATGATGAAAACCCCATGATGGAGATATGACTGAAGCTTGTAAAGATTAAGTTTGTGGCCCCTACAAAAGCACATAGCAGAGAAATGGCAAGCTTATGTTTATGCACAATGTGTAAAAAACAATAAGAGCATGGCTGGGTAGCTCAGTTGATTAGAGTGTTGTCCCAATAGGCCAAAGTTGCAGATTCAATCCTTGGTCAGGGCACATACAAGAATCAACCAATGAATGCATAAGTAAGTGGAACAACAAATCAATGTTTCTCTCTCTTTCTCTCTCTCTCAAAATCAATAAATAGAATGTTAAAAATAAATAGTAAAAACAATATTTGAATAAAACCTATGATGTGCTTTCATAGAAGCTTTTTGTATTTTTTCTCATTTAATCATAACATTAATTTTCTGCATTGTAATTATACCTACCTTATAGAGGGATGTGAGTTTGAACCAAGAGAATGAGTGTGAAATCTGAGAAAGGTACTTACTGTTTGTCAATTACTATTTTATTTTTCAGAGGAGCAAATTACAATGTACCTCTGTCTGATTCCACAGGCAAACTATTTCTACTCTATCATGCTGCCTCCCTTTTCCAGTTATTTATGATACAAATTATCATAAATTTGTATGCACTTTTTCCAGTTTGGTGTTGGGCTCTTTCTTTTGGTTTTGAATGATGGATTGTATCTACCATTCTGCTTTTCCTTAACTACACTGATCATATCACACATATGGCCAGTGCCCCTTCAAATATTAATCCCCAAATTAATCTTTAGTCAAAATCACTCTCCTTTAATATGTCATATGGAAGAATTTAACCTATATTTTTTAGCTTTGCTTTTTTTATCATCAATAAAAATTATCCTTCCATTAGTAGGTTAAAAATTAGCCTACTAATTTTTAATTATGTTTAGGACAGGCAGTCAGTGCAAAAAAATAGCGATGACTCTTCCAATAATGTCTTTTCTATTGTGTTACAGTCTGACTGAAGTGAACAGGTACAAAACAGGAGTCAATGATAGTCCTTATGACAGAAATTCAACCATGGAAACTACAGACACCAAAAAATAACCTGCTATCAGAAGCAGCATGTCTAGAAAGCCCAAATGAAATTATTACTATTTTTTTATCATTATTAAGTGAGATATAGAAAGGCAGGGAGGCAGAGAGACAGATTCCTGCATATGCCTGACCGGGATCCACCAGGCAAGTCCCCTACTGGGTGATGCTCTGTCCATCTGGGGCCACTGCTCAATTGCTCAGCAACCAAGCTATTTCAGTGCCTGAGGTGAGGCCATGGAGCCATCCTCAGCATCCAGGGCCAACTTTGCTTGAACCATTCAAGCCATGACTGCAGGATGAAAAAAGAGAGAGAGAATAGAGGAGGGGGAGGGGTATAGAAGCAGATGGGCCCTTCTTCTGTGTGCCCTGGCTGGGAATTGAACCTGGGACATCCACACACCGGGCCGATGCCCTACCACTGATTTAACCAGCCAGGGCCCAAAAGAAATTCTAAAACAGATGTTTGATTTGCATGTTTCTATTTCTGTCCCTTATGGCTTCTAATAAATCACTGGTGAATTGATTTTAACAAGAAAACCTTAGTGAGTGAGCCATACCTGAACAAGGTATGAAAAAGAGTCACTAAATTTACTTGTTTGTATTTTTATATTTTTAGCTTACAAAATGCACTAGAATCTAAATGTCATAGGAGTGGAATTGTTTCTCTTGTTTCATTCATGGCTCTGTCCCAGCACCTGGACTAGTGCCTGGTCGTGTAGTAGGTGCTCAATAAATTAGGTGAGTGGATAGTCTAGAAAACTGAGAGGCAGTATAAATGTAGCCCCAGCAAAATGGCAAAGCATAGACAGAGTTGAACAGGAATGCTGGGCTCTCCTCACCACCTGGTCTGGAAACTGCTTTCCTGCTGATGAACGATAAAATGCATTTTCTTTTTTCTTTTTTTTTACACGTGAGTTGTGTTCAGTGGTCCCCTAATCTTTGAGTCTGGCTTTTCAAATGGATGAAAATAATATTCCAGAGAACATCAAACTCAAGCAGAGACCACAGTAAGTGAATCAGTCTGAGCCAATTAGAGGAGACAGGTGAATTGTGAAATTCCCTGGCTGGGCACTCAGGGTGGGTTCAAGGTCCCTTGCATCATGCAGTGAAAATGTCACACAATTGCAAAAATTCATCAGAGTAAATATACATCCATCTCCACTCTGAGCCCACACCGTAACTAAATGTTCACACGCAGGAAAGGCAACGAGGTACAGAGGAGCTGTCTAGACTTCGGTCCCACATGGAGCTGAATTCAACACCTTGCAGGGTGCTGGCAGGCACTGCCTTGCTGTGAGAGCGGGAAGGACTGACACAAAAGGAAGGTTAAACCCCAGGAAGCAAGGGAAGGCATGAACATCTCATTTCCTTCGATTTGGTAGGATGCTAAATAAAACCCAGCAAGAAACCGGAGTGCTCAGGACGACACTGACAAAGGGGCAGGAGGATCTCACATTTATAAACAAGTGCCTTTCAGAAAAACTGATTTTGTTTTTTAACACTTTGTAGTCAAACCCTTGAAAATATTTAGTGCTTATTTATTTATCATTTTTTTCCCACTTATTTAACAAATGCAAACCATGTATCCTGTGCTGAGCTAGGCACAAGATGTGACAGGTGACTAAGACAAGTGGCCCCTTGTCTAGGAGCTTCACTCTATATCACACGGGAGAAACACCCACAGCTAATTGACTTGAAGACAATTTCTATATGTAATTCTAAAAGCCTAGCTTCCTAGGGTTGCTATAACAGATCGCCACACACTTGCTGTTTGAAAACAACAGAAATTTATTCTCTCACAGTTCTGGAAGTTAGAAGCCTGAAATCAAGGTGTCATTGGGGACACACTTTTTCCAAAAGCTCTTCAGGACAACGCTGCCATGTCTCTTCCAGGGTCTGGGAGCTCAAAACGTTCCTTGGATTACGGCTACAAAGCTCTAATCTCTGCCTTCATCTTTACATGATTTTATCCACTTCTCCATCTTTCTCTTCTGTGTCTCTTATAGGGACACTTGTTGAATTTAGTGCCCATGTAGATAAACCAGGGTGGCCTCATTTGAAGATTTTTAATTATGTCTTCAAAGAGTCTTTTCCCAAATCAGGTCACATTCACGGGTACCAGGATGGGGCTGTCATTCAACCCACACCGGGTAGTATAGGTCAGTGAAATGGGTAGTATCAAAAAAGCTTACCTGGAGGAGGGTAACATTTGAGTTGCATTTGAAACAATGTGTAGAAAATGTAGGAGATATACAGGTAAAGTTGGGGCTGTGGGCTGTCATTCTAGGCAGAAGGAATAGCATGAATGAAAGTATAAAGATATAATGAATGAGTGTAAAGCAACAGCAAGCAGTGCAGTTTTTCTGAAGGGTAATGTGAATGAAGAAGAGCAGAGAAAGACAAGGCTGGAGATCGAGGCATTGGCCAGACTCTGGACAACTGATGTGCTATGCCATGGAGCTGAGCTACTACTGATCAGTTATGCTTACCTAGTATGCCATGGCACCCTGATGGGTGATCAGCTCACCAAATATGGTCAAATGTTTGAATAGCTATATTGCAGCCATACTAAACTACTTCCAATTTTTCAAACTGGACATGCTCACTCTCATCTCTGGGTCTTTGTACTTGCTCTTTCCTCTAGTAGGAATGTTGAGTCTAATTATTCTCTCCATTTCTTTTTATTGACTGTATTGGGGTGACATTGATTAATAAAATTATATAGGTTTCAGGTATACAATTCTATAGTATATCATCTGTATATTGTATTGTGTGTTCTTATTTTATGAATAAAGAAAATGATATTCAGAATGAACTGTCCAACACACTACATTATCAACCTCAAGTAAAAAAATTCCAAGGATAGCCTGATCAGGCAGTGGTGCAGTGGATAGAGCATTGGATTGGGATGCAAAGAACCTTGGTTCAAAACCCCAAGGTCGCCGGCTTGAGCATGGGCTCACCAGCTCAAGCGTGGGGTCACTGGCTTGAGCATGAGATCATAGACATGACCCCATGGTCACTGGCTTGAGCCCAAAGGTTACTGGCTTGAAGCCCAAGGTTGCTAGTCTGAGCCCAAGGTCACTGGCTTGAGAAAGGGGTCACTGGCTCAGCTGCAGCCTCCCAATCAAGACACATATGATAAAGCAATCAATGAACAACTAAGGTACACAATGAAGAATTGATGCTTCTCATCTCTCTCCCTTCCTGCCTGTCTGTCCCTCTCTCTGTCTCTCTCTCTCTGTCTGTCTCACTAAAAATAATAATAAAATAATAATAATAATAATTCTAAGAATAAATGGTAGGTCTTGTTCCTTCATGCTGTAATTTGAAAGTAGCTGAAAGTAGCAAAAAAAGTAGTATAAACTCCAAATAATAGTGGATTATTTCTCTTTCAAGTAAATGATGTGAGTTGTCCAGGGCCAGAATGGTGACTCTGCTATTTAAAGTCCTCAGGAACCAAGCTGTTCCCTCTCCCTAGAGTATGGTTCTGTCCTCATGATAGAAGGTGGCTTCTAGCAATCCTGCCATCATATCTCTGTTCCAGGCATAAGGATGGATAAAGGGATAAAGAATAAAGGACAAAGAGCACCCACCAGATGATGTTGAAAGGAAAATTGGTAGAAGCTACTTCATAACATTTCCATGCCCCTCATTACCAAGAATGCCTGTCTTCCTCTGCCCTCTTGCCTGTGGTTCCAGGAGCCAGGAGGAATCTCTGCATGCTACAGATGACTATCGTGTCCCTGCCTGCACAGCACTATGGACAGGAGTAATGAGGGTGCCCCAGGACTCTGTGTGCTTCTAGCTAAATGTCACTTAGCCCTCATCTCAGCACTCAAAGCCTCACCACCACTGTCTGCCCTGTCATCAGCTCAACATGCCTTTTAACCTGTTTACATTAGTCACAGCAAGAACCCCTGAATCCAAAGGCTAACCTTCAACCCCAAAACTCTAATTCCTACTCAGCTTCATCGAGAATGAAGCAACACCCACATCTTCTGTCACTCTCTGTCCTCCTACCTTGCTTCATGATGACATAGCACTTGTCATCACTTGAAATAATGTATTTTTAACTTGTCTATTTCCTCCCAGTAGATTATAAACTCCTTGGGGGTTATGGATTATTGCAGGGTTTTTTGGGTTTTTTTTGTATATTTTATTCACTGCTGTATCCCTACAGCCCAGACTACAGAAGGTACTCAATAACTATGTGTTGAATGAATGAATGAATCTCATTGGTTAAGACTTATATATATGGTAAGACCTGAAGAGGAAAGCTAGGAAATGCTGTTTCTATGCAGTGATTATAAACCTCACTAAAAACTGGGAGAAGGGAAATATAGGTATGGTGAGACAGTCAGCAATCTCTAATGCAGAGGGTACCCACTAAGTGATTTTATGTAAACTTTGTGAGTATGTTTACTTTCACTAAGATAAAACTATAAAGATAGCATATACAAGTCTGCCTGAAAGACAGGATAAGAGATATGTGACTTAGGAGTTTCAGTGACAGAAAGCTCTGTCAGGAAAAAGACATAGTGAAGAAATAGATGTTTCATCGTTTCATATTCATTTTGAAATATCCCCTAATTTGGCTCACAAAAATTAGGGGATATTTTATTGCTTCATATTCATTTTGAAGTATCCCCTAATTTTTGTGATCAGTGTATATCTATATCTATCTATTTATTTAGTTGGATGGATAGGTACGTAGGTAAGTAGGTAGGTAGATAGATGATTGATGATAGATGATAGATAGATAGATATGTCATAAGATTGTAGTATGTATATGAACAACTGATGTTCAAGAAAATTAAGTAAATTGCTCTATGACACAAAATTCATTAAGTGTCAAAATGAATTAAGGGCCAAAATTCATTAAGGGCCTAAACTTTTGGTTTTGGATTCTACCAGGTGTGCCAGAAAACTTTTTGTCATACTGTTGGGTTTTTGTTGATTCTTTATAGACAGAGATATGTATGGAGGGGAAGGTGAGTATATATGTGGTCAGAAAATCTATATGCTTCAGACTGAGCTAATGACTAGGAGTTGAACATAGCTCAGGAGACATGAGAGGCCAGAGAATTCTGAATTTGTAAACTGATGTGTTTTGAAATACTCCGTGAATAACTGTCAGACCCCAGCTAGTTCTAGATGTCTCTGTGCATCCAATACCTTATCTGCTGTACTATTTAGTTACTGACTGTTCCATATGAACATCTATATGTAACCTTTACAACTGGAATCATAGGTAAATTCCCAGCATCATTTGTATTAGCCAACTGCCCTATATATTGCTGAAAATAAATTAAAGTAAAAAATAAATAAGTAAATAAAACAGGAGAGTTATCTTTCTATTTTTTCCAGCTCCCCTCATAAGATCTGAGTGTTATAGTGAAAATGACAATTTTGTTAGTAATGTGTGAGTCTGAGCCAAACTCAGCTTTCTCCTTTTCAGATGTCAAGCCTAAAGAAAGTACTGACAAAGAGGTGTTAAAAAAAAAAGAAGAAGTTGCCACATTTTTGGGCAAACTATTTGACATGTGGGACATCATTATTTCAGAAAGCAACATGGCTCCTGGTAATAGACCCAATCCTCCCAAACCACCCCACCATCACCACCACTGCGTACAAACAGAATATCATCTCTTTAAAGATCCCAAAGCCAACGAATAAGAGGGAAATGAGTCCTAGAACTCCTTGTGTCTTCAAGGTTTTAAAGTACAAAGGGAGGCAGGCATCTGATTCTACCTCATCAAGGAAGTAGACCTTGAGTGGCATTATCAGAGCACTAGATTTTCCCTATCAGAGCCCTGCCCCATTACATGGAAATTCCTTCTTGGTTAGTCTCCACCTATCTAGTGTGTGCTTTCTGAGGTCAGGAACTGTCTCTGTCTTTTCACCTAGACAACTCCCATACTTCTATAAAGTCTGGTAGGTAATAAATACTCAGTATAATACTATTGAATCAATTCAGCTATCACATCTTAAATGGCAAGTGTGGGAGTTGGATTAAGTGGGAAGCACAGAGAGAAAGGTTAAGGAAGTAATAGATTATCATAGAGAAAAACTGTTGAATAAAACCTAATAAAATTTGATAGTTGTCTACAGAAATTTTAGTCTCCACACTCAGGTGACCTCACTTTATAAACTTATTTTTGAATTTTTAAAGCATAGATGTATTTTTTTAGCAGTCATACAATGTAAGGAAGTCTAAAATTATTATTGTTAAAGATGACATTGATTTGGGTCGGTGTCATTCTAAGCTTCACGTGAGCTGGAAAGAGGCATGAGTTGGTTGTCACAGAAATTAGGAAATGATTCAGATTCATAAAGAAGCTTGATTGGAATATGGAATTGACTTGCAATTCAGTATATTTTTAGTTGATGTTGAAGCTAGATTCAAAATTAAATCTTCTATCAGTTAATTGTGCAAAAGAGTGTTTAATTAATTTCATCAAAAGCACTGCTGTGATGAAATAATAGTATTCTATTTAGCACACTTGCTTCAAATGTCTTGCCTTAGACTCCAATTCTATTCCAACTTTTCCTAACTCTTCAAACAAAAAGACACAAACCCAACACATAAACCACTCAACAAACCAAACAAACAAAACAACCTTTATGAGTAGATGGATGATCTATAATTTCTTGCCTGAGGCACTAGAGATCTGTTAAAGAGAAAACAACAGGCCTCAAATGGCATCACTTGTGCTAAAACACATGATAAAAAATCTACTTAGTAACTGACCTAATTGCTGTTTCAACCTCTCTAAGAAATATGTATAAGCTTAATCAACCAGTCTGGAATTTTCTGGTCAACATCAATGAGGTTATCTGTTACATGGCCCTTTCTATCCCCCTTCTAATCTTTCCTTAGAAAGAAGAGGCAATCTGCATAATAAAAATACTTGCCCTTGTCTTCCCCCACCTACCCGAAAATAAGTCCTTGTATAAAAATGTTTTTTTCTTTTGTTAATAGTTCCCTTGTCCCACCCTCCTTCCTATGAACCCTCCCATTTTGCACAGTTTCTCAGAACACCCTTCTAGTTGCTAGATAGGATGTTGCCCAAATTCATGAATTGCTTAACAAAGCCAATTAGATCTTAAAATTTACTCAGTTGAAAATTGTTCTTTAACAAGTCCTTTTAGAAGGTAGTGTTTTGATATAGAGAGTGCTATTATGTGAGATTTATCCCATCTATCAGTATTTGAATCCTGAAATTATCAGTGGTAAATGATATAAAAGGAATTTAACATTTATATTTTCATACACATATAAATTATGAAGATATATATATTTCTATAAATACAGTGTTAAGGGAGAAATGTCAGGAGAGATCTCATGTAAGCCTTATAAATATTTGTACCTTCACTAAAATGAAACTAAAAGGCATCACCCTTTATAAAAACACCATCCTGATGTTTTAAACATATTATATATTACAATTCCTTCTTGATTAAACACTTTCCAATATAATAATGGTTAGTATCTATAAAGCTCTTCCTATATTTTGGGACCCATAGAACATCTGTATGTATATTGTGGCATTTCATTCTTTCAACCATCCTAAGAATAGCTACTATTGTAATCTTCATTTACCCATAAAAAAGTTCAGCATAGAAAGATGAAGTGAGTTGACAAATAACAGACAAAGTCATCTCAAATTCCAAAGTCTTGTCCTCTCCCTTAGTTTTAGGAAATGGCCTGGTTACAGAAAATATGCATGATAAAAACTCTTTTGTCTCTTTCCTGTGGCCATTCTATTTGTGATTTTATGACATGAAGAGTGTTTCTCACTAGACCCTAAGTTACTTTCCCCCATTTTCATCCTTGTCCTGGATAAAAGTACTAAATCCAACTTTATTTGCCCATGATTTTTCTGATGTAAGAAAAGTTTAGCTTCTTCTCTAATATGCATTTTTGCCTTCTTTGCCTATTTCCATTAGGAAAAGATCACCCCCCCCCAAAGAAAGGTTCATAACATCTGCACACAAAAAGAAGCATTCTCCCAGTTGTCCAAAAGTTATGCTGAATCGCTCTGACTGTAGCTGGGATCAGGTAAGATAAAATTTAGGGATCTGACTTATACATTGAGTGACTACATGCAACCTTCACAAAAAGGAAGCCTACATATGAATTTGTGCTAATTCCTGTTTTGAACTAAGCCATGTTCTGAAAATATATATATACAGTAAGTCATGGTACACTTTTGACCGGTCACAGGAAAGCAACAAAAGACGATAGAAATGGGAAATCTGCACCAAATAAAAGGAAAACTCTCCCAGTTTCATACCTATTTAGTGCAGTTCGATGTGGGCTCACGCACAGATTTTTTAGGGCTCCTTAGGTAGCTATCCTGTATAGCGACTACAGACTCGTCACTGACTGATGGCCTACCAGAACGGGGTTTCTCCACCAAACTGCCGGTTTCTATCAACTGCTTATCCCACCGAGTAATGTTATTCCTATGTGGTGGCGCTTTGTTATAATCGCGCCGATATTCATGTTGCACTTTGGTCACAGATTTGAATTTAGCGAGCCACAGAACACACTGAACTTTCCTCTGTACAGTCCATATCTCGACTGGCATGGCCACGGGCTGCTCCACTGTATACACGGTGTTACATCATCATCTGCACATGCACACATGCTGCCACATCATCCTACAGAAACTGGGAGGGTTTTCCTTTTATTTGGTGCAGATTTCACATTTCTATTGTCTTTTGTTGCTTTCTTGTGACCAGTCAAAAGTGCACCATGACTTTACGGACACACTGTATATAATTGTTTTATATTGGTGTAGGGCCAATAATCACTGTCGTTGCTGCCATTCACATGCAGGTTCTCATTGGATTTGGGCAGATAGTAAAGAAACAGTGAAGCCAAAAAATGGTGAACCATTCTTTTATTAAAGTCTTGCACCAACCGACGAGCAAACACACAGGGCTCCCAAAGCCACTGACACATTCTCCGGTTCTACAACCAGGAGAATCTTCTCTGGTTTCTCCTAGAATCAAAAGTCCCACTAGTCTTAATGGAGCTCGCAAAGCCCTTTATCTCTGGTTCCTCATCTGCACACCTTCTCCCTCTCTGCATATGGCTTCTTCTTCAGCACTCTGCATTCTCTCTGCTCTCCCTGCAAAACATGGTTTCCTTCTATTTCTTCTCCTTCTCTCTCTTTCTTCTTCTCTTCAAAACTTTCTGGTGTGAAAACCTCTCCTCCAGCAAACATTAGCAAGACAATGGCCCTTCTCAAGCAAGAAGGTAATTTACAATTTCACAGATATATACCTGGCGTTGCCCAGCACCAGTTTTTAACACTAGAAGTGAGCAAACTCAAATAATACAAATTTTACAAACTCATTTGCCCAACAATTGGCCACTAAGTGTAAGGAGAATGGTGTGTGGACGCAGACTGCCCTTTCATTTTTATTGTCATCGTATGTGTTGCACAATGTCACCAATATGCATGATGTTTCCTAGTTCTTGGTTTGATAGTTTTTCATTTGGGTTTATCTGTAGGCTGAGGAAATATACAGAAAGCCATAAGCAATGAAGAACTCTTTTTATGAGATGCATCAAAAAGAGTTTTTGTTTTTGTTTCTTTTTTTAATGTACAATGAGAAGCTGTTGGAATCCATGGGAGTCCGAAAAGACCAGTGTAACAGGCTTTATAGAAAAGAAAAAAGGAACCCTGCCAGGCATTTCTCCAGGGAGAAGGGCACCAGTTACAGACTAGGAGCAAATTTTATAGGATTTGGGAGAACCTGAGGGGGTACTGAGTCAAAAGTTCTGGTATGTTCCCTTTTATGGTTTTAGGATTTCAGCTTTCTGGAATGCTCCTTCTTGGGGCAGGTTGACCAACTTCCTGGAACTCTGCTGCCTCAGGGGTGATTATCCAGTAAGTAAGGGTGAGGTCAGGCAGCCAGGTGGGACAACAAAAGGGCAGTTGGAAGTTCTGGTAAATTCATATATCTATCATTTTTTAAACTCTGTGGTATGATAAAAAAGGAAAAGAGGTGGGGAGAAGGAAAGGGTATGGAGTTCAGGAAGGAGAGTTGTCTTAGACTGGCTATCTTCCGGAGCTATTTCCTGCTGTTATCCCTATAGGAGGCCTCCTTCATGAACCCTCCCTGGGGCAGTTGGAGTAGGGATCATAAAAGCATTTGATAGTAGGTAATCCTGGAGATTTCTCTCATTCAAGCCTGCAGGAACTTGATAAAGAAGGGGCAAGCATTAAAATTAGGCACAGAATTAGGATTGGTCCTATAATTGGTACTAGCATGGAGAATAAGGGGTTTTTCCACCATTGTTTGGAGTAGGGGTCAGTACCAGCCTGGTCACTGTGGATTCGTTCTTGAAGTTTTTGGAGAGAGTTGATATTCTCCTCGACCAGGCCAGACTCGTTAATGTAGAAGCAACACTGTTCCTGTAAAAAGAGGCAAGTACCGCCCTTCTCTGCTGTTAATAGATCTAAAGCCTTCCAGTTTTGTAGGGCAACCTGAGATAGAGAGGTCGGTTGTCTCTGGAGGGAGACTAGAGAGGTGGCTGAATTATCAAGGGCCTATTCTAGGTCTGCCTTTAGTTGGTTAGTAGTCCATATACTATGGCCTAAGCCAGCCCCGCCTATCCCTATAGCCGCTATAGAGGTGGCAAAGGTAAGGCCAAGGAGGACTGGGAGGAAGGCAGCCCGTTTATTCTTGTTTGTTCTCAGCTAGTTTGAAAACTCTTTCTCTCTATAATATGTTAGTTGTGGCGCAACTATTACTGGGACACAAGGGAGGGGGGAAGAGGTGTTTAAGGTTTTTAGAATGGTTCCATTGCACCAGAAATGAGTTCCGTTATGGCTGGTTAGAGAAGTTTTGATTGGGATAGTCTTATTACATAATGGGGTAGGCCGATTGGTGTAGCAAATTGAGAGAGTTGAGGTGGGGTCTTCTTGGAAGAGAGAAACTCCAGAAAGAGAAAAAGGGTCTGGATTTTTGGTGATGTTGAGTGGGTAGAGTAAAGGAACTGCAGTGATGGAAAGCTTATTAAGAAAGGCGCAGAGAAAGCAGTGAGAAATGTCATATACAGAAGTAAGGTTGAGAACTTGAATGCCCTGTTTGATGAGTCCTATCAATGAAAAAGGTTGAGAGTAGGGATTAGATGCTTGAGTTTTAAGTTCATTTTCATGAGTAAGAATAAAATGGGTTAATTCTTCAAGAACCTTGGAGGGGGATTTTGTCCTCACCCATTTTCGATATATTTTGAGTTTTCTGTTTGGAAGACCAAAATTTGATGAATAGAGATACACTAAATATGGTTTTACCCATTTATTATCCCAGAGGTCCCGGATATTAAAGATCCAAGAATTAGAGGAGGTGGTCAACTGAAGAGAGAGACAATCTTTAAAGAACTGACCATTAGTGCACTTATCTTTACAACTGGGTTTAATTTGGAGATCAGGAATGCAGAGATAAGGAGGGTTGTATAGTGGGGGGTGAAAATTCTTCCATGGTAAAGTTAGAGATATTCTTTCCTGGCAGCCCTGGAAAGAGCAGTTAGCTTGAGCTAAAAGAAATGTTTCTTGTCCGTTTGTAGGCTCTTCTTCAGCCAAGAAGACCCAGAGATCTTGTCCCCTTACTATGTGAAGGGTAAAAAGACTGAGAAGCGTTAAGAGGTGAATGCTATTCATTCTCCTAGTTCTTCAGGGATATGGGAGAGCTTTAGGGTTAGGGGACCTGTAGGGATTGAAAGATAGGATTTAGGAGGTTTGCTGATATAGGGTTTGATATGAGAGAGGTGAGTCCAATGGGTATCTTCCTCTATTTTTACAGCTGTTGGAGTGCTCAGGATGACTGTGGGGGTCCCGTCCAAACTGATTGGAGTGGTGTTTTTCCTCAGGTCCTTTTGTATACCTGGTCTCAGGGTAGGAGGGGAAAATGTGTCTTAGTTGTTGGAAAAGGTTGGGGTAGCAGCTTGTTGACCTCAGCATGTAGGTTGGCTCGCATGTGAGCCAGAGCAGGAAAGTGGGACCTTATAGCGGGATCCGAGGGTGTAACGGAACTGGAGTCTAAGACAAAGGGTTTACCATACATGATCTCAAAGGGGCTTAGGTTTAATGGTTTTCTGGGCATAGCTCGAATTCTCATGAGGGCTAAGGGAAGAAGGTGAGGCCAAGGTAGGTGTAGTTCTAGGATGAATTTTGTGAGATAATTTTTGAGGACCTGGTTTGCTCGTTTGACCTTCCCTGAGGACTGAGGATGATATGGAATGTGTAACTGCCATTTGAGTCCTAGGTAGGATGAGAGGGATTGGGTGATGTGAGAAATGAAGGCAGGGCCATTATCAGATTGAAGCACAGAAGGGAAACCAAATTGGGGAATAGTGTACTCGTTTAAAATGATGGCAACGGTGCCAGCATCTTCCCGTTTAGTGGGGAATGCCTCAATCCATCCTGAAAAGGTATCTACTATGGTGAGAAGGTATTTGAATCCCTTATATTTAGGCATATGTGTAAAGTCTATTTGCCAATTTTGGGCTGGTAGTTGTCCCTGAGCCTGGTGGGCAGGGAAAGATTTAGGATGTATTCCTCCCTGTGAAGTGCAAGAGGTACAGATATGACAAGATGAGGTTATGCGTTTAAGAATTGCAGAAATACTATTACTCGTGAGGAAGGAGGAGATGTAGATTAGAAGAGGTTGGTAGCCTACATGGAAACACTCGTGTATGAATTGTAAGATGGTCTCAGTTTGGGATTGTGGAAGGAGGGGTTTTCAATCCTTGAGAAACCATTCCTCCTTTTGTGGGAGAGAGTAGATAGTTTTCTCCTTAGTGGAATATTGTGGAGTAAGTGAGGTGAGGAAGAAAATTTGTGAATCAGGAGGTTGGTTTGCAAGTTTCTTGGCTACCTGATCGGCTAAGTTATTTCCAATGGATATAGGAGAGGTGCTTCTTTGATGTCCCTTACAATGAGCAATGGCTGCTTGTTTGGGAAGTAGAGCTGCATTGAAAGAATTTTGTATGTAAGTGTGGTCTTGGAGGGGATTGCCTTTGGTAGTAAGGAAACTGCGCTCCCTCCAAATGGCTGCAGCTGAGTGAAGAATATGATAACCATATTGTGAGTCCATGAAAATATTAGCCATTTTGCCAGAGCTGAGAGTTAGTGCTCTTGTAAGAGCTATAAGCTCAGCCTGTTGTGAGGTAGTACCTTGTGGTAGTGGCTGAGTCTCAAGGATGAGGTGTTGGTCAGTGATGATTGCATAGCCTGCCTGAGTGGACTGTTGTTTGGTCTTAAATGCACTCCCATTAATGAAGAGGGTGAGGTCTGGGCTGGGAAGAAGTGTATAAGAGAGGTGAGGGAAGGGGGTAGTGAAACATGTGAGAGTTTCAATGCAGCAATGTACTGGGGGTAAGGAGGAGGTAGGGAGGAGTGTGGCCGGATTTAAACTAGAACAGGGCTGAAAAGAGATTTTGGGATTTTCAAGAAAGATGATATGAACTTGTTGTAATCGAGAGGGTGATAAATGGGCTAAGGCCTTATGAATAACAAGGTCCTGTAGATTGTGAGGAGATTTGATGATGACTTTTTGTCCTAATGAGAGCTTTTTGCTCTCAAGGGCTAACAGGGCAGTGGCTGCCAGAGCTCTGAGGCAGGGTGCCCATCCCTTACAAGTGGGGTCAAGCTGTTTAGAGAGATAAGTGACTGGTGAGAAAGAGAGTCCCTTTTGATGTCCAAGGACTCCAAGGGCAAGCCCTTGTTTTTCTGTAACATAGAGTATACATTCTGAGTTTAAGTCTGGAAGATGTAGGGCAGGTGCTTGAAGGAGAGCCTGTTTGAGTTTGGTGAAGGGTGTTTGTATTGGGAATATAGGATCTAGGGGTTTGGTGAGGTCTCCTTTAGTGGCCTCATAGAGAGGTTTCACTAACAGACTAGTTAGGGATCCATGATCTGAGGAAACCCGCAATTCCCAGGAAGGAGAGAAGCTCCTCTTTGGTAGAGGGTGTTGATATGGAGGATATTAAAAGTTTTCTATCAGTGGTGATGGCCTTCTGTCCTGGAGTCAACTGTAGCCCTAAATATGTGACCTGTGATAGGGAGAGCTGTACCTTAGCAGGAGCTACCCGGTAGCCTAGGTGAGCTAAGAAATTGAGTAGTTGAATGGTGTCTGATTTAGAAGTTTCCAAGGATGGACTGCAGTGAAGGGAATCATTAACATACTGTAAGATGGTGCTCTGGGACAAAGTTAGTGATTTGAGGTCATTAGCTAATGCCTGTCCAAAAAAGTGGGGGCTATCCCAGAAGCCCTGAGGTAGGACCGTCCAGGTTAGCTGTTGTGAATGTAAAGTGTCAGGATCCGTCCAAGTAAATGTGAAGAGGTTTTTGATAGTCAGGATGTAAGGGAATAGTAAAGAAGGCATCCTTAAGATCCAGCACAGTAAAGTGTGTAGTATTGGCGGGTATGGTAGATAGGATAGTGTAGGGGTTAGGAACTACAGGAGTAATGGGAAGAACTGCTGAGTTAACAGCTCGCAAGTCCTGCACTAGCCTATAAGTGCTGTTGGGTTTGACTACCGGAAGGATAGGACTATTGTATGGCAAACTGGTGGGGATAAGAAGTCCTGCATTAAGGAATTTAGTGATAAGTGGTTTCAGTCCTCGGCAGTGTCTGTGGGAAATGGGATATTGGAGTACGTTAGGAAACAGGGAGGGATTTTCAAGGGAAATTTGGACAGGGGTATGATGTCTAGCTATGGATGGATGTTGAATGTCCCAAAACGACGGGTCTACTAGAGAGGAAGGAAGGGGAGGGGAGAGAAGTTGGGAGTCGGCATGTTGGGGTGATGAACCACTGGCCAACGAAGGGAGAATATTGGAAGTTTATTGTTGTAATGTTTGAGTAGAGCTAAATGGAAATAATTGGAGTGTAGTATTGAATTTAGTTAGGATGTCCCATCCCAGTAGTGGAGTGGGACATTGTGGAATAACTAGAAATTGATGTGTGAATGATATTTGGCCTAGTATGCAAGGAAGTGCTGGAGTTATAAGAGGGCTAGTGCATAGACCTGAGACCCCGACTATAAAGGTATTAGAGGGATTCAGAGGTCCTCCGAATTCAGGGAGGGTGGAGTAGGTGGCCTCAGTGCCAATGAGGAAGGAGATTTCCTTACCTGCTACATGAAGTTCTACCCTGGACTCACTGTTGGTGATGCGTACTGGGGCCGGTGTCCCAGGGCTTCCTCAGTCCTCCGTTGCCAGGCCTAGGAAATCAGTCACTGACTGGGTATTAGTGGGGAGGTTTGACCTGATCCCTCTCTGACGACTGGGGTAATCAATTCCCCAATAACCTTCCTGGTGACAATGTGGGCAAGGCCCTGGCAGTGGATGGGGATTAGGGCATTGCTTAGCTCAATGTCCAGGTTGATGGCACTTAAAGCAGGGACCCGGTGGCTTGAATTTGGAAGATTGACCCTGGAAGGGTTTGGTTTTTGAGCCCATATTAGGATTCCCTTTAGGGCCTTTGCTAGCATTAGGTAATTCTCCTGATTCCTCTATTGTTGTTCCTCCTTCTCCGTGTCCTCCCAATTATTGAAGACCTTAAAGGCTAGATTTAAGAGATCTCTCTGGGAAGTCTCAGGCCTGTTCTCAAGTTTCTTAAACTTGCGCCTGATGTCTGGAGCAGATTGTGAGATAAAATGTGAGTGTAAGAGGGTGGTCCCTGTTGGAGTTGTTGGGTCTAGGTGAGTGTACCTTTGAAAGGCCTGTGAAAGGTGTTCTAGAAATTCTCCAGGGTTCTCTTGGGGCCTTTGAATGATTTTGTTAATTTTGTCATAATTGACGGCCTTATTGGCAAGTTGGTTGAGGGCCTGTTGTAAGTAATCAATCATTTGATCTCTGAGTTTTTGATCAGCATGATTGAGCTGGTAATTCCAATTGGGACCGTCTAAGGGAAAGGCTAGATGACCCATGGGGAGGTTGTTGTTCCTACTGTTTGCCTCATCTGCAATTTGTTGGGCAGTGGTCCATATTTGGTCCTTGTCACTGGCTGACAGAGAGGAGGTGAGAATAATACTTAATCATGCCAGGTTAAGTCATAGGAGTAGGTAGGGTATTTGAACTTTTTTATGTAGGTGTTCGGGTCTGAGGACAATGACCCTAGGCGGCACTCAATTGGGGCAAAGTCAGAGAGGGAGAAAAGGATAGCGGCCCTAACAATTCCCTCAGCTCCTGCAGCTTCCCGGAGAGGGTACATGCCTGGCTGGGGTGGCTTATGCAGGCATAGATAAGGGGGAGAAATTGGAGGAGAGGTATTAGGAGAAGGAGGTAATGGAGTGTTTTCAGGTGATTGTGTGTGATAGGGAGGTGGAGCAGTAGAAGAAGGAGATGGAGGAGCAGGAACGGAGTGGTCTTGAGGGTCAAAAGTATCAGATGGAGGGTCAGAGAGAGGAGAGAGGGTAGAATATGAGGAAGAAGTTCTGGCCAGCAGAACTTGATAGGTAGAGCATGAAGAGCAAAGAGAAGATCTAGACCGGAGATAGAAGAAGGCCTGCACGTAGGGATTTCTGATGCCTTCCCTGTCTGGTGGCAAAAGTTGTCAAGATCTCTTAGGATATTGTAATCAAGGGTTCCATTCTCTGGCCAGTGGGAGTCGTTGTCTAATTTATATTGAGGCCAGATGGTATTACAGAGGAAGCTGAGTTTTTTGGGTTTGAGGTCAGACAGGCCAAGTTTGGCAAGATTTTTGAGGACACAGCTCAGGGAGTCTGGCTGGGCAGTTTGGACTGAGAGGAGCCCACAGTAGAGGAGACTGGTGAGAGAACGGGGTGTCCCCACCTTCAGTCACAGTCCCAGGAGGAGAAAATTTCCGTAGAAAGAGAGTCTCAGACAGGAGGTCGTCACCCCAAGGCTGAGATCCCGGGACGTAGGAGAGGGGCCTGGCTAGGTGCGCCTAGACTTTCGTACAAGCCCATAAAGGAGTAGAGGCAGACCACTTGTAGGTATGGGGTCCGAAGTCAAAACCGTCTGACCAGGAAGGGTTGTTTTGGAGAGAAATTTGAAGGCCAACCAGGGAAGGGGAGGGAGAAACTCCTTACTTTCCTGGTCCGGCAGGGGTTCAGGACAGGGTCGGACTGCTGGTCGCTCAACTGTGCTCACACAGCCGAACAGAATCAGGGAGTTAGCCCGGATGAGCTGCCGCTATTCACTGCTTCCCTGGTTGTAAGTTCAGCCGGCAAGGGGATCATCCAGGCAGCCGGTGCCCCATCCTGGGTTTCGGCACCAGATGTAAGAATGAGACGGCACTCAAACTCCAGGTGTGCAGGCTTTATTAGAGGAGAAAGACCTGCCGGGGCACTCCTCTGAAAGAAGGGCACTGGATACAGACTGGGGGCGAATTTTATATGGTTTGGGAGAGCCTGAGGGGGTACTGAGTCAAAAGTCCTGGTATGTTCCCTTTTACAGTTTTACAATCTCAGCTTTCTAAAATGCTCCTTCTTGAGGCAGGTTGACCAGCTTCCTGGAACTCTTCTGCCTCAGGGCGATTTTCCAGTAAGTAAGGGTGAGGTCAGGCAGCCAGGTGGGACAACAAAAGGGCAGTTGGAAGTTCTGGTAAATTCATATATCTATCAGAAGCATCTACTTCCCTATGTTTCCAGATTTCAATTGGATTTGAAATATCTGAGCAGGACAGTCATTTCTGCTCTCTTGATCACAGTGGACATAAAAATTAACCATTACTCTCTAACTAATACTTCCCTAAGCACTGTAAAAAGACAAACTGAGGCATATTAAAATTGTTTTAAGAGTTTATTTAAGCAAAATCCATTTGAATTGGGCAGCACCAAACGGGATGTGGTGAGGGGCACTCCATAGACAGCAGTTTGAGGCAAGAATTAACAGAGAGAAGGTGCAGAAGCAAAGAAAGGTAATTAACTGATTAGCTAGCAGGGGTCCCCAAACTTTTTACACAAGGGGCCAGTTCACTGTCCCTCAGACAGTTGAAGGGCCGCCACATACAGTGCTCCTCTCACTGACCACCAGTGAAAGAGGTGCCCCTTCTGGAAGTGCGGCGGGGGGAGGCGGATAAATGGCCTCAGGGGGCCACATGCTGCCCGCAGGCCGTAGTTTGGGGATGCCTGGCTAGTTGGCTGTTTTGTAACTGGTTGTCTTTAGGTTTCAATTTCCTAACCTTGAGATATTTACAGGCTGAGGTTTGGGTTTGCCTATGTGAGCCATCAAGGCATTAGAAACACCTCAGTCTAATGGTCTTCTTTTTAAATTAATTAATAGCATATAGCTAAAATGGCTTTTATAGAGAAATGTAACACACTTTGCCAAAAAAACAACAACAAAAAAAAACCCCACAAATGAAAGTAGAATATTTTAAAGAGGGTAGGAATGGATTTGGACAGTCACACTTGAAAACTCAAGTCAAACTGAAAAAAAAAAAATCTGTCATATTTCAAAAAATCTCACAAAAGACTTTCAAACTCCTGCAGACTCTATCTCATGTTAAAAAATAAAACCTCTCACCAACAATAAATGGTGTCTTCTAACCAACTGAAAAGATCCACAGGGTAATTTTCATTGACTCTTTATTTTCTTAAAAGTTTTAAATATTCTAAAGTAAATAAAGACAAAGAACAGTATATCCCCATTCGTTTAGTCAAAACCTTTTCTAAAATTGAAGATTCTATTTAATTTGATTTTTTAAATTTATTTCTCCTTTAAGCTGAAAACCCTAACTCCATTTGGGTTTTTTGCTCTGAGACCCTTTACTTTGTGTATTGGAAAAAGTCGAACTAAAAACAAAATTTAGATTTAAATGCCTTAGGTTGAAGTGCTTTCACTAAAATGTTCCCCATTTCAAAAAACAGTTTTGGATTTTATTTACATTTGAACACCCTTGTAAATTAGGTTTTTCCTTTTCCCTAAAATGGCTTAAAACTTTTGCATCATAAAATGTAGATCATTTGGTTAGATACTCAATCCAATATGTTTTAAATGAGTTTTCGATAAAAGCAGTTTCAAAGAAACTGCTCTAGACTATAAATATAAAAAAGTCCATTTGCCTATTTAGTCGGCCATTATTGAATGAGGAAAAGATATAAATGTCAATGAAAGGCAGATTATTTATTATATTCTCCCATCTGCTTACTGCATCGGTTATTTGAGTCTCTTCTAGGTGTAAAATGCTTTATATTAATATATTCAGATATGTGTTGTTTTATATAAACACAGATGTCATTTTGCAGCTTGAACTGAAGTTCACAAAATAAAAAATAAAAACATGAAATTTGAATTGACAGAGAAAAATTGAAGAATGAAAAGCCCATATTCAACTCTTATGCATTTACCTCTTACTCAACAATATATTTCAACTTATCACCAACCTCCACTAAAATTTTTTTTTCAAAAAAGCACTTCAAAGCATGAAGTACTTTAAAATTTTTTGGTGTGTGACATCAAATGTAATATTATTTATATTTCCTGTGGACCCTTATAATTACAATGACTTCATCCATAGAGGGTCTGAGTCATAACTACAGTGAAATTTGGGGTTTTTTTTCATTGTTGTTTATAAAAATTGAAACAAACTAGAGAATTGGTACATAGGCCAGTTGGTCCTCTAGCTAATCTCAGACTTTCTGTCTCACAATGATCAAAACAATAATTCCACCAGAAAATAAGAAGGTTGGCTGAACCAATTAACATAGCCTGAAAGGTACTATAAGGACACAGGTCTCAGCTTTTGTTTTCAAAGCAATATATTGTAATAATACTTCAATATGACTGCAGGGATACTTTAATATTAGACACTTGCCTGGCTTGGGAATCTAGCTTGAAGCAGTCTTCAACCTATTTCTGTGAAGTTCTTATTTGACATATTCCAGCTTATTTTCAAGGGCCACGTCCAGTAACCAGAAATGAGAAGCATATTGTAAGTCTGTACTCCTCTTTTCTGTGTGTAATTTTTGCACACTTTAGGACCACAATGTTATCATTTTATGAAATTGATGATGATGATATGATGATGGTTTATTGAGCACTTTCCACATGCCAGGCATTGAACTAATAACTTTTATTATTTAATCTTATGTCAATCTTATGACACAGATATTATTTTTTTTATCTCCATTGGACAAATGAGGAGAAACAGAAGCTGAAAGTCTCAGCTTTCATTGAGATCATTCTCCTATTAAATGAGAGTCAGGACTGCAATCTAGATTTGTCTGTGTCCAGAATGTATGTGCCTAATTATTATGTTATATTCATTATTAACTATTAAGGAAATACAAACTTATTGAGTCTAAAGGTCAGGACATTGTTTTGTTTGTTTCATTTGAGATCTATCACTTTTTTATACCACTGACAAAAGCACTGGATAAAGTCAAAACCTCTCTGGTTGCAGAGCATTTTGGAGTTATGTGTTTTGAAATTAAAGGAAAGATAAATCCTAGTTGTCGCTTGAGTTTACTACAGAACTTGATAAAGAGTCATCAACCTTTCTGCCAGGATATTTATCATCTTGGCAATTCTAGAAGAGAAGATGATTTTGCCTTCCACAAATAAGATTTTCTTCAAAGGTATATATGAGGTAAACTCTAAATGTCCCCAGTATCATTGAGATCTATTTCAGCAGAGTTGGGCTTATATAAGGAAGCACAGAAGAGTTCAGACATTGCATTCTACACTGGCTGAGGCCTGAACAATATGGGATCCCACTCTCATACCATCTCTCACATTTCCAAGCATCAAAAGTCAACCGTCTCTGCCCAGAGAGTCACAGCTCTCCTCTGCAGATCCTCTATAGCCAGAGCACCTTCTGCCCTGGCCTTAATCAACCCTGTTCACCTTGGAAATATAATTTGCACTGCATTCTCTTCGAGTCCTGCCTAATATTAAGTTATGGAGTTCCAAATCTCAGACATGAGTAGAATTGTAACTATCACCTCTCCAGTATCTTTTTGATGCAGATAAGAGAGCCAAAGCTTTGTCACATGTCTTGGATTACCTACTTGGTGAGTGGCAAGGGTAAGGGAAATGCTATACCCTGCCTGCAGACTCTCAGTTCTTTGTATTGAACCAATTCTTATACCATGCTGTCAGTCAGTTAACCCAAAAAGTTCATCTACAGCATAGATAGCTATGAACAACACTCTCCCTTTCTTTCCCATTACCTTATGCATTTCAACAGGGGATAGTTTTGAAGACAGGAGTGATAAATAACTTTAGTGACTTAAGGAACTCCAGGCCTAAGCAGTCCAGTTAGATAAAGAGAGCCTTCTGGGCAAACAACTCTTATATGCATTGTTGAGATACATTCATCATGGTTGTTTCTGGTTAAGCCCAACCAAAACTCTAGAAAGATCTTGGAAAGCTACAACTGATCATAGAATGAATTATGAGATAGAAACCAGGGCCTATGAAAAAAAAAATTTACAGAATGTAGGATTACTCAGCCTGAAGAAGAAGAAGAAAAAGCAATGAAAGCTACTGTCGGAATTGCCTTCTACTCAAGGGGATTTATAATACAGACAAAAGAGTGACTTGCCTTCCATGGTGAGGATACACAGAGAGATATAAGGCTTAAAGGACAGTGAGATAAAAGGGTGGTCCCACTGAGTATCAACTGGTCCCTTAGGTGACTTCTGAAGGATTTGTGTAGCCCTACTCTGAAGGGAGAACTTGACTGTACTGTGCAGGAAGCATTACAGGAGAGATGTATGTGTATAATGGTCAAGACAGGCTTGTTGCTGAAGGCAGAGGTGTGCACTGTGCAAGGTCTTGAGTTTCCTCACAATCATGTTGCCCAGAGTTGATTTTGTTTGCTTTATAACTGAGGATAAATTTTGGAGGAATCACTTACCATACACAAACTTCTATCATGTGGGCAATGAACCCTCTATTGTCATTGACAAAGGGATCAAATTTCATTCCATCTCAAAAAGAGCATCCAATTTTGGACCATAATATGGTTAAAACTGCTCCCTGCAAACAGGTTTCTAAATCAGTTTCTTTGCTAGCACAGTGGGATAAGATTTGCAATTCTCTCTTTGAATTACTCTGACTGTGCTATGAGAAGCATAAAGTCAATCTTCATTGCAACCAAAATTTGAAGGTTGTTTCCAGGCAGGAAAGTAGGTGGTTCTGAAGCCATGATCAATCAGTGATGTCAACCTGCCAGAAGTAACTTATTACGCACAGATATTGGACATTTTAGTTTGAAGCTTTCTTTTTTTCTCACTCCTGAGACTCTGACATTCAGTCACTTTATTTTATTTTTTTCTAATTCATTGAAAGGAAGGTGCGGTGGAAGAAAATTTATGATCTCCAGGCAAGGAAATGCCTTTTTCATCACCATCGTTGTTGATTTCTTGGATACTGATTCCTCTAGCATTTTCTTACATCCTTTCGAAAACTTATAATTATTCCAAGGCTAATAGTGAGGGTTGTTGAAATACATAAAAATCAACAGTTCCATTTTTTTTTTTTAAATTGAGAAATAAACTGTTTTCAAGGTAGGAGAAGTTTCTTTCAATGTTAATACCAAATGTGAAATAGCCTTTATTAGTTCTATTTTTATCATCGCTTTGATCTTAAAATGAAAGTCATTTTTTCTACACTTAATCCCTTATAGGTTGGCTAGCAAGTGTCAGGTTGGTAGGAAAATAAGTTAAGCCCTTCAGTAAAGCTTCTCCTGTGTGTGTGGTGGGGAGTTAGGGGCAGGGGGGATGATGGTTTTAGGTTTTCAGACTGAACAGGCCTAGTGTTTAAAAACTTTCTTTTACTAAAAATAAAAAACTAGCAAATCTAAACCATGTTGGGTGAATAATATTGGCAGTGGAGAAGAGGGCAGGAAAAGGAACTGAACAGTGGGAGAGGTTCCATTTAAGAGTTATGCCTAAGTACAAAAGAGATAACTCCATGATCATCATTTTGATATAAGTGGCTGTCTTAGACTGAATGTTGGCCATGTTTGAGAACAAAACCAGTGGTCTAATGATATATTTTCCAAAATTTACCTGACTTTTCTGACAGTGTCTTAATTCACTATAACAAAACAAATCCACCGTAACAAAAATACCATAAACTAGGGATTTAACTTGATTTTCGTATAGTTTTGGAAGCTGGAAGTCTGACATCAGACTGCGAATATGGTCAGGTTCTCGTGAGGGCTTCCATCCTGGCCTGCAGACGGCCACCTTCTGGCTGTGTGTTCACATGGACTTTCCTCAGTGAGCGCATGGGGGGAGAGATGGACAGCAACCTCTCTGGTGTCCTTTTCATAAGGGCACTAATCCTATCCTTAGAGCCCCATTGTTGTGGCCTCATCCAAACTTAATCATTTCCCAAAAGCCCCAACTCCAAATATCATTACAATGGGGGTTAGGACTTCAACATGTGAATTTTGAGGAAACACAAACAATCACTCCATGACAGTAAAACTAGAGATTAACTAAACTACGTATCATATACAATAAAAGCTGTGCCTAAGCTACCCTTCCTTTTATATTTTCCATACTCTTCTAGGAATCTTTCAGAAATCCACACCCTGCATTCTTGGATCTTCAACTTCACTGGTTCCTCTTAGCATACTGTTCACTCAGCCATGAGGCTCCTGCTCTCCTCTCTTCTTGTCTTCCCCATCAAACTACCAGTTGTCACCCAGGAGGTCAGAAACAGGCAGTGTGCAATCAAAAGGGTGATCATGCTGCATTTTGCATCATTCCGAGGAAATATACATCCATTGTATTCTTCTTACACATCTCTGCCATTTGAGTTAGGCATTTCTGGTTCATCAAGAACAAGAGTCTGCACGACCAATGCAATAGAAACTCGTCATCAAGGACAAGAGTCTGCACGACCAATGCAATAGAAACTCGGGGGAAAAGAACTTGATCATGGCTTATAGGAATAAAGTTCCTGATGACCTAGGATGCTTTCATATACACTGATCTGTGATATCCTCATTTTTATAAGGTATTATGACTCTGAAATGCTTTTTTAAACATAAAAACCAATAAATTTTAATTACTGAAACTTTATAAAGGAATGCATACAGACACATATATTTTTTTAAAGGATGAAGAACACAAACTACGCTGCTGAGCTCCCACCACATGCTTCTCTCAATCTTGCTCTTTCTATCCAGCTGCCACCAAGGAGGGAATTCATTTTTTGAGCTTGGAGAGGTCCTCAGCACTAAGCTATGTCCCACATGAGAAACACAGGGTATAAATCAAAGGAATGCACTTTGAAGCCAGACAAACCTTGGTCCCAAAATTGACTGTGCCACTTATCTATACAATCTTGAGCTCATTCGTTTTCATTTCTAAGCCTAAGTTTCCCCATCTGTTCAACTAAAATAAAAGCAATAGCTAGAATGATTGCGAGTATTAAACAAGCTAACACAGGTAAAGCATTCAGCACACTTTCTGCCTTGCGGTAAACACTGCCCATTGTCATTATTATGATTACCACTTATTGTCCAAAGATAAACAAGACATAATATTTTTTTTAATTTATTCATTTTTTTAGAAAGAGGAGACACAGAGAGAGGAAAGAGATAGAAAGAACAGAGGGAGGAACAGGAAGCATCAACTCCCATATGTGCCTTGACCAGGCAAGCCTGGGGTTTTGAACCGGTGACCTCAGCGTTCCAGGTTGATGCTTTTACCCACTGTGCCACCACAGGTCAGGCAACAAGACATAATATTGACCTCGGAAGACTCACAGTATAATGGGGAAATAAAACAAGCTTAAATAATGCCAGTACAAGCAGATTCCAGAAAGGGTACTGAGCAGATACACAGATTTTTCTCCTGCGGCTCTTTTCCCCACTACTTCCCAAATGTCATAACCTTCTTGCCCTAACATTAGCAAAATCCTAACTTATATCATCCCAGTATTGTTTTTTTTTGTTTGTTTTTTTTTACCTCTGGGAAGCAGAAATTTCAATTCATGAAAGTATGTCAGCAGAAATGGTAAGCATATGGGGTAAAAACTGAAAGCAAAAAAAAAAAATTGTAACATTTTATGACTCCAGCTTGATGTAACATTTGCAATTCACAGCCTTGTCAGTCTGTTTTATATAACACCATTGCTCAAATTTGTGACAAAGTCCCAGCCCCAGAATCCTAGAATGAAGAAATTTGGCACGAGGTAGACTTGTTTACATTTTTTTCTTGCGAATATTTTCATTTAGAATTTTTTTTCAGTTGCTGTTTCTGGTAATAGACACCCCTGATTACAAATGGGAAGTAAAACGATCAAATGTCAAAGTGAAGTGGAGTGGAAGTTAAGTTGGGTCTGAGATGATCTCTCCTAGCCCCTCCCACTTGCCCCCCTTTTTAAGACATAACAGAGATTCAAGGGCACACAGCTGGCTTCCCAGGCACAGTAGTGTTTTTCTTTTCTTTTCTTTTTTTTTTTAAATGAAAAACTTCTCATGGGCCAAGGGTTGTTTCAGGTAACTTCCAATTAATAAATATAATTCATTAACCCTTACAACAATCCTATGAGTGGATCCTTTTACTATTCTCACTATATAGACAAGAAAACTGAAACAATTTACCTTTGGGCACAGAGACAGTAAATGATTGGGCTTGAGCTGTAAACCCGGGCAGCTCTGAAATTCATATTTTATGCTACTGTTTATTAGTGGGGTGTGGCAGGTGCAGGATTTCACTCTGTGACCGCGGGTTATTTTTGCAAGTGATGTTAGGGTAACGACAATGACAATGACCGTGAATGTGATTTGTATCTCTTCAGAGCTGCCTGGCTTGTGGAATTTGAAAGAGTTAATGTTCTAACTCAACAACTAAACTTAATTCTTGCACACTGATTTATAAGGATTAGACCTCTCTACCAGAATACTGATAGGTTTATATATTTAATTTTGCAAAAACATGAATTCTGATGAAATTAGGTGGTCCTAATTTTTACTAGGTTTGTGATTTATGATTTTAAATTACAGACTTATGGATATGAGCAGAAGCATGGAGCACCAGATATTGAACATATGGCTTCTTTTTAAAACAATTTAAATTGGACTTTTATGTAATTTTTCATTTCTCAAATCCCTTTTTTACACTCAAATTGCAGAGCCAAATTCCACTTTAAACCAGATGATAAATGGACATATATTACAGTTGTTTTTTTAAAGCATTTGTTAGAAAGGAAAGTGGTATATTTGATTAATGTTGTCCTTTTTCTGCCCCCATGAAATAACGTACCTGAATTCAACTCAGCAATTAAAAAGCATTAAAGCTCTATTACCTACTGGAAAATT
The DNA here is from genome assembly GCF_036850765.1 of Saccopteryx bilineata. Classification (NCBI taxonomy): domain Eukaryota; kingdom Metazoa; phylum Chordata; class Mammalia; order Chiroptera; family Emballonuridae; genus Saccopteryx; species Saccopteryx bilineata. Next base: position 99,869,871 of record NC_089490.1, read on the forward strand.
TGACCACTGCATGGCCAGTGACCAGTACTTAGTAGGTATTCAATAAATATATGTAGTTGATAAATGAATGGTTCCAGGGATTCAAAGATGGATATGAGTCTTCCTTACCCGGCAGTGGTTGAAGATCTAGTAAGTCAGTCCTGCAAACTAAAAACTAAAATACACTATGATAGATTTTAAGAATAATGTACAGCCTGACCAGGTGGTGGCACAGTGGATAGAGCGCCAGACTAGGATGTGGAAGACCCAGGTTCAAAACTCCTAGGTTGCTGGCTTGAGTGCAGGCTAACTGGTTTGAGCAAGGCTCACCAGCTTGGACCCAAGGTCGCTGGCTTAAAGCCCAAAGTCACTGACTTGAGCCCAAGGATGCTAGCTTGAGCAAGGGATCACTCACTCTGCTGTAGCCCCTCCCCCTGTCAAGGCACATATGAGAAAGCAATCAATGAACAACTAAGGTGCCACAACAAAGAACTGATGTTTCTCATCTCTCTCCCTTCCTGTCTGTCTGTCCCTATCTGTACCTTTCTCTGTCTCTCTCTGTCTCTGTCACACACACACACAAAAGAATAATGCACATACATGAGCACTATAAGTGACTACAGTAGTCCCCTCCTATCCATGGTGTGTTCCAAGATACCCAGTGAATGCCTGAAATCAGATGATACCAAACCCTATATATACTATGTTTTTTCTTATATGTATATGCCTATGATAAAGTTTAATGATAAATTAAGCACAGTAAGAAATTAATAACAATAACTAATAAGAAAATAAAACACTTATAATAACATACTGTAATAAGTTATGTGAAAATGGTCTCTCTCAAAGTATCTTACTGTACTATACTCACCCTAATTCTTGTGATGATGAGAGATGATAGACTGCATATGTAATGAGATGAAGTGAGGTGAATGACACATTATTAAATACAATGAGGTTCACTTGAACACATGATGCCACAGCAGTGGGTCTGATAATCCTCAGGACTACTAAATGCCTAATGATCAGGGAGCATGGGACAAAGGGATAGTTCACTTTCCTTTATATTGATTGGTTTTCAAAGAATGCACCAAACCTGCAAAATTTTGTACTACATCTCATTTGCTCATGATACATTATTTTGTATTATTACATAGCATTGGATTTTACTATATTGGTCAGTATTTTTTTTCTCTTGTAATGTCTTTGTGTAGCTTGATGTCAGGGTTATACTTGCCTCATAAAGAGAGTTTAGAACTATTCCCACTCCTTCTATTTTCTGGAAGAGTATGAAACATTGGAATTATTTCTTTTCTAAATGCTCAACAAAATTCAATAGTGGAGCCATCTACGCTTACAGTTTACTTTTGGGGAAGGTTTAAAATATGAATATCACTACTTTAATAGATACATCGATTTTCAGGTTAACTATTTATCTCCCTCAGTGACTTCGGTAGTTGGTCCTTTTCGAGTAATGTGTTCATTGCACCTAAGTTGTCAAATTTAATCACCTGAAGTTGTTCATAATTTCCATTTGTTATTCTTTAATATTTATAGACTCTGCAGTGATAGCCCCACTTTCATTCTTAAAATTGATTTGTATTCTCTCTCTTTTTTCCTGCATTCATCTAGTAAAGTTTTATTAATCATATTAACTTTTTTTTTTCAAAGAATCAGCTTTTGGTTTCACTTACTTTCTCTATTGTTTGTCTAATTTCTATTTCACTATTTCCACACGTACTTATTATTTCCTTCCTTCTGCTTACTTAGAGTTATTTGTGTGGGTTTTCCCCCTCAATTTCTTATGGTGAAAGCTTAGCTCATTTTTGAGACCTTTTTAATATTTTCTAATATATGTTCTATTTATATATTTTACACAAATTTTGATAACTCTATTCCATGAACTTTGATAATGTTTTAATTTCATTCAGTTCAAAATATTTTACTTCTATGATTTCATTTTTGACCAGTTATTTAGAAGTGTATAATTTAATTCCAAACTGTTAGTAAAATTCCTGATATTTTTTTTGTTGATTTCCAAATTAATTCATTTGTGTTGTAGAATATATTCTGTGATTGCAATCTTTTAAAATTTATTAAAGAGTTGTTTATGGTCCTGAATATGTTATTGTTCATTTTTATATAATCAATTTCTAAGATGAGATTTATATGTCAAAGAATTCATTTATATTTTAATAGATATTGCCTAATTGGTTTCCATAATTTATACTGACATTTTCTATATTGTCTTTATTTTTCAAATTCTATTTATCCTATATACTTAGTGAAAATAGTATTCTTTTTCCATTTTGCATCTCCCAGGCAACAAGTGAGGTTTAGGAATTATTTATACTGTCCATTTACATTTTTTCTTTTATGGCTTATTGTTAAAGTTCTTTGTGTACTACTCAATTTTATATACATTTCCAGGAATTTTCTTGAGTCTTTTGAATTTGGCACTGTTATTTATGGAAATGACACCTTTTTATCCTTAATGTTTCTTTTATATAATAGGAAAATATATATATTTATATACTATCTGTAATGAGTCAGGTACTTTACATATATTTTTTCAATCCTTAAAACAGCTTTCAAAAGTACAAATACAATACATTTATTTACACGCCATCAGTAAGCAACCTGGTGTTAGTATCACAGTTTCCAAACTGCAGTTGAGGAACCTGAACTATTTGGAGTTACTTGCTGTAGTTTACACAGGAAATTTACTGTAGAGCTGGACTTGAATTAAGGACTATCTGTCTCCAAAACCCATGTCCTTATTATTTATAGCATGCAGCTTTCTCTTGATTAAAGAAAAACGTTTAAAGTGCCAATGGCCTTTTATGTTGCTCCTATAATTGACAATAAGCTATTTATCCATTTATGTATATATGAGGAAGGAGTCACTATAGGAGTCAAGGAATACTATAGTCAAGAGATAAGGTCATGACATATTCACCAATAATATATCTAATAAGGGATTAATATCTAAAATTTATAGAGAACTCAAACAACTCAATACCTAAAAACCATCCAACTAAAAAAGGGGGGGGGAACGGACCTGAATAGACACTTCTTTCTCACTTTTCCAAAGAAGACATACAGGTGGCCAATAGGCATATAAAAAGAGGTTCAATGTCATTAATCATCAGATAAATGCAAATTAAAACCACAATGAAATATCACCTTACACTTGTTAGAATGGCTATAATCAAAAAAATCAACAAACAAGAATTGGTGAGGATGTGGAGGAAAGGGAACCCTCGTTCACTGTTGGTGGGTATGCTGATTGGTGCAGCCACTATATAGGATGATGTCAGGGTCCTCAAAAAGTTAAAAATGGAACTGCTTAATGACTCAGCAATTCTACATCTGGGATTATTTCCAAAGAAACCCAAAATACTCATTCAAAAGAATATATGCACCCCTATGTTTATTGCAGCATTATTTGCAATAGCCAAGATATAAAGCAACCCAAGTGCCCATCAACAGACAAATGGATAAAAAAGCTGGGGTACATATATATAATGGACTATTATTCAGCAATAAAAAATAATGAAATCTTACCATTTACAACAGCATGGAGGGGCCTAGAGGGTATTATGCTACATGAAATAAATTAGTCAGAAAAATAAAATACCTTACAATTTCATTTATATGTGAAGAATGATATAAGTAAAAAAAAACAAAATGGAAACAGACTCAGAAACAGAGAGCAGGTTGATGGTTGTCACAGAGGAGGGGGTTTGGGAGACTGGGTAAAAGTGTAAAGGGATTTAGAAGTGCAGATTGAAAGTTACAAAGCAGCCTGACCCAGGGTGGTGCAGTGAATAAAGCGTTGACCTGGAACACTGAGGTCGCCGGTTCAAAACCCTGCACTTGTCTGGTCAAGGCACATATGGGAGTTGATGCTTCCTGCTCCTCCCCCCCCCTAAAATGAATAAATTTAAAAAAAAAGATTTAAAAAAAAAGTTACAAAGCAGTCACAGGATGTAAAGTACAGTTAAGGAATACAGTCAATAATTGCGATAATGATGTATGGTGTCAGGTAGGTACCGGAAATATCAGGGAGAAGACTCTGTAAAGTATATGACTGTCTAACCACTATGCTGTACACCTGAAACCAATATAAAATAGTATTGAATGTAAACTGTAATTGAGAAAATGAATAAAATTATTTTAAAAAAAGAAATAAGGTCATGCGATCTCAAGCATTCAGAACCAAATTCTCTCCTCCCATCACTGGCCAAAAAAATTGTGCCTAGCTTGTCTCACTTTCTCTTTCTTTGGACTCAAAATCTTGCTAACTACTATGATAATCCCTTTTACTTTCAGATTAGGTATAGCTCCAGTGGGAAAATTCTAGAGAATTATTTATACAAGGTCAAGGTCCAAGAGTCTGAGCTAATTCACAAAACGTTCAATCACAAGTTTCCACCACAGGCCATGCTCTGTGCCCATTTAGATGATCCACAGAAGTCAGGGAGTTTTACAATACCATTGGGCAGAATGGTAATAAGTAGCCCTTAAAGATGCTTTGCAAGAGATCATTATTATCTTAAATTCTGAAAACAGAGAATGAGTTAAAGAGACGCTTTTCCCATTATCCTTATTATCTTCATAGAAGCAATTAGTGCTGGATTGTCGTTTTATAAAACTACACACTACAAAGGCACCTTGCCATTGCTCTCTTTCCTCTGTTATGTGATGACAGCTGACCTTTCCTCCTACAAATGTCCCCTACCACATTCTGTCCACCTCACTGACATGGCTTAGAAGATGCAGTTACAGCCTCTCTGATTGTTTGGGTTTGTCCAGATAATTCATCTAGTTACGAGTTTCATCTCTTCACTCAGGTTGTTGCTACCAGTAGAAGTACTTATTTTAATAATTTAGTCTAAAAAGAGCTAGCATCACACCATTCTTGGTTCTACAGAGCAAACAGAAATGACATGGTTCAGCTCTATTAAGATCTCAAGTGACAAAGACCAGATCTGAGGGCTTCTTAATTGTAAATCCATGCCAGGCACTGTTCTAGGCTCTAGCACATGCACAACGGTGAATGAAACAAAAGTAAAAGTCCCTACTTGCATGGAACTTATATTCTAAAGGGAAATGAATGTGTCTATTAAAAAATATATGGCTGTCAGCCCTTTAACTTACATACTATAAGTGCTTCTAAGTTACAGAGCTGAAAGTTATATAAATTCTCATCTTCTTCATCAAGGGAGTGATTATAGCTAGGGTGGTTACAAAGGTAAAAAGAGATCATACATGGAAAGTGTTTTAGCACAGGGCCTAATTCATAACAAACCCTCAATATAAATGGGAGTTGTTGTTGTTACATTTCTGCTCACTCCTATTTTCAGTGACTATTATCTTAAAAACACATTTTACATACTCTCCACCTAATCAGTTGGATGTCCACAGTCTAATTCTCTGTTGTATTATATCTGACAAAATTCTAACCATGTCCTTCCATATTATCTCTGCTCAACCACACTGTTTTCTTTAAGTCCTTGTTAACTTAAAATGGATCAGAGATGTCCTCCCAAATCCAATTTGTTCAGCCCAAAGTTAACGTCCCTCTGCATATAATGTAGGTCCCACAAGAGAAGGATGTTGATATCTTGGGTGATTTGGGGAGATGGAAGCAGTCATGAGAATCAACAGTGTTGTGGAAGCTTTTTCAGACAAATAGACAGTCGTGCACATCGCAAGACAGGATGTTAAGGGACAAATCAGATCAGAAACATTGACTCTCTGTCACTTCTACTTGGAGGAAATGAACAGCAAAAAAGGCACCAATAAAAAAGTACTTATTTAAAACACAGTGCATGTTGGGGAGGGGAGATGTATGATGGTCGACTGGAATTTAGAGATATGGGCTTCTGGCCATCCTTTTGTCTTCAGCCTGATGCATGACACTCAAAAGTCCTACATCCTCTCCATGCTTATTTTCTCATCTGCATAATCAGGCCATGCCACCTTCATGTTCTTTGTTGCTTCTAAATTGCTGTGTTCACTTCTGCTGCATAGTTATTTTTGAATGAGAAGCCTATAAGAACAGGATTTTTTAAAGGTAATTTCCTTCCTTCCTCATCAATGTTATATGGAAAATAAGACCCCCTCAACAGGGCTGCTATGAAGGTCAAACTGGGAAGTATATGTAGAATGCTGAGCAGAATAAGGGGATGTAGTAGGCTACTACCACATGATGTTCCGACGCTTTCCCTACCTTGAAATTATAGAACATAATACTGATAATGTAAAGTAATCAAGTAAAAACATAAAGAAAATGATCTCTCTTTAAAGTAAACTACCATAGGGGGAAAAGAAAGTGAACAGAGGTAGAAACAACATTAAACTGTCTGGGTGGTGGGATTGCGGATATTTGGGGTACATTCTTCTAGGTGAGAGACTACATAGGGTAGCAGTTTGACTCGTGGCTTCACTGGGCATTGAGTCCAGCTCTGATACCAGTGGTGTGACCTTAGACATGTTTTATAACCTCCCTGTCATGAAGACATACTAATGCTCCCTTATTAAGAAATGAGTTTATATTTGTGAAGCACATAGTAAGCACTATTGAAATAATTGTCAAATAAAATACTTTCCAAATCTGCAACACTGGACATGTATACTCATAATGGAAAGGAAAAGACATTTCTTTGTAAAACAATGGTTGTTACCCTAATTTAGTAATTCTATGCCAGGCTTTGTTCCAATCCCTTTATATGAATCAGTTAACCCTCACTATACTTGAGGGAGGTAGGTACTATTGTTGTCAGAGGGAAGACACCCCTAGAGGGCTATTGCGCCCTACTCTTCAGTCTCACCAAGGCACAAGCTAGACACCTGCTCATCCCTATGCACCTTCCCTAGTTTGCTGGCCTTTGCAAGCAGCACACCTCGAACCTCATTTGCATAGAGATGGAGCTGCTCTGAATAATGAGCTAGACAAAACTGGACTAGTCTCACCGTCTTGTCCTTTTCCTGAAACCTGTTTAAGGGTTCAGTTCACATATTCCTCTTGCTTTTCCTCTTGCCAAAACAGGCTCTCTTTCCAGGTTCTCGTGTGGGAGTGACAGTCAAAGGACTTGGTTTGGGTCCTGGCTCTATTTTAAATGCTGTGTAATTTTCAATAAGTAACTTGACTCCTTAGAGTCTCACATTGGTATGTAAATTTCAATCCACTCAGAGTTTCTGAGAATTTTTGTCCGAGAGAGAGAGAGAGAGAGAGAGAGAGAGAGAGAGAGAGAATTGTTGCCTGTTAAGACACTGAATGCATGTTGTGGAAATAGTTTCAGGAGAACAATATTTAAAATGCCAACATCTACTCTAGACTGTTGTGCTGCACTCAGCATGGCCAAGGTCACTGAGAACTCCTCACCTCTCTTTTGTCATCCACCCTGCCCCATGGCGCTGTGTACACCAGTACAGAGAAACATACTTCTGAGGGTCACAGAAGGCTCTACTATGACTCGCAAGGTCAGAGTTTTTGACCCTTTTTGTTTCCTGCTGTTGGATGCCATGGTTTTCATTAGGCAGAGTCCTCAGTGACTTTCACCTTGATAAAAGTCTGCAGTAGAAATTTTCAGTGTTTTCTGCATATTTGCTGCTACCAAGGAGTAAGAGGAGAGAAAGAAAAGCCGTCTATAGAGCAATGTTTGTTTGCTTTCACTTGTTCTTCTTATCCAAAATTATCCCAATTTAAAAGTCTTAGGCCAGAGGTTGATTGGATGCAAAATTAAAATGCTTACAATATTTCTTCTCTGCTTTTTCAGAACTTGCTCATTTTGACACCACAGTATTTAGAGTAATAGTGTCTATTTTCACTAATTCTGAAAATACTACGAGTGGCATCCATATAATTTGGCCTACCAGATTAAAATTATTCTAAGGGCCTCGCAGGGTAGCTCAGTTGGTTAAAGCATCGTCACAATACGCCGACGTTGTAGGTTCAGTCCCGGTCAGGGCACATACAAAAATCAATCAATGAATGCATGGGTAAGTGGAACAACAAGCTGATGTTTCTCTCTCACTCACTATCTATCTTTCTCTTTTTCTCTTTCTCAAATCAATAAAATAAAAAATATTTAATTATTCTAATTTACAGTTAAGGACCTTTAAATTTATGACATGATTTAAAAAAATAATTAATAAAAAGCTTCAGTGGAAAACTACAAGTTTATTTTTACCCTAAGCATTTTAAGCTTGATAAAGAAGTACAGTTGTTGTTTCAACTTTTGACAAACTTATTTGCCTTTCAGGTTGCATTTGTAATTTTTCAACATCTACTAAAGTTGCTAGTATTTATGTGTATAGAGAAACCACTTCTCAGCCATTTCTTTTTTTCTGATACTTGAAGGATACATTCTAATTTCTTTTTTTAAGTTCAGCAGAATTGGAAAGGGATTTTTCTTTTTTTAAAATAATTTTATTAATTTTAATGGGGTGACATTAATAAATCAGGGTACATATGTTCAAAGAAAACATCTCCAGGTTATCTTCTCATCCAATTATGTTGCATACCCATCACCCAAAGTCAAATTGTCCTCCATCACCTTCTATCTGGTTTTCTTTGTGCACTTCCCCTCCCCCCTCTCCAGCTTCCCCATCCCCCACCCCCCACCCCCGTAACCACCACACTCTTGTCCATGTCTCTTAGTTTTGTTTTTATGTCCTACCTATGTATGGAATCATGCAGTTCTTAGTTTTTCCTGATTTACTTATTTCACTCCATATAATGTTATCAAGATCCATCCATTTTGTTGTAAATGATCTGATGTCATCATTTCTCATGGCTGAGTAGTATTCTATACTATATATGTACCATATCTTCTTTATCCAGTCATCTATTGAAGGGCTTTTTGGTTGTTTCCATGTCTTGGCCACTGTGAACAATGCTGCAATGAACATGGGGCTGCGTGTGTCATTACATACCAATGTTTTTGAGTTTTGGGGGTATATACCCAGTAGAGGAATTGCTGGGTCATAAGGTAGTTCTATTTTTAGTTTTTTGAGGAAGAACCATACTTTCTTCCATAATGGTTATATTACTTTACATTCCCACCAATAGTGAATGAGGATTCCTTTTCTCCACAGCCTCTCCAACACTTGCTATTACCTGTCTTGTTGATAATAGCTAGTCTAACAGGTGTGAGGTGGTATCTCATTGTAGTTTTGATTTGCATTTCTCTAATAACCAATGAAGATGAGCAGAATACATTCTAATTTTTTGGTCCAAAACAAAAGCATCAATTGGAGTAATTTTTTCAGTCTCACAGAGTAAATATCCATTTGTATAATAATGAGAATGGCTGCTTTTTATTGAAACACTCACCAGATGTTCTGCTAGAAAAGCTGCATGTATTATTTATAAATTTACATTAATGCTGCTATGTGCAGATATTATTATCCCCACTTGACAGTTAAGAAAACTGAGGTTTTGAGCATCTAAAGTGCTCAAATCACACAACTAGCAAGTTACAGAACCAGGAGTAAAAAAACAGTCTGGAGTTCTTTCTTATTTACCATAAGTCATCAAGCCATTTTAGAATCAAATAGAGAGCCATGCAGAAAAATATAATTGATATGAAATTTCCCAATGCAAAACTAATTTTTATTACAATTTTTTATAGTTAGAAGGAGTTAGCAGAGTAGAGTAAAAATAATTTGGATTTTGAAATCTAGTAACCTGGATTCAAACCCAGCTTCACCACTTCACAGGTGCCTGGATTTAGAAAAATTACTTAATATCTATAACATCACTGCATAAAGTTGGGAAAATTGAATAAGATAGATCATGTAAGTACTGAACATATTCTCTGCACCTGGTATAGTCTTAATAAGTGATATATCTGTTCAGCCTGTTATTTTAAAATAAAAACTATTTCAAACTAACTAAAAATATAAATATTTAAAAATCATTGTCCCATGAGTTCCTACTGTCACAATTATTGTATGTCTTTTGTTTTTGTCACTTATCAACAGAAATATAAACCAGCTTCTTACAGAGGATTTGCAGGATTTGTAAGAGAAGCTGTTTCCCCTGATGCGTGTTTGAGAAGGAGCAATTTTTGTTTTTTACCATAAGAAAAATAAAGGCCACTTTTCTTCCTCAGGTGCATAAGGTTTCTATTATGTGAAAGCAGATTGAATGCAGATCCAACAAGATTTGGCATGGAGTCTAATCAGAAGTGAAATGGAACTGGGACACAGCATGATTTATCACAGTAAATTTTATAAATACCCAAATGGAAACCATTTTTGGTGGTGGAAAGAGAAGGTGAATTGACTGTCCCATTAAAGATTGGTCAGTACTTTTTATAGGGCATTTGAACTGAAGGGATGTTAAAAGGATGATGTCTGTCGCTACTAAACAAAGTTTGATTAACACCCATAAACGTAATGGAATTTGGCAGTAATAGATTTGAATAGAAGAAAAAGTTGCTTCTCTGAAAGATTATGGAGAACTGTGTTTACTGGGTCCAGGAAGAAGAGACAGTTGATTTAACCCAAGGAATTCATGAGAGGAAAGCTTGGGCAGGCCAAGAGCAAAGTGCTGTCCGTAGGGAGGGCACTCCAAGAACAAATCACTGCTCTCTCCCAAATGGAAAAGCCCATGGAAAACCTCATATACGGAATTGTCTTTTTTACTTTTTTCCACTCAACCTTCTGGCCAACTAGTAATGCCCGCCAGAAGGAGTTTTTAATCTTATCAGTTTCACACCTTTTGTCATATATCTTATATTGGCTGTATTCTTCTTTTTCTTTCTTTTCATTTTATTGACTTTATTGGGGTGACACTGGTTAATCAAATTATATATATGAGTTTTTACCAGATGGTGGTGCAGTGGATAGAGCATCAGACTGGGATGTAGAGGACCCAGGTTCGAGACCCCAAGGTCACCAGCTTAAGCACAGGCTCATCTGGTTTGAGCAAGGCTCACCAGCTTGAGCTCAAGGTCACATCCTTGAGCAAGGGGTCACTTGGTCTGCTGTAGCCCCCCAGTCAAGGCACATAGGAGAAAGCAATCAATGAACAACTAAGGTGCCGCAACGAAGAATTGATGCTTCTCATCTCTCTCCCTTCCTGTATATCTGTCCCTATCTGTCCCTCTCTCTGACTCTCTCTGTCTCTGTCGCACAAAAAAAAATTATATGAGTTTCAAGTGTGCAATTCTATAATCATCATCTATTCATTGCACTGTGTGTTCACCACCCAAAGTCAAATCTTCTGCCATCATATATCTTTACCATTTACTTCAACCCTTCCATTCCTTTTTCTCTCTGATAACCACCATACTTTTGTTTGTGTTTATGTGTTTTTGTTTGTCTTGTTTGTTCTCTTGTCACTTTCAGTTTTATATTCCACATATTAGTGAAATCATATGGTTCTTGACTTACTTGGTCTGACTTATCTCAGCTAACATGATAGTGTCAAGTTCTATCCATGTTGTTGCAAATGGCAATATTTCATCTTTATGTCTGAGTAGTATTCCAATGTATAAGAGAAGCTTCTTGTAAGCTTATATTTTATAAGATGTGAGAGGATAAATGAATGGAAGGATAGGTTTATGGAAATAATACAGATAGGAGCGAGAAAAATAAAGGAAAAAGAGAAGCGTCCAAAGTTGGGTTGAAAGGACAAAGATTTGTGACAATATTCTATATTCTTTCCATAAACTTCTCTCCTCCCATTCATTTATCCTCTTATATCTTGTAAAAAAAAAAAAAAAGCTTCTCTTTAACTAAATTTAATAGATTGGGCAACAGAGGCACAGATAAATAAATAAATTTGGCTAAGTTCAAAGCCAGACAGATGCAAGATTAGAACTTGTGTCTCCCTGGACTCGCTGTTAATCACAGTGCCTAGTGCCACGCATTCATGAACATAAATATCATATATGTGGAAAGAAGTATTTGAATATATCAGGACATATAAAATCTCAGCTTACTGTAAACACTATTAGCTGCAAAGACAAAAAGTTTCAAAACACTATACATTACAAGTAGAGAATATCCAAAATGTCACGATGACTTATATCTTCAGGAAAACAACAAAAACTAAGGAATGCAAATAGTTGCTGAAATCACCAAGCTGAAGTCACAGGATGCTAAAGGTTATTGAGCTCTCTCACGGATATTTGGAAAGGAACACCTCTGTGCTGATGCTGACTAGTCATCACTTTCCTCAGTTAATATCATTGCTGCACAAAATATCATAAAGTTTAGGGACAAAGAATATAATCCTAGAATACTCTACAGCGGAAAAAAAAGTTCATTTCAAGGAGAAGCGGATGTTTTTTCCTCCTGTTTTTGCTTTATCATGGCACATTAACTTGACGAAAATTTCCCTTGTGGATATGAGGAATTACTTTCACCCTTGTATGTTTATTTTGATGATTCTAAATTTAGCAAACCATTATTGTCACCATTGATCCTAGAAAATTATTCACCTGTTAGTGAGTCAATCACTGCCTGGGTTTATGGTATCATGAGGGATATTGACTGTCAAGTTTATTTACAGTAATTGATGATTTTTTAATTGTTCTCTGTTCCTGTTCCTAAAATAACTAAGCAGGAATGATCACTTCCCTGGAGGAAAGTAAAAAGACTCATAAGTCAGAGGGGAAAGGTCTCCAGGTTTACTTAAGGAGAAACAGAACATGCCTAACAAAAACCCTAGAATTATTCTAACTTGGGCAAAAGCCTAAGAAGCCCTCAGGAGCTAAATGGACTGTTGTCTCCCATGGGAAATGTCCCCTGCCCTTCCTACATGAAGCAGTGCCCTCCTCTGCCTCTCCATCCTCACTTAACGTCCGCCACCTTTCATAATAGATGGCCTTGCTCCCCTACAATAGCATCTAATAGTATTCACTCCACTATGTCAAATTACTGAATTTGTCAATGAGGTTGTTTATATGGTTCTACTGTGAGCTCCTGAAATATAAGGATGGTGTGTATTTATGGACTTTGCATGCCCAGAGCCTTGCTTCATGCCTGGACCTTGTTACATGCTCCAAGGAAATTTGCTGAGTGACAATCCAGGTGATGGTAAAGACTGTGGAGCCAGTCAGCCTCTGTTCAACTCCTGTCCCTGCTACTTACTAGCCTTGTAATCTTTGCAAGGTACTAACTATTCCATGCCTCAGTTTCCTCATCTGCAAAGTGGGATAACGAAGAACTTCTAAGATAGCTGGAAGGATTAAATGTGTTTTTATATGTAAAATGTTTAAAACAGTAACAAGCCACCCCCACTCCCCCGTCTCAGTGGATCAACAAAATAAAAGGTTATTTTTCCAGCAAAGATGGTCCTTGCCCTGTGGCTGTTCTCCAGGTAATGACACCAGGCTCTAGCTCCTTCTGTCTTACAATGTCATCATCTTTAACACATGGTACCCACAATTCCATGGAAGGGGAAGAGAGGCTGATTATATCAAGAAGGTTTTTTAGGGACTAGGCCAAATAATGACAGAACCAGTCTCAGGGCCTGTCCTAGATGCCAGGAAGCTGGCCAACACTGCCTACATTAGCTATGCTGACTTCAAATGAGCTAGTCTGGTGAATACATAGTATTGTATCTGCCACTCAAAAGACTTAAGTAAATGCTAGTAATTATTTATAAAATTAAAAGCACTAAAATCATCTCCCACATGGTGGGTAGTCTAGTTTCAATTGCTAAAGTACCACTGCTTTAATTTTAAATTCAATTGTTACCTGCACATCCTTCTGCATTATGCTGGCATCATTCTGTTATACTGGATGCTTCCAGCCCACCTGGGACTCTTAAACAAATGGAGTCACAAATGTCTCCAGAGACAAGGCAGATGACGTAAATGAACAATGCAGCAGAGGTGGATGGGGACTGGAGAGCTCTGGGGAGGACACCTTCTCCTTCAGACACTACTATAGTAGCCAGCAGGGACACCATTCTAAACTGGCCCAGGCTTTCCAATTTCTCAAGAAAAGACAGAAATAGTGATTCTTATGCAAAATCTCTCAAATGAAAAATGTTGGCAACTTACTTCCAATGTTTATAAAGCACAGGGTGGGCAAAATGTATGTTTGCCAATGAAAGCACAGCCTTTACAAAGCAATGTTAAGAAGATATGTTAATATTTTAAGGTAACATGTTGATGATACTTCAGACAATGATGGAAAAAATGCTCAAGAAAATGGTGTGAAAGCAAGATCATGAGTTGTGTGAAGAAGTCAAAAGATGGAAGTTTCCTTTCTGTGTCTGTTTCCTCACCAGCCCAGGGTATGGGCCTCATTCTGTCACCTCAACCTTCATATTAGGATATGCTCCATATTTTAAAATGCTGAGTAAGTGCATAGATTCTGGAGCCAGTCCACTAGGATTTGAAGCTCAGCTCTGACTTCCATGGCTGTTATCCCAGTTCTCTCTTCTGTGATCTGAGGATGCACATGAAATCTGTCTCAAAGGATTGCTGAGTGGTTTCAATGAGCTAATATCTGTAAAGGATTTAGAACATACCTCACAGGTAGGAAGTGTTTGATGGTTGTTAGCCATTACTTTTCTTATTATTATTATCTCTGGTTTATAGGCCAAATTTGACCAGCGGGATGTCAGTTTGCACTTTTTGCTCTAAAATATGGCAACTGGGATTCAAATCAGAAAGCACTTAACATCCAAGAAAATCACGCATTGAAGAAAAGCCCCTGTGGACTGGCAAATGCTTGGCATAGCTTGATTTGCTTTGCCCCACACTCACTCTTTGCTCCCAACTCCATTTCTGCTTCTACTTGGCTCTTGGTTTCAGTAGTTATAGCTCACATTTTCAATTCTGTTCTTGCTTTTTGCATTGACAATGTTTCTTTTCTTGGTTTGAAATCCATTTTCCAGCCCTGGCTGGGTGGATCAGCAGTAGAGTGTCAGTCCAGCATGTGGAAGTCTTATGTTCTATTCCCAGTCAGGGCACACAGGACAAGCAACCACCTGCTTCTCCACCCATTCATATCTTTCTCTCTCTCTCTCCTCTTCTCCTCTCACAGCCATGGCTCAAATGAGCAAGTTGATCCCAGTTGCTGAGGATGGCTCCATGGTCTCGCCTCAGGTGCTAAAAATAGCTCAGTTGCCGAACAATGGTGCAGTGGCCTCAGATGGGCAGAACATCAGCCCCAGACAAGGGTTGCTGAGTGGATCCCAATTGGGGAGCATGCAGGAGTCTGTCTCTCTGACTCAGTCCCTCTCACTTGATTTTTAAAAAAATCCATTTTCCCTGGTAGGGCTTACCTCTCATTCTATCCTCTCACCTCCTCCAACCACTACTACTCATCATTGGCCTGGCCAAGTTAAAACTCCCAGAAGAAAGGAGACTTGGAGAAGTTAAGCAATTCACCCAAAGCCACACAGCCAGGATCTGACACTCAAGACACCAGGATCTGAACCAGGTCCTATGATGATGACCAGGGTCTTCAAGCTTTTAGCTGTACTGCAATCAATCTTTATTTTGCTGTAGCAGAAACTTGAGTCTCTGATGATTTTCGAGTTAGCGTATGAGAATAAACCACTTAGGAAATCAGTGTAGCCCCAGGAGTCAGGCAATGGGCCTTTGTTATTCTGAACTCAGTGTGGAGGTGTGTAGCATTTTCATGTTGTAACAAGCTTTGTTTCTTTATGACAAATGGCCATACACTAAAAGATCAAATTTTAGTAAGAGTTAAATATACATGCAGTTAGCTATCAGCAACAGACCTGCATAGGAAGTTGGTAAATCTCAACAGAATTAAGAGGATATTCATAAAGATCTGGATGTTTCTCTCATCAAAAGCAAGAGACTGCACAAATAGTAAAAAAAAATAAAATAAAAATTATGGCCCACTAGCTAAATCTGATGATTTGGGGGAGGAAGGAACATACTGAAAGAAAGCATTTGGGTGCTGCTCATAAATAATCTTTAGCCACTGGCATGCTTTTTTGGAGTTTTGGCTCACTGGCCTATTATATAAAATAAACAAATAAGTATGAGAATTGTTTCTACACATCATTTTACATCCCCCCTCCATATGCCCCTAACTTTGCTATCTTATTACTGAAACAACACATCATGGCCATTTGAAATATTTTTTAAAAAAAGCCTCTTTTCCATGAATCTATAAACTCATTTTAAAAAGTCGTGGCCCTAAAAGATCAGGATCAAAGAAACATTTTGTTGGTTCCAATTTAGTCTTACTTTTCATAGTTTTCCAGCTTATGCCAGACACAGTGCTGGGAACTTTCACAAGCATTTTACTTAACCTTTATAATTATCTAATGCATTTTAGTAATAGCATCCCCATTTTATAATTTGGGAAACTGGTTCCAAAAGACTTAGTCACTTGCCCAATATTATACCCCTGGGAAATGGTGGATTGGAGATTCTGACTTAAATTCTGTGTTCCTCACTCTCTTTCATGCTGCCTTCCACTGTTGTGATTTAGTACTTGGAAATAATTTTCAAAAAATAAATAAGTAGCTTAGAAAAGTATCCATCCATTAAAAATGTTTCCATTGTCCCTCTCTGTACCTTGTCATGACTGTGATGGAGGGGAGCATCAGTTGTTTGAAATATTCAATAACAATTCCTTGGATGGTAGTTCTAATTTTAGCTTCCTGTGGATCCTGTCTCTTCAGCCAATTAATAATTTGCATGGCAAGTTTACTTCTGAGCAAGACATTAGAGTTGAAACCAAGGACATTTAGAATAATTTTATGGGAAAGTGTAGCTTCCAAATTGCCATTAAAATCTGCTAAAATTCATCATTGATGGTACACTATTGATTGTGTAATTAATCTTTCTATAGTTTTCAAGTGCCTATTAAATTTGTCTTCAGCACAATAAGCATTTATATTTCCACAATAATAATAGTAAGACAGTGGCTCTTTAAAGCTCATTCAAAACTGTATTTTTATTCCTCGTAGTAATCTTTGCCATTCCTTGGCCATCCCCCCACCTCATCCAGGATTTCTAAAACTAGTAAAAATTGGGGGATGCAGGACCCAAATTTGATTTCATGTCATCACACTTTTTCATCTCTACCCTCTTTGGTTTAGTCAACTAGTAACCCTTGGTCTACTTCCACTACACACACACACACACACACACACACACACACACACACATTTTAAGATTTTTATCTCCTATCTTACTGTAATTCTAACACTATTTTTATCACAATTCTTGGTGAACTTTGTAGATCAACATATGCTCCGGTAGTAAATATGTTAGGCTTTGTGGGTCGAGAGATAAAAACAAAATATTATGTAAGTGTTTATGTAACAAAGAAGAAAAGTCTTGACCCATCATACCCACCCCATTTGCCTGGGGTGCCATCACAGTCAATTTCACCTTATTCTCCTGTGACCAGATCCCAGAATATGCTTTTCTCTTGAAGAGCCCAGTTTTTTTTTTCAGCTTGGGCAATTGGTGAGAAGTAAAAGAACTCACTGAATCACAAATGCCTCATCTGAGATTACACAGGTTGGTGCCTGGCAGTTGACAATAGTAGAGTCTCCAGCGGGTAGGTGTTGAACAGTATGCATGAGTCTTGAGCAGCAATGAGGTGTGGTCACCAGCCCTGTAGGCTGGCACTGGGAGTGAACATGTACACAGTTAAAGGATGCACCTGTTGGTCTCTGTGGCTCACAGTGCTAGCCAGCTCCAGATGTGCTGGGGGCCATACAAAGCCAGGCAGTGGGCCAGATTAAGCTGTGGTTTGCCACCCTCTGATGAAGATTATCATTCCAATACATTGGCCTCTCATTCTCTTGACCTCTTTTCTTCTGATGATCTGTCCTCACCTTACCTCTGACATTCATTCCTGTGGTTATGTTTTATCATTGCTGAAGACAGCGACCACTCCCCATAAATTCAATTCTAAGTGTTCCATCTCTTGTACCACCTATCTTTCCAGCACATTCTCTCTAGTTTTCCAACACCAATAATTCTTCAACCCACCAACTCTGACAATCCATGGATCCTTACCTCCTTTTTCACTGTATTTTAATATTCTTGGGTTAAAATGCATAGGAATCAGTCATCACTTCAATACAAGTCTAATTCTCTTGAAATCCTCTGACTTCACCATCATACCTGGCACAATCCCAGCCCTCTGTGAACAGTTTTCTGCCTCTTTCTTACTGCACTCACACAGCTGAACAGAGCTGAAGAAAAACACTACCCTACCATCTGGTTTCCCTGTAAATTTATAACCTCTCCCCTTAAGTGGTCTTAGTAACCTGCTTTCACTCACTCTCCTAGATTACTATTATATATCTCCTAGTCTAATATCTTCTTATTCTAAGTTGAACATGCTTTCTGTTTAAAAAAAAATCAGAAGATATAATTCTCACAAGCTCACACTACTACATTTATCTACCCACTCACATCTGTGCCCAAAGAGTTTCCCTTCTTTCCTGAGCATGTTCTGTCCATATTCCCCCTACAGCAATTTGTGCATTAAATCTCATCTCCCTTGCCTACTCAAGGACTCACTTCAGAACCTTGTACTTCTCTCCGTTGCACCATTAACTTTTTCTCTTTACTGTATCATTCTTGTAAATGCTCGAGAATGCTGTAACCTGTCTCAGCTTCAAAAATAACTCTTAACTCCACATGTCCTAAAAATACTTCCCCATTCTCTGACCATTATTGATTCATATTGATACTTTTGGGTTCCTAATTCCTCTCTTCTTATTCTGCCTTTAACCCATTCAAATTGGGATTTACCTCCTGCACTCCACCAACACTATTCTAGTCAAAGTCACTGGCTTCCAGGTTGTTAAAGCCGATAAACCCAGTGAACATTACTCACTTTAGTTCATCATCTTAATTGACCTTTCAGCAGAATTTGGTGCAGTTGGTCATTCTGTCTTTCTTAAAATTTTTCCTTCACTTCTCTGCATAAGACCATGCCCACCCACTTGCCTCCCACCTAACTAACATGTCTCTCTTAGTTTTTATTGGTTCCTCATCTCCCCAACCTCTAAAACCCTTAACTGTCCACTAATCCTTAGAACTTTTCTCCATATATTCTCACTCTTTTGGGGATCTCATCCAGACTCATGATTTTAAATACTATCTTTACACCATCAACATCCAAATTTACATCTCTAGTCTACAGATCTTCCTTGACTACAGACTCATTTAACCAATTATCTTTTCAGTGTTTCTTCTTGGGTTTCTACAAGGTGTCTCAACTTTACCATTGCCAGGGGATGTTCATTTCTGATAATAAAATTCTCTGGGAACCTGGATCAATTCTCTTAATTGAAAATAATTAAAAACTCTTGAATTGGGTTTTTTCTTAAAAACAGTATCAATAACCAAATAATAAAGTAAGCACAAGAACTGAGAGAAAGCAGGAATTCTGAAAAATTAGTAGGGAACTGAAGTATATATTCATGCTCAGATACTTTGCTCAGTATAATAATAAGGTTCAATATTCATGATTTATACAGTACATGGAAAATCTGGGGGAGAGGGGACCTTAGACCTGTCTAAATTGGAAGATTTAATAGGCAATATTCTCCTTTTAAAACTGGGACCCCAAAAGGTTTCATCATCAGTTTATAAATGATATATAGTTATATGAGTGATATATCAGTTTATGAAAATATACTGCCATATTATCAGTAAATGGGTGATATCTGGTAGTATAAGTACTTCAACTTTGTTTTTGGCTGTCCTAGGTTTGCATTTCCGTATAAACTTTAGAGTCTACTTGTAAATTCTCACCAAGAAAATAATAAAAAATCCTGCTGGTTTATAATTGGGATTCCATTCAATCTATATATCAACTTAACAATATTGCTATCCATAAACATGGTATAGCTCTCTATTTACTTAAGACAACTTTAATTTCTCTCAAATCTATGGTATTTTTCAAGTTTTCAGTATAGAAGTTTTATATCTCTTAAATGTATGCTTATGTATTTGATACTTTAAAAACCTAATATAAATGTTAATTTAGAGTTATTTTAATGTATTTATTTCTCTAATGTAAAATTTTAATTAATTTTGTATATTAATCTTTTATCTAGTAATGTTGCTAAATTCGCTAGTTCTTGAATTTGTTTGTACATTCTTTACAATTTTCTGATCACACTTGCTTTTAATTCTAGTAGTCCTGACAATTTGACATTACTTTTATGAATAATAATCTCTACTCCACTTCTGATTTGCTGAGGAGAAATTAGAGTGATATGAGAAAGTAATCTACATGAAGAGCCACACAGAACCCAGAGGCATAAAATATACAAAAAATTGTTCTAAACTAGGTCTTTTTTTTTCTAGTCTTCTCTCTCACTTCTCATTGAGACTATAATTTAAAGCTTGAAACCTTCTGAAATATTCC
Source organism: Saccopteryx bilineata (assembly GCF_036850765.1). Classification (NCBI taxonomy): domain Eukaryota; kingdom Metazoa; phylum Chordata; class Mammalia; order Chiroptera; family Emballonuridae; genus Saccopteryx; species Saccopteryx bilineata. The sequence goes on from NC_089490.1 coordinate 99,890,217, forward strand.
AGAGGAAAGTAAGATTTTCTGAATGACATATATGAAAATAATTACAATATTCATCTTCATCCAGGTTTTCCCTCAAATATCTATTATACCTGAACTTGGAGGAGTAGCAAATTAAACTATATCTTCAGATTTTTCTATCTTTAACAAAATCATAAATTACTTAGATGGTAAAATGGATATAATAGTAAAACAAAATTATAAGATGATTCTAAGTTCTTATAGAAGAATAGCATAGAGAAGAGAAAAAAAAATCCAGGCTTTGGTGTTCCAAGAGTTAGGTTCCAATCCTCTCTCTTCACTTGCCAGGTGAGTGATCTTGAACAAATTACCTCTGTAAATGTCATTTTCTGCACCTCTATAATGAAGATATTAGTTGTTTCTTCTCAACAATGCTTGTGAGGGTTCAATGAGATGACACATATAAAACACCTGGCCCAGGGTCTGGTGTGCCATACACTTTCAATAAATACTAATTCTCCAGACTGATGGTTGCCAGAGGAGACGGGTGTTGGGGAATGGGTGAAAAGGTTAAGGGATTAATAAATATAGATTTGTAGTTACAAAATAGTTATGGGGATATAAAGTACAGCATTGGGAATATAGTCAATAAATTGTAATAACTATATGTGTAGCTAGGTGGGTACTGGAAATATCAGGGGGAACATTGTGTAAAGTATGATTGTCTAACCACTATGCTGTACACCTGAGACTAATACAAAATAATATTAAATGTAAACTTCAATTTAAAAATTAAATTAAAAAAATGAATACTGAAAATAAATAAATACTGGTTCATTTTTCAGCCCTACTGTTTTTGAAATATACCACACAATCTTTTCTCAAGAAAACTTGGAATGTGAGTCACTGGAAATTAACTTGGGAGCTTATTAAGTTTATCTCACTTTTTAACATTTTTTAATGACAACCACACCTCAAAATATTATTGTATTTTGGAAGAATTTAAAATTTGAGTAATTCACTCTCACATCACTAGAAGGGGAAATGGCAGGCACTGTAAAGTCACATCATTCCACTTCTGTTAGATCCTACATTCCTTATAGCAGCTCTCTCAAATCTCCATTCTTTTCAAGGCCTCAGTTACATCTCATTCCCACTCTCAAAAGATATTAAAAATAAAAGCTATCAGCCATGTAATTCCCTGAATACTCCTCCCTCACTTCATGTTTCTGCATCTTCACTTCTTGCTTATTTTCTTTCTCGTTACAAAGACAGGTTCTCCCTTCTTTCTAAGGAAATCCCTTCCGCTGTATTCTTTACCTAATACCCTTTATTTCCCCCAAAACATACTGAATTATTTATTTACTCCATATATTACACTTTTGACTTCTTCATCTGAACAGGCTCTCCTCCCTGGTTTGCAAACAAGCTTCACATTTGGTCCTTACTCCCTTTATGATGTCACATTAGCCTGTTGAGACTTTCTCACATCCCATCTGCTTCCTTTTCTGACCACTCCCACAGTCACCACTCTCGCTCTGACTTCATGCATGAGGTCAAGATCAGTACTTCCTACTACTTCCTGCTTGGCAATTTTATGGGACTTTTCCATTGCAAATTCAAATTTAGTGAGGTTATAATGGACTGTTATACCCTTTCCCCACCACCCTCATTTGGGCTTCACCCTGAAGAGCATTGGGCCTCTGTGCTGAGCTAGTAAGAAAAGGGAAGAGTTGGAACTGGCAGGTCTGGTTCTTAAGGAACAAACTCAACCCCCAGACTAATCAAAATTCGAAAAGTAAAATAAGCAGTGAAACAATATTTGCAAGAGACACAAAAATAATGAAGCAGGGGTCAGCAGGTCAGAGCAGCGATTTCTCAACCAGTGTGCCACAGGAGTTTTTAAAACATCCAATACCTGACTATTTAGTCTGGGGCACTGACCTCTTTTCCTTTTGATTGTCAACTTAAAAAAAAAATGACAACACCAACAGAACAATATGAGTTCAGTGTGAATGAATCAAAATTATGCTTGTTTTCTTGTTGATTGGTATGCTTGTTTTTTGTTTTTGTCAGATCAGCAAAAATATGTTTTTGGTGTGCTGCAAAATTTTAATAATGTTTATGTGTGCCATGAGATGGAAAAGGTTGAAAATCACTGCATTAGAGCAATGCAGAAGTGAGCCTGGTGTGAATGTACTCCCGTGTTGGCCACCTGGTTGGGACAATAGTTCCATTCAGTGGTTGAGGACAGGAGAGCAGAGCTTCCAGGAATACAGAGCTGGCAAAAACTTGTAGATTTCCAGGGCCCATTTCAGTAACGAAGTTGAAGCCCAAGGTAGTTTTGCTGGTCTCAGTGATAAAATTGCATACAAGTTGAAAAGGAAGATTGATCCAGCAATCCTACTTCTGGGGATAGATCTGAAGGAAATTAAATCACTGTCTCAAAGAGATATCTGCACTCATGTTCATGGCAACATTATTCACAATAGCCAAGATGTGGGAAACAACTTGAATGTCTAAGGATGGATAAATAAATACCCATGGCATAATATTGTAGTAAAATATGAAGAAATCCTGCCATTTGCAGCAACATGGATGAATCTGAGGGTGTTATACTAAGTAAGTCATACAGAGAAAAAAATATATATTGCACGGTCTCACTTATAAGTGGAATCTACAAGAGTCTAACTCATAGGAACAGACAGTAGACTTGTAGTTACCAGGGACTGGGGGTCAGGGGAAATGAAGAGATGTGGGTCAAAGGGTACAAACTTCCAATTATAAGATGAAGCAATCCTGGGACCTAGCGTCCCACATGTTGACTATAGTTAACAATAGTGTATTAAATACTTGAAATTTTTTAAGAGACTAGATCTTAAATGTTCTCATCACTTAAAAAAGGGGGTAACTATGTGAGGTGATAAATGTCAATTAATTTTACTCTAGTAATTAATTCATAATATATATACTGTATATACACATATCAAATCATCACATTGTACACTTTAATCCTATACAATGTTATTTATCAATTATATCTCAATAAAGTTGGTAAAAAAAAAAAAAGAAAGAAAGAAAAAGGCAGCTAGAGCTGATTCAAAATAGAAAAATCCAGCAGGTCTGAGATAAAGGTCCCCTGAAAACCAGCTTTATGAAGCAATGACAAATTGAGCCAAATGTATTCTCTCAACAAATCTTTACTGAGCACTGACTGTGTGCAGAGCAATACTGAGCTGAGGACCGGCATTGTGATTGTGAATAAAATACATTCACACGCACAGTGCTTGCTCTCAAAGGCAGTCTGGGGAAGGCTAGAAAGCAGGAAAGGGCCAATTACAGTAAGGAGGCGGAGGAGATGCCAAGATGAGGAAGTGCAGTGCCCTGAGGGGCACCTGACACAGAATTACAAAATTAGGAAATGGATGATGAACACTTGTCGTGTTAGCTGCTGGTCAAGCATCTCTAATCCCTTTTGGAATCCTCAGGAAATTTTCAGCTTTTAGCATCCCTCTTTGCTAACATAGGACCCAGGAATCTTGCCACCCCAGCCTCTACTGTAACCAGGCACAGGTGTGTTCCCGGTCTACACTAATCAACTTTGCCTCTGAGAGATTTTGGTTTAGAACCGGGAAAGGTGAATGTGGAGGCCCTCCACGGAACCATTTGGCGTTCTAGGCACGCAAGCCTTAGCAGCGTCGCAGGTCGGGAATCCAGGCTCCTGACTCGGTTTAGCATCCGTGCCGGTTGCCCTGGCAAATCTGTCAAGTCAGGCTCCCAACTCAAGTCAGTGCTCCAAAGTGTTTTGAGCCATGCAATAACCTTTTCTGCTTAATAAACCAGACTTGGCTTCTACCACTTGCAACTGAAACCACTCCCTGAACAAATATTAAATGCTTCCCAAGGAAAATGATGTCAAAACTGAGATATATAAAAGAGGAGTAGGGCTGCTATCTGGTATTTAGGAAACTTACTAAGAGTAAATTCTAAGAGTTCTCATTACAAAAAAAGAATTTTTTTTTCCATTTCTTTTTATTGTATCTATATGAGATAATGGATGTTAACTAAACCTACTCTGATAATCATTTCACAATATAGTTAAGTCAAACTTCTATGCTGTGCACCTGAAACTTTCCCAGTGATGCCTGTCAGTTATATCTCAGTCAAACTGGGGCGTGGAGGAAAGGGGAGTGGGGGTTAGCTAGGGAAAGAGGAAATCAAGTGTTTGCAAAAGAAGGAACAGTATGGTCCCCTAAAGAGAGAAGTAGAACGTCGTATATTTAAGAGACAAAAATGTTAAGAGGCATGAGAGATAGTGAGTGGTGAGAAATGAGACTGAGCAGGCGAGCAGGGGCCTGGCCAGGTAGATCTCCTGGACCAGGTTAGGAAGCCCTTTAGTAAGACTGACTCAGCAAATGAGCAGGACTGAGGTTGTGGTTGAAGATCTCATTGCCAAGAACTAAGGGGCTGGGAGAGGCTCAAGCTGACGTCACTATTCTCCTAGTCTTGCTTGCTGCCTCCAGGAAGGATGTTTTCCTCAAAACTCTTTAGCCAAGGCTGAGTCTCAGTACCCTTATCTCCAAAGTAGACAACGCAGAAAAGATCATCCAAAGCAAAGTCTCTATCATAAAATACTTTCCTACATGGACAGAAAATTACCAATGAGTGTTTTATATAGCAGATGGATAGACTTTCAATCCAAAAGTGTTATAAAAAAAAACCAACCACACATTAGTCATGTTATTTATGCAATACAGGGGGTCCTCGAGTTACAACAGTTCCGTTCCTACAATAGTGATATAACACGGATTTTGGTGTAAGTTGAAACACACCCTAACCTAACACAGACAGAACACTTGCACTTTTAACAGTCCAAACTGGCATAGGTAAGTGTACTGGGAGATGCCAACTCCCTCCCTCACTCATACACTGTGTTACTGCATATTCTTCCGCCACGCACAACTAAACTAGTTCACCCACGTAGTCCCTAAGTACAACCCTAACACTGTAAACTGTAACACTCACATGTCAATTTTTTAAAGTTTTTATGGGAGTGAGCATCATAAACTTGAAACGTCGTATGTCGAGACTGCTGTAGCCTGAGGACTCCCATATCTCTGTCTCAGTTCTTTTGCCCAGGGAACCCAGTTCGTATTCCACTTGCCATACTTAACGACCCGCTGCGTACTCCTGACAGCGAGAGCTGGAGCGCCATCTGTAAGTATCTAGTCATGAAGTAGCTATAAAGACGGTCACAAATTCAGCCACCCTGACCATTTGGTACCTACAGCCCCCATATCAGTGTGTTCTAGGGATATTAATAAATATTGTTACAGAAACGCTCATAAGATCAAAGAATATTGAGAAATACTTACTGAAACCAAGCTGATGAGCAGAGAGAAGGTTTGATGGGCACCCAAACCTCCAAGATGGACAGAGAGGATGCAGCATGTTCCAAATTTATTTAATTCCCATTGGCCTGTGCCTGGAGAGGTGACCCACAAAGCCCATCTTAGATCATTTTTTTTCTCTTTAATATGAGCCACCAGTCGTGTAAAGCTGAGTCTCACGTTGACGTTTGGCTGAAAGAGTAGAGAGGCAGCAGAAGGACGCATAGCCGTCCAGGTCACGCCACTTGCCCTTGGGCGTCCCCCCCACTCTGACATCGCTTTCCTTTTTTATGAGAAAGACCTCGTTTCGTATATTTGATATTTTCCTTTCTCATCGGTTCTTTTTCTTTTACTTCCTTTGTTTTCATTACTAAGTTTTTCCCTGTGGTGTTGTTTCTTCTGTCTTAGGGAGAAAGTTTCTTCATTAAGTTCTCCTGAAAAATTTCCCAGGATCCAATCAGATTTTCACATTCTAACTCTGTCTGGCACATTTTCCAATTAAGAGACACACACTCAAATGTAAACAAAGCTAGGGCCTTGAGGTGGGCAGGAAAAGTTTCTTAATGAGGTCATCTGTGTTAAAAGGCAGCTGATATAAATCAAAAATAAAAAAGCTCAAGGACCAAAGATCAATTATAAATTAGCGTAGGGTAGGCAGTGAAACAAAAAAATACCAGACCATGAAAATACTTCAAATCTGCTAGTTGGACAAAAAATCTACTCCCTGATTTGGGTTGTGCCAGCAGAAGGAGAGGAATCAGGTTCACTGTGTCACCTGAGACTGTCAGACCCCTAACACAAGGAAGGGTGTCATAGCAGCCTTCCATACTCACCTAGACCAGCAGTTCTCGGACTTCTACTGGCCTCACAATCCCTCTGGATTTGTCAAAACTCAGATTGCTGGCTCTCACCCCAAGAGTTTCAAATCTTGGGGATCAAGAGTGGCTCAGCCATTTCCCTCAGGTTTCCAGGTGATGCTGACGATGTTGCTCGGGGGACCACACTTTTGAGAAGCAGACATAGGTGAGAGCAGACAACAACTTGGGGCCCCATCTATTGCTGACAAGGCACTTTCTCTTTTCGTTTCCCCCCACCTCCACCCATGAGCAACCTGATAGCAAAATGCTAGAAAACAGACATTTGGGTTAGACAGACCCTGGGTTCAGTCCCAGACATACCGTTCACTATTTGAGGTCCTGAAACAATTTACTCACGCTACATAAACCCCGACCGTCCCAGGTGCAGCATAGGGCCAGAACAGGCCCAACCATATGCACGTTGGAAAGAACACATACAACAAGCTCTCAACAAACTCTGGCTCACAATAAAGCACTCAATAAATGGGGTCCTCAATGAGGATTTTTTTTTCAATTTTTCAAAAAGCTCTGGTTGTATCCTACTCCTAAACTTCCAGTACTGAGCAAAGAGAGTCTGGGTGCTTTAAATAGAATTTATCAAAAATCCAATGGGCAAGACATATTAAATCTCCAGCCCTCTAAGACACAAACCAAGAATTATTATAGAACTCATCCCAAAATTATTGTGTTTTTTTTTAAGATTCCTTTTTGACAAGAGAATATTTTCTCCAATTGCTTTTGCCTCTATATGGTTTCCATCTATGGCAGGAATTAGAACTTGGGGCTCCCCAGGCAAAAAAAATCCAAAAGGGCTTCTATGCCGCTACTAATTGTAAAATAAGTAGGGAGCCCTATAGTATTTCTTGAGAATCCTCAGATTTCAATGTAAACTTCAGGGACCCTCCCTCTGATGTCCCCCTTCTTCCCTTCCCCATCAGGCTTGGTTCGAACCCCCCACTAGATGCAGACCTTATACCCTGTATCCTTACCTCAGAATCTTTTACACAGTTGTCATCCTTCCATGAACAATTTGTAATAATTTGTTTAATGTGTATTTTCTAGCACACATTTCATGAGAGAACCATGTCTACTAAGTTCCCCACTACACCCTAGAATAGGACCTAGAATATAGAAAGCCATAGTAAATATTTGATGAGGATAAGACCAAATGACCAAATTCCTGAGAATTCCGAACAGAATGAAAAGAACAATTTATTTCTCTTTTATGTATACAATTGGCATATCTCAGAAATGTATGTATTTGACAAGAAGAAGTTAGACTTGACTCCTCCAACCTGTTTTTGATGACTGGATAACAGAAGTTTCTACTGAATTAAAAACTTGATTAATCCAGTGTAAGAGCGAAATTAAAGTACCCCTAGTACAGAAAAGTCTGCTTAAGAAATAATAAGGTTTTGGCCTGACCAGGTGTTAGCACAAAGCATTGGCCTGGGATGCTGAGGACCCAGGTTCGAAACCCTGAGTTCACCAGCTTGAGTGTGAGCTCATCTTGCTTGAGTGTGGGGTCACCAGCTTGAGGGTGGGGTCATAGAGATGACCCCATGGTTGCTGGCTTGAGCCCAAAGGATGCTGGTTTGAAGCCTAAAGTTGCTGGCTTGAGCCCAAGGTCGCTGGCTTGAGCAAGGGGTTGCTTGGCTAGAGCCACCCCCCAGCCCTCCACTCCCCCACCCCTAGTCAAGGCACATATGAGAAAGCAAACAGTGACCAACTAAGGTGCCACAACGAAGAATTGATGTTTCTCATCTCTCTTACTTCCTGCCTGTCTGTCTCTCTCTCTCACTCGCTAAAATAAAGTAAATAATAAGGTTTTGGAATTTATGTGCATGTTGGAAAGTCATATATTGGTAAGGCGTCTCCATAGGATTTGGCAAAATTCATTTAACTCAGTTGCATTTTTTTCCTTTTGAGAACAATGACCTTTCCCTCATTACTCTGCTTGGTATACTCCCTCCAATGTGGATGTCCATGTAAGTGCACTGCTGGGCCTCTGCTTTTCCTTTCTCATTTTAAACTGCCTCTCCACTTCACCACAAATTGTATATTTGGAGTTCCATTTGTGGCCAAAATGCAATTGTTTAATTGTGCAATATGTAATTTGTAATATAATTATGCTGGCCAAATCATTTCCTGGACTGCTCAATTACTATGATTACATTTGTTAAGTTTACAAGCCACATGCTGTTATTCTCCTTTTCTTCTGGCTGGTAAATGGTTTTATTTCACTTTTAGTTCTTGGGTGCAGGGCTTTGAGTGGGTGTCATAAGGGGGAGTGAAATTTGATATCTTGTTTGCTACCACTACAGCCCACTTGTGCTAATGACTGCAGAGCTGAAGCTGCAGAACCACAAACAACTTTTACTGTTATGCGGCTGCTCAGCGCTTGGACTGATGATAGCACATTTCAAATTCATCTTCCGGAACATCCCATTCTCTAGGTGGCGAATCCTAGCACTTCTTGGGTGCTTTCTACATGCTGGCTACTAACTTAAGCACTTTACGTACATGTAAGCGTTCATCTTTGGGACAAACTTGTGATTATCTCTGCCTTTGCCTAGGTTCCCGCAAAGAACAGAGCCTGTGGCAAGGGCTCATGAGCAGGTAGTTTATTTTATGAAGCAAACAAGGGAAAGGCGTGGGGACCTGGGAGAATGGAACAGGGAGGGAGGTGTGGGATTTACCCTGTGAGCAGCAGGTGTTCTAACTGGTGAGGGCAGCTCCGAGCAGGCATGCAGAAAGCACCCCAGAATTATCTGCCTGAGACTCCAAAGGGGAAATTTTTCCCTGGATTCTGTCCTTGGCAGAACCAAGAGTCAGCGGGTAGGGCATTGACACTATAATGTTTCCAGAGCTGCAATGCCTGAAGACAGCGAGCCCTGCAGTTGACTTGGGGCTGCAGGTGGAGAAACCTTGAGACAAAATGTAAGACATGCACGGGCACTGAAGCTGTCATCAGTTACACCTGGAATAAAATGGTAGGCAACCTGACATGTGTCTTGTTCATACTGTTTTTCTTTCTGTGACATACTTCAAAGACCTTTTAGTAATATTTCTATAATGCACTACATTTTTTGCAGCTTTATTGGGGTATAATTAATATACAAAAAAAACCTACTCAGATTTAATGTGTACAATGTGATGAGTTAGGACATATGCAGACATACATGATACTATCACCACAATCAAGATAATGAACATATCCATCACTTCCCAAAGTTCCTTTTGTTCCTTTGCCTTTTTTGTTTTTCTTTTCTTTTTCTGTGGTGAGAACACTGAGAGCTAACCTCCTCCGAAAATGTTATGTGCACAACATTGTATTGTTAACTCTAAGCACTATGTTGCACAGCAGTTTCCAGAATGTATTCAGCTACTAATTGTACAATGGTAACTTTACACCCATTGAACAACTCTCCTCTTCCTCCTCAGCCCTCCCACCAGCAACTACCATTCTATTTTCTACTTCTATCATTTTGACTATTTTAGATACTTCATGGAAGTGGAGTCACGTAGTATTTGTCCTTCTGTGACAGACTTATTTCACTTAGAATAATGTCTTCAAAGTTTATCCATGTTGTTGCAAATGAACCATCCTTGGATCCTATGGGTCAATCCCACCCGATCATGGCATGTGATCCTTTTAATGTGCTGTTGAATTCTAGTTGCATACAATTCGTTGAGGATTTTTTTTAATAATTTTATTTTTAATGGGGCGACATCAATAAATCAGGATACATAAATTCAAAGATAACAACTCCAGGTTATCTTGTCGTTCACTTATGTTGCATACCCATCACCCAAAGTCAGATTGTCCTCTGTCACCTTCTATCTAGTTTTCTTTGTGCCCCTCCCCCTGCCCTTTCCCTCTCCCTCTCCCTCTCCCCCCTCCCCCCGTAACCACCACACTCTTATCAATGTCTCTTAGTTTCACTTTTATGTCCCACCTACGTATGGAATAATGCAGTTCCTGGTTTTTTTCTGATTTACTTATTTCACTTCATATAATGTTATCAAGATCCCACCATTTTGCTGTAAATGATCCGATGATGCATCATTTCTTATGGTTGAGTAGTATTCCATAGTGTATATGTGCCACATCTTCTTTATCCAGTCATCTATTGACAGGCTTTTTGATCCATGTTCATCGGGGAAATTGGAGTGTAATTTTATCTTCTTTACCATACTTGTCTGGCTTTGCTGTCACACTCTTTTGTCAAACGACAACAGCAAAAACAAACTGAGGCTTGGAGAGGTTGCCCAAGAATAAAGGGCTAGTACCTGGCAGAGCTCGTGTTCTGACACTCAGGATTCCAGCCCATATTCACTTCCCACAGCTGCTATAACAACTACCACAAAACTGGGTGGCTTAAAACAACAGAAATGTATTCTCTCACAGTTTTAAAGTATAGAAGTCTGAAATCAAGGTGCCTGCAAGGCCATGTTCTCTCTGAAGGCTCTAGGGAAGAATTTTCTTGTAGCTTCTGGTGGCTGCTGGCAGTCCTTGGCATTCCTTGGCTTGTGGAAGCATTTCTCCAATCTCTGCGTCTATGTTCACATGACCATCTTCTCCTTATAATAGATCAAGTACTGTGACTGGGTCAAAATCCCCCTATTCTTATAAGGACACCAGTTGTATTGGATTTAGAGACCTTCCTAATCCAGTACTACCTCATCTTGAATTTATTATATCTACAAGGATCCTCTTTCCAAATGAGGTCTATTTATAGATTGTGGGTAGACAGATCCTTTGGAAGGACACTATTCAACCCAGTGCACAGTCCTAGTTCCTCTTCCTTGGAAATAATCCTTTTAGATGTCTTTTAAGTTTTGTTCCATATATAGCCCTTTCAATAACCAAATATGTATTAGGAAGGTATGACTACCCATTCCCTAGAGGAGTCAGATTTTTTTTTTCCTTTAAAGCAGGCTTTATGTTCTAGCAGCCTCCAGATTTCTCAGATGTCTCTCCAAGAAGACAAGTCTACCAGCTGACCAGGAAACTTTGTAACACACTGTGGTTTAGTGTTAATCCAGTCTCAGCCAGAGTTCACCTTGAACACACAGCTGTTGCAAGGGTGGTTGAAGCCACTACCTAAAACAGATGGGCAGGCATTGGATAAATTCCTAGACCTCTACACTGGATTCATCAATCAGAAATAAAATGATCTTTTGTCAGGTTTAGGTAAGTTTGGCTGCTTGAAGAAATTAACAGGTGTTCTGCTAGCATTGTTAGTCCTGTCAGATTTGATCATATTCAGTTTGACCAAGTGTTCGTCCTGTCTGAGAGAAATAGATCAAGTATCAAGCTATTTTATGTAGTTATGATTAGACATTGATCTTTGGTCTTTTTTTTTCTTTTGTATTTTTCTAAAGTGAGAAGTGGGGAGGCAGAGAGACAGACTTCCATATGCGCCTGACCGGGATCCACCCAGCAAGCCCACTAGGAAGCGATGCTCGGCCCATCTGCGGCATTGCTCGGTTGCTACCAAAGCCATTCCAGAGCCTGAGGCAGAGGCCATGGAGCCTTCTTCAGCACCTGGGCTAACTTTTCTCCAGTGGAGTCTTGGCTGCAGGAGGGAAAGAGAGGGCGGGGGGAGGAGAGGGAGAAGGGTAGAGAAGCAGATGGGCACTTCTCCTGTGTGCCCTGGCTGGGATCAAATCCAGGACATCCACACGCCAGACTGACACTCTACCACTGGGATAACAGGCCAGGGCTGCATGTTATCTTTAATCCTCACAGCACCTCTGTTGAGATAGTATCATTCTGGTCATATCAGGGAATTGAGACCTCAAAATTATAAGAAATGTATGCGAAGTCACAGCCAATAAGTGATAAACTGAGGGGATTAGAACCAGGTTTTTATGACTCCAGAACCTGGGATATTCTCTAGTATCAAGCTGTTTTCAAATTGGTCCATAGACATCAAAGGCTTTCAATCATGTTATTTAAGGCTGTTTCTTGCTTTCAAAAATTTTGTATAAAAATACACAGAAAATTATGAACCAATATAATAGTAGCTTTCAACCCTCATTGAGTCTCAATCGACATGTGAAGAACCTTAGACAAATGAGGTTGGAAATATTTTTTTGCAGATGTAATGAAATCAAAAGTCAGGGAGTTTACTTTACTTGCCCAAATAGATTACAAAGGTGACAAAGACTAGACAAGAATTCAGCCCAAGTCGTACTTATTCCAAAGCCCGTTCTCTCGACTACTTTATATAGTGCTTTTCAACATCAAAGCCTTAAACAAACAACATAGAAGCTCAAAGTCAAGGTTCATTTTGAGTAAAAGGATTGGAGAAGACTTTATGCAGAGCTAACATTAGAGATAAATCTTGAAGCATGAGAAAGATTATGATAGCTAATGGACAGTCAGAGGAGTCTGAATACTCACTCACTTATCCATTCATTCAATGTATAGTTCAGGGAGTATATACTCTGTACCAGGCACTGGGCTGGTGACTGGACAAACGCAGTGGCCATGATATATGCATTTGTGTTACTTAAAGGCCACTTGAAGAGTGGACAATAGCTAAACAAACAAATAACTGAACTCACAACAAATTCCGTGAGCAGTAGGTAGAACACAAAATGCGTGTGTCAAGAGAACAAGACAGGATTTTACTTAGGGAGGGTCAGGGAAGACTTCTCTGAGGAACTGACAGAAATACTGAGCCCTGCATTTAAGAAGGAACCGACCCAGCCCTGCCCAGGTAGCTCTGTTGGTTAGAGCGTTGTCTCAAAATGCCAAGGTTACAAATTCAATCTTTGTTCAGGGCACATACAAGAAGCAACCAATGAATGCAAAAATAAGTGGAACAATAAATTAATGCTTCTCTCTGTCTCTGTTTCTGTCTCTTTCTCTCTCAAAACCTATCAATAAAAAAGGAAGAAAGAAGGAACCAACCCTTCAAGAGCAAAGGGAAGACCGATCCCACCAGAGGAGTCTGCAAAGCTCTGAGGTGAAGAAAGAAACTCTGTATGACGGAGCCATCTGTGGCGTGTAAGGGGGAGAGAAGCCTGACAGTTGCCAGGAGGCAGGCAGGGGCCAGACCCCACAGGGCCTTTTAGGCCACACTTGGGAATTCCAATTGCATTCAAAGGACAGTGGGAAGCCATTAAAAGTATTTCACCAGAGGAGCAAAATTCTCCAGTTTATGTGTCTATGTCAATCTGGTCATTCTGTGGAGAACAGCTATGGGGAGACCAGCTAAGAGACTACAGCTGTAACCCGGGTAAAAGACACCGCTGGGCAGTCAGGGCAGTGGCAATGGAGACGGCAAGGAGAGAGAGAGAATTTGAAGATGGAGCTAACAGTTTGTGCTCATGGGTTAGATATGGGAGGAGGGGACATAAAGAAAAGGGAACAAAATCAAATATGACTCCCAGCTTCCTGGCTTAAACAATTAATGTGGTGGGGTGGGGGGGCATGGAGCACCATTACTGAGATAGAAAAGACTACAATCATGATGGGGAAGCTGGGACAAGTGGAACACATGCACCCCGACCGGGTGAGGAGAATGCAGAGAGCTGTCACTGATGGTGAGTAATTTCTGTGGGTGTAGAATGGCATGCTATATCTAAGTTATAGCCCAGTGGTAGTCAACCTGGCCCCTACCACCCACTAGTGGGCGTTCCAGCTTTCATGGTGGGAAGTAGCAGAGCAACCAGAGTATAAATAAAAAGATAGATTTAACTATAGTAAGTTGTTTTATAAAGATTTATTCTGCCAAACTTAGTGAAAATCCGACATAAAGTACTTGGTAAGTAATTATTATTATATGCTTTAACTTGCTATAACTCTGCTTTATAAATTTTATAAAGTAAAGTTACTTTCCTACTTTATAAATCACCATTACTGTGGAACCGGTGGGTAGTTAGAAAATTTTACTACTAACAGAGATACAAAAGTGGGCGGCAGGTATAAAAAGGTTGACTGCCCCTGTTATAGTCCATCCAATTTCTTGACTGAAAATAGATTCACTGCAGCATGTGTCAGGTAAGGAGAAATATGGCTGAGAGATTCACACCTGGCACCAAATGCCCATTCTGCTTTCAAGTCACCCTGCCCCAGCTAAGACACCCACGCAGAGTGCTTTCCCTGAGTGTCCACAGAGTACAATGCTGGGATTGGTTGTGCCGATAAAAATAAAGAAATAATAGCAGCGCAGCTAACTCAGAATCTGCAAGTTGAATGAATGTATTGGGTCATCAAGAGGGAAAACCAGAGGAGGCCGGAATACCTTCCAAAGGGAGGGGAGCATGGTAGAAGAAAACGTTCTTTAAGCACTGACGTATTTACAGGCCTTCAACATGATTAAGGATTTACCACCACCGGGAGAGGACAAGGAACAGCATTCCAGGCAAAGTGAGGAGGAAGGATAAAAGATGGAAGCGCACTGATGCCTGACATATTTGGGGGACAGCATGTGTGCTTCTAAAAGTTGAGCGAAGGAAGGATTTGGGGTCAAGTTGTTAGAAACTATCAAGTGCCAAACTGTTTACACTACCGGTAATCAACAGAAAGCAGCACCACACATGTGAATCTCAAACTCTCTCATTCTGTCTCTCTTTTTCTATTACCCTCACACATGGACACACACACACACACACACACACACACTTCTGTAATGCTGTTTTCCACCTTAATGTTGCAAATACTTCCCTATCTATACCTGCAGACAAGAGAAGTGAGAAAAAGAAGGTTTTGTGGATAAACAGTTCTCGGATTCAGCTAAAGATAGCCCTGAACAGGTGGGTCTCAGCGACAGCAGCGTTTGCAATTCAGAGCATAATTTCTTTTCCATTTTCGTCAAGACTGCCCAGCTAACAGTCTTTACCCCTTCAAATGTCACTGCCAGATTCCTCTTCTGCGGAAAATCAAGTGCATAGCACATCATTTTCCTAACTCCTTCCCTAGTTTTCTAAACCCGTCAAGGAATTCCTGCTGTTCTCACAACTACAGAGCCCACCAGAGGGTAAATTGCTATAAGGAGGAAATATCCATCTTAAAAATTTACAAGGAAGGGGACTGAGTAAATACATTCACCTGGGTCTGACTCACATAGTATTCATAGATATAAGAACAACATGCTTGATACCTTCAGTCCTACCAGTGCTGGCTCGGAAGAGAAGTACCCATCAATACTGTGATTTAATATGTGTTGTTTTTGGAAGATGGTGTGTGGGAGGAAACCTGAGACAGGTGGTTGCACTATATTTACACTTGCTGCTGTTGTTTCTTCATAATCAAAAGCGACACTATAGGCGATAACTGCTACCGTCTGGTGCAGGTGTGACTGAAAAGACAGTTTGGAAGCCAAGAGGCCCCCATGCAGGCTGCTTGCTCATAAAGATGGGACCTTGATTTGTGGTGTTTATAAGCAGCCCTGTCCAGTAGAACTTTCTGCAGTGATGAAAATGTTCTCTATCTGTGCCATCCCACTGGGCACCTGTGAGCCGTATGTACAAATTGATTCCTTGAATTGGGGTTAGTGCAACTGAATTTTTCATTGTATTTAATTATTAATTTGAATAGCTATGTGTGTGGTTAATGCTACCACGTCGAACAGCACAATTCTAGATCTGTCAAGATGCTCTTTTCTGGTCCCAGGTCTCCTCTCTGTGAATGTGTTCTCATGGGTGGTTCAATTCTTTTCCTCAGGCTGCTATAATTAATTACCACAAACTGGGTGGCACAGAACAGCAGAAAGTTACCATCTTACTATTCCAAAGCTGGAAGTCCAAAGTCAAGTTGTTAGGGTCGTTTCCTTCTAGAGGATCTGGGGACAATTCAGCCCATGCCTGTCCCCTGGCTTCTGGGGACTGACAGTGACCCTTAAAGTACCTTGTCTTGTAGCTACATCACTCCAGTCTCAGCTTCTGTCTTCACACGGCCTCCTTCTCTGTCTCTGTATTTCTGTGTCTCAAATCTTCCTCTCTTTCTCCTGGAAGAATACTGGAGTTGGATTTAGGGTCCATCTCAAATCTACAATGATCTCATCTCAGATGCTTAACCACATTTGCCAAGACCCTATTTCCAAATATAGTCACATCATAATTAAAAGGGGTTAAAACTTAGACATGTTTTTTGGGACATAAAATTCAAACCACTACAGTGGCATTCCAGCACTTCCTTCCATAAGCAGGCCCTCACTCAGGGGGCGTGCATAGGACACAAATGACGTTCCCCTAACAGCAATCTGTTTGCTTATCATCATGGTATCTAAAGTCACACATATGCCTCTTTTCTCCAACCCAACCCCTCTTCCTGTTACAGCCTTCACACCCTGAGCTAGTCTGACTCTTATATTCAGTCAATTATCAGCATTTTTAGGTGCTTTCCAATAGTAGGGCTAATTCCAGACCTAACCTTTCTTTCAAGAGAAGCGATGGGTCTGAAGTCTCAGGACACTATGAAAACATTCAGTTTCTCAACTGCCCTTTTTGGAGTCCTTACTCAGAAAAATATTAAACAATATCCAGATAGCGCCCAGCTTTCTGTCAGTCGTCTGCATATGAGATTTATTCTTTTTTCAGGTGTATAACACATATAAACACTTTTGTAAGTAGGGACAGCTACAGATACCGGGAGACTGTGGTTCCAGGTAGAAAGGTACCCTGCCCCGTTCCTAAGTCCCCTGGGGTAGTAGCGATTGGTAGGGTAAGATTCAACATAACACCATCGTCTCATGTGAGATGGGTTTAACAGGACAGTTGGCTCTGTTCTTCCTAACAACTTTTTATTTAGCAAGTTGGAACAATTTTTAGACAGAGACTTCTCACAAGAACCTGGCAAACATTCCATGTTTTCTTTGTTGCAATATGTAGAATTGATATTTCTGACAAACTTGCTCACACATCCCAATATAACCTGTTTAATAGTCACACTTTTTAAAATTTTATTTTTCCCCCAAGAAAAATAAAAAATAGGATTAATGATCTATTTTTGGAGGCTAGGGAGGTGAATTCAACTACCGGTCTCCTGAAAAGCCGAGGCCTGTCAAGTCTTTCTTCCTGGGGTCTCTCACTCGCACAACTTCCCACTCAGCCTGCCACTCAACCCTGAGTCACAAGCTCATTACCCACCAGTAATACAGGAGCTGAAATACCCTAACTGGCCTCCCAGACCAGAGGTTCCGCCTTTAAATTCATTCTGCACCACACTGCTGGTTTCATCTTCCCAAACACAAAGGCATTTCAATATTCACCTCTGGGTGGGAGGGAGGTCCTCAGTGAATAAGATTATTTCCTTTTTCACCTTTTGCTTGATTTTTGAAATAGTTAACTGAATGTTTTAAAATTCAAACGATTAAATACATAGTGTGAGTTTCAAATATCATTTGAGAACACTAAAGCTACTACTCCCTTACACCTAATTAAAAGATTAAATTAATATTTTCAAAACCTGTTTATGTAAAACTAAAAACAAAAATGTATAGTTCCCTCAAATTCTAAACATTTTTACCTGATACTCACAATTCTGTGGCCTCACTTTCTCCTTCAGGATGACCTCTTCTTTCATTTCTGCTTTGTACAAATCACATTATTCTTGGGATATTACCAGAATTAGCTACCATTTGTTGAGTGTCAATGGTTTTATATACATACTTCATCTTATTTCATCTTCAAAGCTATGCGATGAGATGGTTGTTATTTTTCCCACTTCACAGATGAGGAAACTGAAGCATAGAAATGCAGGGAGGCTTTTTGTTCAAAACCAGTCACTGGTAAGTAGCAGTTCAGCAATTTAAACCCATATTGGTTTGACATCAAATTTCACATTTTTAACCAAAGTACAATGCCTGGCACAATGATCATGTTCAAAATCCATCCCTGTTTTGGAAGGTCCTCTCTTGAGGACTTTGATGAGTGTTTGAACTATACTCTCCACATGCCAATGGCAAGGGTTCTGCTTACTATTGCTACATAACAAATTACTCCCAAAACTAGCAGCTTAAAAGAACTATTTCATTATGCTCAAAAATTCTATGTCATAAATTCAGACAGGCAGGGCATAATGGGCATGGCCTATCTCTGTTCCATGATATTTAGGGCTTTAACAGGAAAGACTCAAAAGCTGTGGGGATGGCTCGATGGCTGGGGGACAAAATCATGTAAAGTATACAACCAGAAGTCCAAGATGGTTCACTAACAATACTGTCCACTGACACTCTCTGGGCACCAGGGTTTTAGCTAGGACCACTGCCAGAAGCACCTACATGTAGCCTCTCAGCATCACTGTCTCAGAGTAACTGGACTTCTTACATAAAGACTAGCCCTTCCTAGAATGAACACCCCAAGGGAACCAGGCAGAAGCTGCATGGTCTTTGCTAACCTAGCCTTAAATGTCATCTAGTGTCATTGCCACGCCATGCATGGTATTGACTAATCAGGAGTCTCTCAGGCCAGCTTAATACAAAGAGAAAGAACTTAGATTTCACTTCTTGATTGAAGGGGTATCAAAGAATTTGCCAATATGTCTTAAAATCTCTACATCAGGATTATCCATAATGAAAGGACTATTTCAGTGACAGACTGAACACCTGTTTCCAGAACTCAGAAATTGGAAAAGACATCTTCACGGATGCTGAAACCACCATGATGATGACGGTCCTTATAGCAAAAAAGAAACTACGGGAACAAGTTGTAAGAGACTTCACAAAAGGAAGATAAAGGATTTGGGGGCAGGAAGAGAGTAGCATTGCAACAACATGCAAGGGTAGAGGATGTCTTAGCCAGATGGTAGTTATTACTAGGCATAATCAGGTATAATCACAATCTGTTTCCTCCTGCCTCCTCAAAGGAGGAGGGATTTTTGTTTCTCTTTTTTTCCACATATCAGTAGAGAATTAATGGTCTACCAAAGCATCAGGCATCTAAGATCATGTCATCCTTATCACTGATCCCTGCAATATTTAGAGAATGGAGAATGACATAATTCTCTGACAGGGCTGCAACAGACCCAGTGCCCTCTGAGGACAGCCAGGGTTCGGGTTAGACAAAGAGACAAGAGTGCTTTGTGAGCATTAGAGTTAGGTTCCAGAGGGCCCAGTAAAATGAGATAGGAGGGATGACAGCAGAAGGAAGAAAACTTACTGAAGATAAAATTTAGCAATGTTTATGGTTGCAGGTAAAAGAAAAACACACAGAGAATTAAAACAAAAGAACTATTATTGTTATCCAACAAGAAATCTAGACAGAGATTGACCCTGGATTCCTTTGACTCCATCAATCTGTCATCTACCATGTCTCCCTTCATTGTACAAATGTGTCTTCCCCAACTCCAAGTGCCTCATCCTCAGACATTGGGATCTACCCTTGAATCAAAGTGAGAAGATGCAAAAAAAAATCTTCTCTTCTATTGCCTTTATTTTTTAATGAAGAGGAAAAGCTGGCCTTTGCTCAGGGGTTCAGGGGATAAAGTGTCATTCTGGCACACTGAGGTCATGGGTTCCACCTCAGGTCAGGGTATGTAAGAGAAACAATCAAGAGTATACAACTAAATGGAACAACTGAGTGGAACAACAAGTTGATCCTTCTGTCTCTGTCAATCAATCAATTAATAGAAAAATTAAACAAGAAGTAGGAGGAATAGGAGGAGGAGGAGGAGGAGGAGGAGGAGAAAGTGGGGGGAAAGAAGAAGAAAAGTTGCCAGAAACCTTTAGCTGACTCTCCTTCAATGCCATGCCACAGTTTCGGCCCTATATCAATCATTGGCATAGAGGAATCATGCCTTAAACCCATTACAATTCATCTCTTAGGCTCAGCACAGTGCTGCCCAAACACAAAACCATGTCAGTAAGAAGACAATGGTTGCTGAGAAGGGACACAACAATACCAGTCACACTGAGGGTGGAGCTTCAAGTAACATGGAGACAGAAGTGTCAAAATAGCAGAAGTACTGTAAAAAGAAAAGCATAAATTTGCTAATCTTCAAGGTCCCCCCTAAGCTAACATTCTACCCACAGCATTTATCACACTTATACCTTTTCTTTTATTATGGCTATTTGCCCATATGTTATCTCCCCAACTAGATTATTGTTGTGGATTTTGTTTCCTTTGTCTTTATATTCCATCTCATCAGTTAGTATCTGAGGATAAAAGCAATGTTCAACACTCTTCAAAGCTGTGTGGCTTTCTCTGTGAGACTACTCAGGTTTTCTTTCAATAGCTCCCCTAAGTGAGAGATAAAAAGAGGTGGCAATCATTGTTACCCTATATATTGAACTCCCATCATATACTTCCTGCTATTCTGGAATCTGAGGAAAATGTAAAAGGCGTTGGCATAAACAATTCTATATTTTGTGGCATAAACAACTCTTAAAAAGAATGGGTGGCACAGAGAACCCCAGGCTGCATCTTTAGACAAGAGCCACTATGCTTCCTCCACTATATTTCAGAGAGATGTATCCAGACAATGGCCCAAACGCATTGATACAGGAAGTTATTTCCTCTGTGGATTGAGTTGTAAAGAGCTAGTGGATGACTGAGGGAGAGTGACTGACAGGGAGGGCGGCCATGAATGAGGAAGGGAAGCAGGGGAAGCTGGAATGTTTCATTTTCTGTGTGGTATGAAACAAATCACAAATTTAGTTATCATTTGGACTGAGCTAAACTATCATTATTCAAGGGATTTTTTTAGTTAGGAAGTCATGAGTTTTAAAACTTGCTGGAATTTCTGTCCAGTTGGCCAGTTTCCTATGAGATTCAAACAGACAGAAATGATCAGCTAGAGTGGATGCTTGTTCCATGAGAAATACATGTACTTTTAAATTTAACTTGGAGTGTTTGAGACAATATGACAGTTTCTAAAAACTGTAAGCACAGTTGGACAGAGAGAGTATAGAACCCTATGATCGGAAAGTTGGAAAGCACCTTGAAGATTATTAACTCATTCCTTTCTGTAATCCTCTACAAATGCTCAAAATTCTTATGTGAGCAAATAAAAGATTTTATCCTCCTGCATCTGAAGTGCCCCATACTTGTAGTTGTTATGTTGACAAAGTACAATTTTTTGGCATATGAAAACACACTATTTTGTCTCCTGTAGCCTTTAAACTGTAATCAGAAGTGGTAAATGAAAACCATATTTTTTCTCACTCTTAAGTATCAGACATCTGTTAGGACAGTTTAAGCTATAAACATAGATTCATTTCAGTAATTAAAAATGCCCAGTCCAGTGTATTTATTAACCAAAATTATTAATTTGATCTAACATTCTATCTTGCCTTTTCCTCAGCTTGGGTCAGCTTCAGCCTGGAAACCCGCAGCAGGAAAGGGTGGTGTTTCACATGCTTGTGGATGGTGCTGGGTTGATGGCTGGCTTCTTATCTGTGTTTCAGCTTGCTAGCTAATTTCTGATCTTTCCAAACTTAGAATGGGTAAGATGAAATAAAAGGCCTGGCTCTAACCTGGCTTTACATTCTCCAGGCTTGGCAGATGTTTAACACCATTTTGTTTTTCTTTTGTAGGTGTTTTTGGTTCTTTTGTTGAGAATTCCATCCCTGGAGACCATTTTCCTGAAAGTCTCTTGACCCTACCAAATATATCTCTACTAAAGCTGTTGCCTCGATGGTTGTCATTTGAGATGCTTCCTGACCCTAGAGTCCAGCATTGTCCTTCATGTTCTTGCTGCTGAGGTCTCTTCTCACTTCCAGGTAGGCAGATAAACAGGACTCAAGAAAGCTTCATGTCAGCTCTCTCTCTCTTCTCTATGACTCCATGGTTTACTTCTTATCCCACAGACTTTGGGTATTCCAGCTGGTCTATAGCAGCCACCTCTTGGGCATTCATCTCCCTGGCTAACAATTGTAATGAAATCACACTGAAACTCTTCAAATGACTTCATGGAAGCTTCCTCAGCAAACTGGAGGTAAAGGTTACAGCTGTCACCAAAGTAATTTTCTTTACACATTTATACTGTCTCTACATTACAATCTAGTTTATAGATACTTCCTTTGCAATTCTGCATGCAGTGATTTTCCTAACCCTTACTTTGGTTTCTAATATCCTGTTGTTTTATACTCATAAACATGTAGCATGAGATCTTATTAGACATCTTATTCTTTCAAATCACTTCAAATTTATCCTTTACTGTCATTCCTGTGGCAGACTGTCAGTGATCTCCTACATTTGTCCTTCCTCCCTTTCTTAGTAAAGCTAAAATGTGTGTCCTGTTACCTTAAACTGGAGAATGTATTTTTCAGCCTCCCTTGCAGCTAGGTGTGGTCCTGGTATCAATTTCTCATCAATAGAATACAAGTGGACGTGAGGAGTGTCTCTACCATTCCATGCATTTAAGAAGAAATCACAAGGTTCAATTCTGGTTAAGTAAGCACACCAGACTCATGCTATCTCTCCCACTTATTACAACTAAAAAGCTTGGGCAAAACACATAAAGCAACTATCAGAGGACTCTGAAAAGTGCATAAGGACAGAAGGACTAGATAGGAAGGTCAGGACACCAAAGCAACCCAGCAGTGTTATCATTGTTTGTTTTTTTGTGCCTCTGATGCATGTTGGCTTGGATGTTGGCTTAGGTTCTGAAGCACAAAGAGGGAGCTCCAAGAGAAGTCTATGTTCTCTGGCTAGAGGACTGTATCCCACTCACACAAAAAATAAATTTTATTATGCATAAATGAAAAACAACTTTAAACAAAAGAAATCACTTTCCCTGGACATTCTGCCTATTCTTTAGGACACTAACATAAAACTGAGCAACTTTGCCCATGCAGAGAAGGACAGCATCCAGAGGAGAGCAGAGCAATGGCACATGGGCACAGCTCCCCCAGCAGGTCTGGACTACCATCCTGGGGTCCATGTTTGCAGCAACTTCACCTCTACCTTATCTAATCAAATCTCTAATGCTTTTCACATGGGCTCCCACTAAACCATGTCTGCCCCATTTATCACAGGTGCAGGCAGCTGTTTAACCTTGGGTAGCTTGTCATCCAAACCAATTTAGATTGTATTGGATCCAGAGTCTCCATCATACAATATATTTGCAACTCCTCTCCAGTGAGTCACATCTGAAAAATTCATATTGATAAAGACATTGATAAATATGTTGATCAGGACTTAGAGAGAGAGAAACAGGGCACTGGTGATCTTTACCTCTAGAATAAAAGGAGAAGATGGAGAATGTTTACCAAAACATGAACTGATTAAAACTTTCTGAGTGTAATTTCTATCTAGGCTGGTAGAAATCACTTTAATTGCCAAACAAGTTATTAATCCATCTAATTATATCAGCTCTAACTTATTTTCCCCACTTTATCCACAAGAAAACAAAGGGACAGTTTTCATTAGTGACTTGCTAAAATGCAAATATACTCTGTCTCTCACATTTCTCTGTCATTCTAGTTTTCAACATGGCAAACAAGAAATTAATTTATCCAGCAGGAATTAGTCTTAGTCTCCTAAAAATTGTCTTGGTGAGAAACTTCCTTTAGAAGACAGACACATACAATAATGATCAATTCTAAAATTGTATTTGGAAGCAACTGTACCAACCCAAGCTTTGCTAAATCTAGGCTTTATCCTGTTTTGAAAATTAGAGTAATTTTTAATGCCAATAATTTTCTGGCACATTTTTTCTTCTTAATTTTTCAATAATAATAGTAGTTTAATAACTCGACTTACAAGTTCTTTATAATCATGAGAAATAATTAATCTGGGTTTAAGTACAAAAAAAGTCATTTGTTATACCTGAGTTGTCTAGCTTTGAAACTTTATTCAACTGAGATTTCTGTTCCTTTGTATCAGAGTACACTCACTTACTATTTCATTCATCAATTCAATATACATCTACTGAGAGCCTCCTATGTGCCAGGTGTTATAGAAGTATTGAAGAATCAGCGAAGAACCAAACAGATAAAAATCTCTCTAGGAGTTTATGCTTCATCAAATAAAAGTGTAAAATTTATAGAGTGTGAGATAGTGACTAACTGTGAGAGCTAAATATTTTAGGCTGGTTTGAGTGTGGGATTAGAATTTTTTAAGGGTGGTCAGAAAAGAGTGACTAAAATAAAAAAAATAGATTCACTTGAGAAAATGTTGAAGGGGGTAAAGAAGAAGTCATGCAGATCTTTGTGGTAAAGGATTCTAGGAAAGAAAGCAGCAAATACTAATGCCCCAGGCCAGAAATATGCCTGATATGTTTGAGTAAGAAGGACAGTGTTGCTGGAATGGAATGAATGAGTCGAAGAGAACTTAGAGATGAGAACAGAGAGGTGATTGGACAAAAGACTACATAGAAAGGGCCAATCACCAACAAGTCCTCACTGGGAGTTTCTGAGCCAATTTAAGATATTATTGATACATAGTATTACCCTGCCTCCCTCCATGAGGAGTCTGTTTTTTTAATTTATTGATTTAGCACGTTTTGGTTGGGCACCTACCGCATGGCAGGTGCCATTGTGGACACTGTATAAAGCTCCTAAGAAACTCAAAGTTTATTAGGAAATAAAGACTTTATAGTTAATTGTGGGGACTTCAGCTTTTACTTTGAGCAAATCCTGGTTTGAGCAGAGTAGTGACTTTGGCTAGCCAGTTTTAAAAGAATTTTTTAGGCTCCCAATGGTTAAAAAAATCTAAGAGGACTGAAAGAGAACAGGACAATTGGGAGGATATTGAAATAATCCAGGCAAAGATGATATGCCCACCAGGATAGAAGCAGAGAAACATTTGCAGATTCAGGGTTCATTGTAAAGGTAGAGCCTCCAGGAATTGAAGTAGGCATTGAAAGAAAGACAGGAGTTCAGTCTGGATCCAGAGTTCCAAAAAAAAAAAAAATGTTTTCCCTTTTGAGGAATCATATAAAGAGTGCTCATTTTTCTGAGCTAGAGACATTAATGCAGAGGAGATTTCAGTGAAAAAGAATCAGGAGTGTTGTCTTGGACATTTTCATCTTGAGAGGTCTAAATTATAGCAAAGTGGAGATGATGAATAGGCAAAATTTGGGAAATGTCCAGGCTGGAGATAGAACTCTGGGAGTCATAAGCATACAGATGGAAGTGAATACTGTGAGGCTACCTAGGCGGTGAGTGAAGACAGAAAAAGAAGAGGCCCAACCTCTGAATCTGGGGACACTTTAATACTTAGAGAATGAGGACATGAGGAGAAACTGACAAAAAGGACCGAGAAGTAGCAGTCAGAGATGCAAAAAGAAGTGCTAAGAGAGCGAGGTGTATTGGAAGCCAATTAAAAAGTATATCAAGGACAGAGTGCTCAAGAATTGCAGACAAGAGAGGGAAAGGGGGGATGGAGGTGGGTAGGCAACATAATGAAGTGGGAATGGAAAAAGATTTTGCCTGGGGGCATGGGAGCAAAATGAGGGGGGTGGTCAGGGGTGTTATATTAAGAGGGACACTTGAAACCATGTTAACACAATAAATTAAAATTTTTTTAAAGTAAAGCAATATAAAAACTTCAAAAAATATACAGAAAGAAAGAAAAAAACATAAGGGTATGCTTATCTCTATAGCAACAACTCAACTCTGTCATTGTAGCATAAAAACAACTATAGACACTAATAAATGAATCAAGGATCATGGCTGTGTTTTAATAAAACTTTATGCATACTTAAAAAAAAACAAAAGAATTACTGACAAGCAAATTATAGCAAGTACTAAAAACTACTTATGTAAAGGTCATTTGTGGCCATTACAATAATAGTTTGACTAGTGCACTAGTTCTAAAAGCCTGATTGGAGGGAATTCCAAAAAGAAGAGAAGAGAGGGGTTGGAGCAGCAAAAGTAAACATTCCTTTCTACAAACTTTGTGCTAAAGGAGAACAGGGAAATAGAGGGAGAAAAGGAGCCAAGCCCTCATAAATGGGATTAGGATATTCATTAAGAGACCCTAGAGATCGTCCCTTCTGCCATGTCACATCAAGACACATCAAGGGGCCTGACCAGGCAGTGGCGCAGTGGATAGAGCATCAGACTGGGACGTGGAGGATCCAGGTTCGAAACCCTGAGGTCACCAGCTTGAGTGTGGGCTCATCTGGTTTGAGCAAGGCTCACCAGCTTGAGCCCAAGGTCACTGGCTTGAGCAAGGAGTCAATCAGTCTGCAAAATCCTCCCCAGTCAAGTCACATATGAGAAAGCAATCAATGAACAACTAAGGTACCGCTACAAAGAATTGATGTTTCTCATCTCTCTCCTTTCTTGTCTGTCTGTCCTATCTGTACCTCTCTCTGTCTCTATCTCTGTCACAAAATAAAAAAAAAGAAAAAGACACATCAAGGGAACTGCTATAAACTAGGATGTGGGCTCTCACCAGACACCAAATCTTCTGGCAACTTGATTGTGAATTTCTAGCCCCAGAACATTGAGAAATAATGTTTGTTGTTCAAGCCACCCAGTGCATGGTAGGTTTGTTCTAGCAGCCTATAACAAAATGGACTATAAGAGAAAAAGATTTAATTTTATGCTAAATGTTATGGTATGTTATTCGTCACTGGTGACCCTTGTTCCCATTTTAAAGGATTCTTCTGATTACTGGATGGAGAGTGGATTGTAACCCAAGAGTGGCAGCAAAGAGAACAGGGAAGAGGTGTCTGTCATTTTCCAGGCAAGAGGTGGGGGAGGGTTGTTCACAAATAGGGGTAGAATAAGTGGAGAGACATGGGTGGATTTGTTTTCTATTTTAGAGGTTTGACCACAATGACTTGATGATGAATTGAATGTTAAAAGTAAGAGAAAAAGAGGAATGGACTATGATTCCTAAGCTTTTGGCCTGAGTCACAGGGTCAAGCTGCTATTACAGAGATGGGGAAAATAGCAACACAGGAGATTGGTTTAGGACAGTAAAACCTGCAATTCCATTTTGGACTCAATTTGTAAATACCTATCAAACATTCAAGTGGAAATAGTTACAAGGCAATTAGCTATAATAAATAACAATAGCTGATGCTTCTCTGATGTTTACTGTGAACTAGGCATGGTTCTCTGTACTTTACAAACATTAAATCATCACAGATTGCATTTTCATGCTCAGGGCGGGGTGAATCCACCTAGGGAGAAAAGATAGATGATAAAGGAAGCTTGAGAACAAGACCTGGACACACCAGCATTTAGAGGTCAGTTAAATGCCCTTCTTCCCCAGATCCACAGGTAAAAGTCACTGGTTATATAGGCTTTTACATAAGAGATCCAATTTCCAAATCCTATTTATTGACAACATCCGCACAGACAGCTGCTTACCTCCTATCTCTTGGTCCATCTTCCAAAGTCTCAGGCATTGGTGGAAGGAATTCATGTAAATACCAGCTGTATACATAAGCCTTTGTGTTTTCTATCTAAAAAATGGTTGTCTCTAAGGATGCTGCCCAGTCTTAGATTGCTATTTATCTCTATTTCAACTCCCTCCACCTCTCAAATGCTCTTCAGTAGAAAACTTACTAAGAGTCAGACCCTCCATCACATGTTGGCTACATGCTTCAAGTTCTGCATCTCAATTGGCCTTTCTGGGGGAAAATTCAGAAAACTCCATCGCCAAATTTATAGCTAATTTCTACTTCCCATTATGTTTTCACCTCCATCAAAACTCTACTTTCTATTAAGCAACCTACCCAAATGAGTACAGGCACTGACATATATAATTCATGTTGTCTTCACTTGGTAAGTAAGGGGAGGGTTGTGAATTCCTATTTAAATGAAAAGCCATAACCAACATATTAGTCCCAAAGAAGACTAATTTAGGGAGGGTTGGTGGCCAGCTCAGTGCCTGCCACCTCCACTGTTAGGAAATCAACCATGAGTTTGCCGGCGGCAAGATAGCAATGGAGTAGGCAACTTCCACCTCCCAGAACCAAAGTGTATTACAACTTAATTTTAAGAACCATCATCTGGAAAAACTAACTTTGGACTAAACTAAGAGGACTCTTTAACCAAGGAACACTGAAGAATCCACACTGAGACTAGTACAAAAAGCAGAAACATGGCATCCCGGAGGGACTCGCATGGCAGGAAGTGAGTTTAGCGGAGAAGGGAGGGTCCTGGGCCCCAGGAATGAAGGCCCAGCCTGCAGCCCCAGAGCCTAGAAGAGGAGTACAGACAGTATTTAGCTGCAAAACAAGCCAGGATACTGTTTGTGAGAAAGAGAGAAATTTCTCAGACTCAGGATTCTTCTTAAAGGGACCATGCAGAAAACCTCTTTCACAACCACTCACCCGGGACGATGTGGAATGGGGAGAGATGAGAGGACTGGAGCAACAGGAAGAGAGTGTAATCTAGGAGGCACAGGGAGAAACACTTTGAGAGACAGCCACCCTAACCTCTGGGTTGAGTCACTGACCAAATCTGAAGTAAATATTTCCCCTGGAAACAGCAATACCAGCAAAGGGAAGCAGGACACCAGCCAAACAAGCTCTCCCAAGGCACTCAGAGCAGAGTTGCTTAGAAGGAGGGAGCCTCCAGGAATACAGTATTGAGTGTTAAGGTCTGAGTTGCATTGCCCCCACCCACACTGCTGAGGGCATACAGGAGGGCGGGTGGCAGCGAGATGCAGAAGCGCGGTCCCATCACCTGTGGGGGAAGCCAGCTGGCCATAACTGAGGCCTGGCAAGAGCTCAGTCCCGACTGGCTGTGGCAAAAGGGGCACACAAAAGTGGTTCGGCCCAGCTGTGGGCCGGGTAAGCAAGAGTGGTCTGGCCTGCAGTCCTGCCCGCAGGGGCAAGGCAAAAGCCAGAGAATCAGCAGAGAGCCAGTGGCTGAGCAGGGATGCGTAACCCTAACTAGGAGCCAGGGCGTGCAACCCGGCAGGCCAGCACAGCCCCTCCATTGCCATTGGGGGCAGGGCGAAAGCCGGGAACCGGCAGAGACCCGTGACTGAACGTAGGTGTGCAGCCCCACCTGCCATGCCAAGGCTTGCAGCCCCAGTGCAGATCGCAGCTCCATCTGAGGGGGCAGGGCAAAGGCCAGGCCCACCAGGGCTTATAGCCCGGGTGCTTAAAAACAGCCCCACCTGTGCAGGAGAGGTGGAAACTGCAGTGACTGCCGCAGCCATACCCTATCACCTGAGGCAGCAGAGTGGTGGTGGCCGGCCTGCAAACAGACCACATCGAGAGAACACAGAGGCCACACCCACTGAAGTCCTGTGGCCACAGCCTTCTTATACACAGACAGAATGAGAAGGTGGAGAAATGCAACCAAATGAATCAAAAGAAATTCCAGAAAAGGACGTGAATGAGTCAGATATAAACAAATTACCAGATACAGATTTTAAAATAATGATTGTTAGAATGCTCAAAGATCTTAATCAGCAATAGATGGACATAATGGGTATCTAAATAAAGAGAGAGCAAATATAAAAAATGATGTTGAGGCCCTGGCCGGTTGGCTCAGTGGTAGAGCGTCGGCCTGGCATGCAGGAGTCCCGTGTTTGATTCCCGGCCAGGGCACACAGGAGAAGCACCCATCTGCTTCTGTACCCCTCCCCCTCTCCTTCCTCTCTGTCTCTTTCTTCCCCTCCCGCAGCCAAGGCTCCATTGGAGCAAAGATGACCTGGGCACTGAGGATGGCTCTGTGGCCTCTGCCTCAGGCACTAGAGTGGCTCTGGTCGCAACAGAGCGATGCCCCAGATGGGCAGAGCATCACCCCTTGGTGGGCCTGCCAGGTGGATCCCGGTTGGGCGCATACAGGAGTCTGTCAGACTGTGACTGCATCCTCGTTTCCAGCTTCAGAAAAATACGGGAAAAAAAAGACATTAAAATAATAAAAAAAGAATCAGTCAGAAATGACAAATACAATATCAGAAATGAAGACCACAATGGAAGGAATTAAAAGCAGGATGGATGAAGCTGAGGATCTAATCAGCAAGTTAGAGGACAAGATAAACAAAGGCACAGAAGCAGAGCAGCAAAAAGAAAAGAGACTCAAAAAGTCTGAGGATACTCTAAGAGAGCTCTGTGACAACATGAAGAGAAATAACATACGCATCATAGAGATTCCTGAAGAAGAAGAGAAGGAACAAGGGATAGAAACCTTGTTCAATCTAATCATAGCTGAAAACCTTTATAAACTGATGCAGGAAAAAGTCATACAAGCCCAAGAAGCACAGAGAATTCCATTAAAGAGAAACCCAGAGAAATCTACACCAAGATACATCATAATTAAAATACCAAAGCTAAGAGATAAAGAGAAAATATAAAAAGCTGCCAGAGGAAAAAAGAATAGCTACAAGTAGGAACCCCCATAAGAATGACATCCAACTTCTCAACAGAAACACTTAGGCCAGAAGGGAATGGCAAGAAATATTCAAAGTAATGCAGAACAAGAGTCTATAACCAAGACTGCTTTATCCAGCAAGGCTATCATGTAAAATTGAAGGACAAATAAAAAGCTTCCCAGACAGAAAAAACTTAAGAAATTCATTACAACCTAACCAATGCTGCAAAAAATGTTAAAGGGCCTGTTGTAAACAGAACAAAGGGGAAAAAATTTATATAGCAAAAGAGAAAGATAACTTTAAAGAATAAAATGGCAATAAACAACTACATATCAATAATAACCTTAAATGTAAATGGATTAAATGATCCAATCAAAAGACATAGGGTAGCTGTGTGGATAAGAATACAGGACCCATACATATGCTGTCTACAAGAGACACAGCTCAAAACAAAAGATACACATAGACTAAAGGTAAAAGGATGGAAAAAATTATTTCATGCAAATGGAAATGGAAACAAAGTTGGGGTAGCAACACTTATATCAGACAAAATGAACTTTAAAACAAAGGCTATAGTAAGAGATAAAAAAGGTCACTACATAATGATAAAGGGAGCAATCCAACAGGAAGAGAGAACCATTATAAATAACTACGCACCTAATATAGGAGCACCTGAATATATAAAGCAGACTTTGATGGATATAAAGGGCGAGATCAACAGCATTACTATAATAGTAGGGGATTTTAATACCCCACTAACATCACTAGACAGATTCTTAAGAAAGAAAATTAACAAAGAAACAGAAGACTTAAAGGACACACTTGATCAGGGGTCCCCAAACTACGGCCCGTGGGCCCCATGCGGCCCCCTGAAGCCATTTATAAAGCCCCCGCTGCACTTCCAGAAGGGGCACCTGTTTCATTGGTGGTCAGTGAGAGGAGCATAGTTCCCATTGAAACACTGGTCAGTTTATTGATTTAAATTTACTTGTTCTTTATTTTAAATATTGTATTTGTTCCCGTTTTGTTTTTTTACTTAAAAATAAGATATGTGCAGTGTGCATAGGGATTTGTTCATAGTTTTTTTTATACTCCGGCCCTCCAACAGTCTGAGGGACAGAGAACTGGCCCCCTATGTAAAAAGTTTGGGGACCCCTGCACTAGATCAACTCAATTTAATAAATATCTTCAGAACCTTTTATGCTAAATCAGCAGAATATACATTCTTTTCAAGTGTTCATGGTACATTCTCTAGGATAGACCACATGTTAGGGCACAAGAGATCACAACAAATTTAAGATGATTGAAATCATATCAAGCATTTACTCTGATCACAATAGCATGAAACTAGAAATCAACCACAACAGAAAAACTGAAAAATACTCAAACACATAGAAACTAAATAACATGATATTAAATAACAAATGGGTTAAAGCTGAGATCAAAGAAATTTAAAAATTCCTAGAAACAAATAATAATAAGCATACAACAACTCAAAATTTATGGGACACAGCAAAAGCAGTACTGAGAGGGAAGTTCGTAGCACTACAGGCATACCTCAAGAAGCTATATAAAGCTCAAATAAAGAACTTAACCCTGAAACTAAAACAACTAGAAAAAGAACAGCAAGTAAAGCCCAGAGGAAGTAGAAGGAAGAAAATTATAAAGATCAGAGTGAAAATAAACAACATAAAGGCTAAAAAAAAATACAGAGGATCAATGAAACCAAGAGCAGTTTCTTTGAAAGGGTAAACAAGATCAATGAACCTTTAACCAGACTCACCAAGAAAAAAAGAGAGAGGACTCAAATAAATAATATTAGAAATGAGTGGAGAAATAACAACTGACACAACAGAAATACAAAATATTTTAAGAAAATACTATGAAGAACTGTATGCCAAAAAATTAAACAACCTAGGTGAAATGCATAAATTCCTTGAAACATATAGTCTATCAAAAATCAATCTGGAAAAATCAGAAAACCTAAATAGACCAATTACAACAAATGATATCAAAACAGTTATCAAAAAACTCCCAACAAACAAAAGCACGGGGCCAGGTGGTTTCACTGGTGAATTCTACCAAAGACTCAAAGAAGAACTAACTCCTATTCTTTTCAAGCTATTTCAAAAAATTCAAGAAGAAGAAAGACTTTCAAGCTCCTTTTATGAGGTGAGCATAATTGTGATTCTAAACCAAGCAAAGACAATACAAAGAAAGAAAATTATAGACCAATTTCCCTGATGAATTTAGATGCTAAAATTCTCAACAAAATATTAGCAAATCAGATCCAGCAATACATGAAAAAAATCATACATCATGATCAAGTGGGATTTATTCTGGGGAAGCAAGGATGGTACAATATTTGTAAATCAATCAATGTGATTCATTACATAAACAAAAGGAAGGAGAAAAACCACACAATAATTTCAATAGATGCAGAAAAAGCATTTGATAAAATCCAGCACCCATTTACAATCAAGACTCTCAGCATAGTGGGAATACAGGGAACAGACCTCAACATGATAAAGGCCATCCATGACAAACCCACAGCCAACATCATAATTAATGGGCAAAAATTAAAAGCAATCCCCCTAAGATCAGAAGCAATCCCCCTTTTTCACCACCCTTATTCAACATAGTCCTGGAAGTCCTAGCTACAGCAATCTGATAAGAAGAAATAAAAGGCATTCAAATTGGAAAAGAAGAAGTAAACCTATCATTATTTGCAGATGATATAATACTGTATTTAGAAAACCCTAAAGTCTCAGTCAAAAAACTACTGGACCTGATAAATGAATTCAGCAAGGTGGCAGGGTATAAAATTAATACACAGAAATCAGAGGCATTTTTATACATCAACAATGAACTGTCAGAAAGAGAAATTAAGGAAACAATCCCCTTCACTATTGCAACAAAAAAATAAATAAAGTACCGAGGAGTAAATTTAACCAAGGAGATTAAAGACTTGTACTCGGAATATTACAAAACTTTGATAAAAGAAATCAAGAAAGATACAAACAAAGGGAAGCATATACCGCTCATGGTTAGGAAGAATAAACATCATTAAAATGTCTATACTGCCCAAAGCACTTTATAAATTCAATGCAATACCAATTAAAATACCAATGACATACTTCAAAGATATAGAACACATATTCCAAAAATTTATATGGAACCAAGAAAGAACACGAATAGCCTCAGCAATCTTGAAAAAGAAAAATAAAGTGGGAGGTATCACACTTCCTGATATCAAGTTATACTACAAGGCCATTGTACTCAAAACAGCTTAGTACTGGCATAAGAACAGGCATACAGATCAATGGAACAGAACAGAGAACCCAGAAATAAACTCACAGCTCTATGGACAACTGATATTTAACAAAGGAGGTAAAAGCATACAATGGAGTAAAGACAGCCTCTTCAACAAATAGTGTTGGGAAAATTCGCGCTACCAGCAAAGAAATGAAACTAGACCACCAACTTACACCATTCACAAAAATAAACTCAAAATGGATAAAAGACTTAAATGTAAGCCGTGAAATCATAAGCATCTTAGAGGAAAACATAAGCAGTAAGCTCTCTGACATCTCTTGCAGCAATATATTTGCCAATTTATCTCCATGTGCAAGGGAAATAAAGGACAGGATGAACAAATGGGACTATATCAAACTAAAAAGCTTTGCACAGCTAAAGACAATATGTACAAAATAAAAAGACAAACCATACAATGGGAGAACATATTCGACAATACATCTGATAAGGGGTTAATAACCAAAATTTATAAAGAACTTGTAAATCTCAACACCAGGAAGCAAACAATCTAATCAAAAAATGGGCAAAAGAAATGAATAGATACTTCTCCAAAGAGGACATACAGATGGCCAATAGGCATATGAAAAAATGCCCAACATCACTAATCATTAGAGAAATGCAAATTAAAACCACAATGAGATACCACCTCACACCTGTCAGAATGGCATTCATCAACAAAACAACACACAATAGGTGCTGGTGAAGATGTGGAGAAAAGGGAACCCTTCTGCACTGCTGGTGGGAATGCAGACTGGTGCAGCCATTGTGGAAAACAGTATGGAGATTTTTCAAAAAATTAAAAGTGGAACTGCCTTTTGACCCAGCCATCCCACTTTTAGAAATATATTCCAAGAACACCATATAACTGATTCAAAAACAGAAATGCACCCCCATGTTCATGGCAGCATTGTTCAGAATAGCAAAGATCTGGAAACAGCCCGAGTGTCCATCATTGGATAAGTGGATTAAAAAGCAGTGGTACATATACACAATGGCATACTATGGGCCATGAAAAAGAAGAAAATGTTACCTTTTGCAACAACATGGATGGACCTGAAAACTATTATGTTAAGTGAAATAAACCAGGCAGAGAAAGAAAAATATCTTATGATCTCACTCATTTTAATCCAAGGAACAATGTGAACTGAGGAACAGAATTAAACCTACTTCTTTTTTGTGGCCATGTAGTATTCCATTATGTATGTGTACCACAGCTTTTTTACCCACTCATCCACTGACAGATACTTGAACTGTTTCCAGATCTTGGCTATTATATACAATGCTGCAATAAATATGGCGTGCATATCTTCTTTTGAATTAGTGTTTTGGATTCTTAGGATATATTTTTAAAAGTGGGATAGCTGGGTCAAAGAGCAATTTCGTTTTTACCTTTTGCGATGGCATGGATGGAACTGGAGATTATTAGGCTAAGTGAAATAAACCAGGCAGAGAAAGACAAATATCATACAATCTCATTTATATGTGGAATCTAATGAACACAATAAACTGAGGAACAAAATAGAAATAGAGGCAGGGTCAAAAGGAACAGAAGGACAGTTGTCAGAGAAAAGGAGAATGAGAAAGCAGGATCAAAGAAGGTGAAGGGATTAGCCAAATTATATATATATACAGATAACAGGGCATCAAGGTCCAGAGAGACGGGGGTGATGGAGGTAGAAGGAGGTGCACAGGGGTAAAATGAGAATGGAAAGAGACTTTGCATGGGGCATGGGGGGCATGGCGCACGGGGGTGAGGGTGTTATATTGAGTGGACACTTGAAACCATGTTAACATAATAACATTAAAAATTTTTTAAATAAAAAAGAGTTTGCCTATTACTGATGGATCAGCAGTTGCTTCTATACAAAAACAGCCTCTTCGACACAAATTCAATGCATTGTATTCTTAGGACTAATTTAATAAATAGCGCTTACTTGAATCACTCTTAATGATGTGATCTAAGTGCTTAAATGGTAAGGTTTATTATCTATTTGTCCCCTATTTTATTATTTGGGGAGATCAGACTTGGCTTCTATTTATAATCAGCTACAAGAGTCATAAAAGGGCTTTGATTTCAAAGTATATACTGTACATAAATTGTGTGCATCTTTTTTCTTTGGAGATAATAAAAGGCCAATATTTTTTTATATATTTTTATATTTTTCTTTTTTTAACACTAAACAGAAGTCCTCCCCAAAATTTTTAAATGGCAGTTCTTATTAATTACAAGTGAAGTCTTAATTAGGGTTTAAATAAGAGAAACCTATGGTAAGTGATCATATTGGTGGCAATATTGCGTGTATTATTTCTTATATTGTGTTCGCCTGCACGCGAATTCTTGCTCTTTCCCCACCCACCTCTCTTTCCCTCTCTCACTGTTTGCAATTTTCAGTCCTTGTCCCATGACATTTCTCTCTCTGATAGCATCATTTCTGACCTCTTCCCTGGGGTTTTCCTGCCAGCTTCTCACGATGGCATCTGGGACGTATCCAGCAGGGAAATCATACTGAAAATGAATCTGAAAGCAAGCCTTTGGTTCATCAAGGAGATAATATGAGTCAGAAAATGTCTCATCTAATTCTCTGGATTCTGCCTTATAATCTGCCATAAAATAGCGAATCCCCTGATTTTAAATCAGAACCTGACAGGAATCCAAGATGTAGACATTTAAATGGTAATCATTAGGGATTTGCCTCTCCCATATAAAATTAATATCTTGATTTTCTGCCAGTTTGGTATATGGATTTCAAATAGGCTGATGAATTGATTTTTTTAAAAAGGACTACAGAAATAAACTACCGTGGTACGTCTTTATTTGGAGAAACAGCTGCTAATTAGGAAACTTCATTATTATTTATAACACGTTATAAATTAGGTTTGTGCTATGGTCTCCTAGCCTAAATATTTTACAAATCCTTCTGTATATTTTTAGGTGGAAATATATAACATGCAGAGCTACAACATTTAATAAACAAAGCAACTGATCCCTCTGGGTTAAATATTTTAACATTTTGAATGCATGTAAAAATTTTAAAACAGATCTAGGGCAATACACTGGCATGGTTGTATGTTGAGAAAAAGCCCTAAATGTTTTTGAGAGAACAATCTAGAATTTGGGAACAGCTGGAGGCAAAAGGCCTAATGGATGAACGTGGGGCAACAGTTCATCAATCCCAAAACCTATCACAACAGGGTAGCTATAGAGTAAACTAGGTGCAATTTCACATGAATGGAGGCAGAACAGGTGTTTCCAAAATGGAAGAAAACTCCTGTAGAGAAAACTACTGAGAACCTTTATTACATTTTCATATTTAACCTACTTCACTAATTCAGTTTTCCTAATGATCTGCCATTGGGATTCTAAAACCCCTGAGTTGTTCTGTCCTTAAGAAAAAAGAAGAAATTTAACAACAACAACCAAAAAATAGCTCTGATAGCCTGTTCTCAATCTCCTAAGCAAAATACTGCATCCCTCCCCAGCAGGCTTACAGGAAAGAGAAACAGAATTCTTCAAACCCAAGAGGCTTTCTAGTCCCCCCAGTTCTGCAACAGTTAAAGCTCTGCATTGTCAGCTTTTCTATCACTCTTGAACCAATGCGTTTGGGTGGTGTGCATTTGGGTGGTATGTATTTGGGTGGTGTGCATTTGGGTGGTATGTATTTTGATGGTATGCATTTGGGTGGTGTGTGTTTGAGTGGTATGTATTTGGATAGTATGTATTTAGGTGGTGTGAATTTTGGTGGTACCCATTTGCGTGGTGTGTATTTGGGTGGTGTGCATTCGGAGGGGGTGCATTAGGGGGGTGTGCATGTGGGTGGTATGCATTTGGCACTTTTTGTTCCATGGACTTCTTCCCAATTGCACTATTCTAGAAATTCAGGAATCGTGTCTGTCTGGTTCACTTTTCTTGGGTAAGACACTGCATGACACAGCGTCAGTTTTCAATAAATAACTGTTGAATTTTTTAAAAAAGGAAACATTCTCTTGAAAAACAGAGACTCCAAGGAAGTTGGGAAGTTGAGAATGTGTCCACATAAGAAGGTAACAGCATCGCATTATCAAAGAAAACATAGCGACCACCTGTTAAATGCTCACTCTCAGCCTTCCTGCCTCAGGAGGAAGAGCACGGGCTCTGCTTCATCTGCTTGAGTTGGAAGCTGGTCACTACATCTCCAGACTTTGTGAGCATGTTATTTTAGCTTTCTCTGTGTGTATATGTCACTTTCCCTATAAAATGAGGATTTTGATGTCATTTTACCGCTCAGGGCCACAGTGAGGGTAACTGAAGTTCCCCTGGAAGGAGTTAGCACAGCACCATGCCTTCAGTTGGTGGGATGTACTGAGCACTGAGCACTGAGAACTGGGCTCAGTGAAGAGAATGCTGGAGCACGTGTCACTGTCCCCACTTTGCAGAATCCAGTCTCACATACTAGGTCATCCAGAAGTATATCATGGAGCTGGGATTACATGAGGGTGTGTGTCCCATCTCCCAAGGCGTGGTCTTTGCACTAGTTTCAGTGACTCTAAGAAAGTAACTCATCATCTACTATCACCACAGTCAGACCCATTGAAGAGCTAGAACAAATACCCCGGCCTGTGAGAGTGAGGCATGGCCACCACACATCTTCCAAAAGATTCCACCACCCTCTACCCCAGTCTCTAGAACTGACCACAGACCAGCTGATTGTACTGCCAGCAAGGTGCCAATTAACTAATAAGTCACTCATGAGCCAGATGTGGCTCTTTTGATGGCTGCATCTGGCTCGCAGACAAATCTTTAATTAAAAAACTAATAACATTAAAAATATAAAACATTCTCATGTATTACAATCCATTCATTTCCTACCGCTCATGTTCATGGTTGTGGGTGGCTGGAGCCAATCACAGCTGTCCTCCAGGACAACACCAAATTTTTATTGGATAATGTGTAATGTACATGGGTCGTTGTATGGCTCTCATGGAATTACATTTTAAAATATGTGGCGTTCGTGGTTCTCTCAGCCAAAAAGTTTCCCGACCCCTGCCTAAGGCATCCCAAAAAGTTTCCTGACCCCTGCCTAAGGCATCAATGAACCTGGCTTGGATTAAATAAAACAAGAGCACCTAAGGTTAAGAGCTAATGGAGTAGTAGGTCAGTTAATGTGCAGATGAATCACCTAGGGATCCTGTTAAAATTCAGATTCTGATTCAGAAGGTTTGGAGAGAGGCCCAATATCTTGTGTTTACAAACAAGCTCTCTACTGATGTTGATACTGCTGGTTCCATAGATGGCACTTTGAACAGCAAGGGTATATAGTTACAGAGGAGACCTCCACGGACTGAACCATGGAACACACTCCAGTGTTAAGAGCTTGAAGAAATTGAGGCCAACTCAGAAAAAAGACAAAAATGATGGTTGATGTCCTAAGACCTAAATGAAGAAATTGTTTCTTCATGTTTATCAAATGCAGCTGGTAATCAAGTAAAATCATAATAGAGAAATATCCACCAGACTAAGAACTATGGTGGTCATTGGTAATTCTGAAAAGAGTAATTATAGTGAAGTGGTAAGACAAAAGTCTGGTAAAATTAGGTTCAAAAGGAAATAAAGCTAGAAATTGGGAAGTCAATATGGTTCATTGTTTTGACTAATTTGGGTATAAAAGGAAACAGAGACCCAATGGGAACTGGAAAGCATATACGCTTGAGGGAGAGTTTTGTGTTTTTTTGTCTTGTTTTGTTTCCTGGTTTGTTTTTTTAGAAGTGAAATGAATCTATTTGTATGCTGATGGAAGTTACCTAGTAGAAGTGAGGAAATGGTGATGTCTTGGAGAAGGAAGTTATGATTGGAGCAATGAGCATTAGTAAGCAAAAGATGATGTGATTTTGTAACTGGGAGGATGTATATGGGAGCACAGACTATGTACCCATAATATCAGAAATGAAGGCAGGATGTCTGGGTGCATATATCATTGGGTGAGAAACTTTGATAGTGGAAACATGTAGTATATATCTTCTCAGTGCTTCTGTGTTCTCAGTATAACAGCAAGCAAGGCACAGTGGAGAGTGAAGGGGGGTGCTATGAGATGAGATTGGTGTAGAAGGGGCCTCTCAAACATTAAGGTACATACAAATTACCCAGGGATCTTGTTAAAATGCAGATTCGGATTAAGTTGCATCTAGAACAGAGCCTGAGTTTTGCATTTCTAATAAGATCTCAGGGACATAGATGCTGTTAGTCCATGTACCACATTCTGAGTAGTAGGACTATAGGATAGGGTTTCTTAATGTTGGCACTTTTGATTGATATTTTGGATTTATTGTTGGGAGCTGTCCTGTATATTACAGGATGGTTTGCAGCATGTCTGGCCTCTACTCATTATATGGCAATAGCATACTCTTCTCCAGTTGTGACAATACAAATTGTCTCCAGACATTGCCAAATATCCCCTGGAGACAAAAATCAAAACCACTAGTTTTTACCCCTTGGTAAAAACCACTAGTCCAGGAAGATAAATGAGTAAATAGACGAGAAAAATGTAGCAGGGACAATGGACAGCATCATCAAGGGCCTTCCCAGTGTTTATGGATTTATATCATGGCTATGTGTGTTTTCTCCAGTTATATTTAGCTATACAGGTGTGGGCATAGAACAGGTAGAGAGTAGTATTTGACCACAATGATGTTGGTAATCTCCAGTTAGGGACCATGAATAAAAAGGAAGAGTAGAACATAAGGGGGTGAAGGATACTGAGAAGATGATGAGGTCCTGGCTGGATAGCTTCACTGTGTCAAGTACTATCCTATACACCAAGGTTGTGGGTTCAGTCTCCAGTCAGATCACATACTAGAAACAACCAATGAATGCATAAGTAAGTAGAACAATAAATCTTTCTCTCCCTTTCTCCTTTCTTCTTCTCTCTCTAAAATCAATTTTTAATAGCATATGCTTAAAAAAAGATGATAAGATCATTTGACTATAGATCCCAGTTGGATAAAAGAACTGTTGAAGTTGAGGTACTAAACAGAGAAATCCAGAAAGACAGAGAACAGCAGTCAAAGATGAATAATGGAAATAAAAAATATGGAGTAGATGTGATTCTTGGTGATGAAAGACCAGGTCATGATTGTGATGACTAAGGTATGTTGAAAGACATGATCACTAGAAAAAAAGTCAAAGAGCTAAGAGGCAGACTTTGAGAATATTATCTATGTGAATATTGAAATCTCCAAAAATTTTATTAGGAGCAGTATTAAAGAGAATGAAAATGAGTGAGTTAAAATCTTTCAGGAACAGATGAGAGTGTTATGGGAGTCTACTCATCACAGAAGTTAGGGAGAGGAATGAGTGATACAGTGTGACAATATGAGTTGGTCCAATTTGGATGTTTCTCAAGTGGGGGGAGGGAGCAGTAATGATAGACTGGAGACAGCACCATGGAGGACCCACCATCACCATCTCCAGCTCCAAATGAGAAGCTGAATCCTCAGAGGAGTGCAATATTTCATTTAGAATAGGAAGTTAAAGAAAACATGCAGGAAAAAAAATTGGGACTTTAAGGCACATTGTGAGCTTCAGATAGCACAAAGGAGAGATTTTGGATGTTGAGAAATGATGGGAAAAGGGATCAGATACAGAGATATGTAAGGATAAGAGTCCACAGGGAAGGTGGTAGCCTGTAAGTCTTAAATTTCTTATAATGTTTGATGTAAGCATTGATAAATAAGGTGGCATGCAAATTATCATTCAGACTGGGACATGAAAGGGTCTGTCAATATGAGGCATACCAGGATGTATCATTCCCTTTTGGATAAAGGTTGTGATAGGATGGATTCTGACAGCCTCTTTGGCAGATTGTGATAGTGAGGATGTAAGCACTGGGAATTGGAAATGGGAGTGTCTCAGGAGCACAGAATTCTCTGCAACTTCTGTGCTCCTGAGAGCACAGAATTCTGTGTTTGTCAAGTAAAATTCTGATTTTACTTGATTCTCTAAATTTACTTCTGCCAGTGCAGAAGAAGGCTGGAAGAGGGGCCATGTGTTGCTGATGGTCCCAAAGCTCCAAGCTGCCAGTTTTACCTACAAATTAGAAATGCCAGTAGAAAGACTCTTATTTCTTTTTTTACTATTAACTGTTTTCATTGTAAAACTACCCAGTAATAATA
Source organism: Saccopteryx bilineata (assembly GCF_036850765.1). Lineage (NCBI taxonomy): Eukaryota > Metazoa > Chordata > Mammalia > Chiroptera > Emballonuridae > Saccopteryx > Saccopteryx bilineata. The sequence continues at coordinate 99,932,074 of NC_089490.1, forward strand.
AGGTATTTTTAGCAAAATATTCAAAATGCTCATGAGTTAACTTACCCCAGAGCCCAGTGAAAGTGATTCCTGTCCAAGCATCTTTCAAAGTAGAAACAAATAATTATGCCCCCTAGTGACCAGAATGTTCCCAGGTAGCCAATTACAATATCACCAAATGAACTAGAAATAGGAACCACCTGGTCTAGACAATCACCTCTAGCTAAGTAAACATGTATACAAGGGTAGCCAGTTACAATATCACCAAATGAACTAGAAATAGGAACCATCACCTGGTCTATACACTCACCTCTAGCTAAGTAAACATGTATACAAGGGTCATGACTATACATACCATAAATGCCTAATTAAGGATGGAATTAACTCTAAGTCTAGAGGTTAAATCTTATTCAAGAGACACTCTTGCTATGGAGACTGCCAGTAAGACCATTCCTCCCCAGTATGACCACTGCCTCCCCACATCCTCTCCCCAACCCTGGATACAGAGTTTGTAGAGAAATATATGGCAGTCAGACCATTTAAAGCCTTGTAAACTAGATTCAAGATCTTGGTTATTATTCAAGAGCAATGGAAAGCTATGGAAATATTTCATGCTGAGAAATGTTAAGAGTGGGGGTCGTGTCATGTTCAAATTTGCTCCAGCTACTGGAGAACAGTCAGAGGGCAGGGCTGAGTAGATGTAGAGATTCAGTTATATGTTAGTTATAGTAGTAAAGGTGAGAGGTAGGATTAGGATGGTCTAGGGTAGTA